>NC_051851.1:176929860-177242667 GCF_905115235.1 Hermetia illucens
TAATACAAGTAGACACTGCGATATTGATGTGACTTTTAGATTTGGTGCTGTGAATCATATATTCCTTCGTCAACGTGTTTTTTATATTTCCCACCAAAATGAGAGTTTGAACGTTTTCGAAACGACTGGCTCGTGAACGCTTCCACTGCCGCGTCGTCGTGAAATCGCTTTCCTCCAAGCGCTTCTTCTAATGGCCAAAAAAAAGGAAATCGCAAGGAGAAAAGTCTGGACTTTAGGGAGGAAATTTTAGGATTTCCCTGCCAAAAGAGTCCAATTTTTCTTTCGTTGCTTTGGCTACGTGAGGCTACGATTTCGAAGAGGGATAATCGTCGATTTTGCCACGGTAGCACTCATCCTCGGGCGGCGTTCGTTTCTCAGATTCTGGACTTCCTCCAGGAAATTTCTAATACCACGCAAATGCTCGGGCCCTTGAAAAATGTCGGTCGAAATCACTCCCTCCCTGGCCAAAGACTTAATAATAATTCTGCGTGCACTTCTTTCTCGTTCATGGTTTCTTTCGATACTAAGGGGTTTGAGGTCGGTCCTCCCTTATCAATAAAGGCACCGGTTAAGCCACGATCAGGCACCCGAAGAGTGACCAAGCAGTTGAACGGATCGATGGGATCTCTAAACAAGTGACTTACGAAGCAATTTGCAAACACTGTTAGATTTACCTTATCAGTTGTCTTTTTAAAAGTTCGGGTTTCAATGAGTCCACCGCAGGCTTTTCCCCGAATTTCGCCTATTTAGAGAAATATCCGGCCTGAAAGTTTTGCTCTGCTGCTAGTCCAACCGGTTTTGATCTTCGGATTCAGCCCGAAGCTTTCACCAAGGAAAGCAGCTCTCCCACTCTGCAACTAGAGGTCTCCCTGAAGTCATCAAATAATGGTTTATCTAGCTCTGACTCTAACTTTTATTCTAATTAGAGCTGTGCAATCGCAAAGAAATAGCCTGAGTGATTCTTCCTCCTCTTCGCAGCTCGGTAATGTGAATTACAGCGTATCTCGAGTCTGGCGGCATGGACTCCTGTAGGCTGGTGCCCCGTACAAATCGTCATAAGAATGTACGCATGTACGCGTCTGGTCCAAAGGTTCTCATGACCAGATCTTGTTGTAAGAGGTCCAAATCCTCTTTGACATGGCCCAGGCGGTCAGCCGTCTCCATCTGAGGTCAACGGTTTGTAAGTAATATGAATAGGTGCCTCTCCTGACAGTTACCAGCGGGACACAGACTTTGCCTACCGAGGCCCTTCGTCTGTTCATTTCCTTCTATGTTCTTATGACCGGGAACCCAGGAGAGGGTGACTTTGAACGTGTCCCCTAGACTGTTCAGTGCGTTACTGCATTGCCCCAACAGCCCCGGAAGGTGTTGCCACAGAGTACAAAGCCGTCATGGCCACTTGACTATTGGTTGCGCCTCGGATCATTCCCTAGTCATCGAGAGGCTTCCAGTATCGTCAGTATTTCCACGTGCCAAATCCTGCGAGCTCGGACAACCCGATTACACTGTCTGAATTTGATCCCTCGGTAAAAAAACTGTGGCATAGCCTTGCAACATTTCGCCGGTCTTCCATTTTGCCCTGGTGAAAAATTCTAGAATAAGATTCCTCGTAAAGCTCGCTTTGCGTATGCTATAATCTGTAGCAAATGTCCAGAATTGCCGAGGTACTTCGTCTAGGATGTTACTACGACCATAGGACTTCACTACCCATCATCTGAAATCACATAATCTGACAACACTGCACGCTACAGCGCCAGCGTATTTAAGGTGGAGGTAAGGAAAGAGACGTAGGAGTACATTGGAAAAAACTGCTGGGCCCCGGTAGCACATGCACAGGCGGTCGTTTCAATTTGATGAAGCTTCGTTCTATTATATTTTTTGCTCAGCGCCTGTCACCACACAATGGAACCATACATTATGATGGGACCAAACGCGGTTGTTCACATCCAGAGAACCTCTGTTGTCGCCCCCATTTCCTTACAAAAGTCCTGTTACAGGCGTAGAATCCAGGATCACACCTAGATACTTTGCATTAGAGAAAAGAATCAACGCATTTCGCAGCTTACAGACACACTTTCTCCAACCCTTCCTCCAGGGTTTCATTCATAACGAAAGGTAACATTGCAAGCACCAATATCACCAAGTCGTCGGCACACGCCATCACCTTCACGTAGCTCCTGTCCAATATACAGAGAATTGACTATTGACTGTTGTCACTAAGCTCGACGACCACCTTCGATAGGCTATCCTCAACACTGGTCTACGATTCCGGCGCCAGTGTGCAGTTAGCCAAGTTACCAATCGCCAGCACCACACGTAAGTCCGCCTTAGAGAGAATAAAGAAATATTTCCCATTCAAGTGCTCGCCACTATAACACGGAAGCTCCAATCGCGATACAAGTTCGCAAGAAACGCTGTACAGGCTAGATGTGTGTGTGATTAGAAGACTAAAGCGGCAGTGGATAGGTCACACAATTAGTAAAGACCACAATTCCGTTGATGGCTATAACATGCAGTAGAGTACACAGAATAATAGAGAAGAGTTATAGACTTTACGGGGAAATCCTGAAATGAACTGAAGCAAATAGAGGGAACCATATATTTTTCATTCAACACAGCAAATGCTTTTGATTCCTAACGTATTCTTAGCGTTACAGAATGGATTATTATCAAAATGGTATAATTTCTTAATTGATGGTAATGGCGGTACTGATTTGATCTTATATTACACATTCAATTTCTGAGATAAATTACAAAATGTTTCCTTAAATGCAAACTCAACAAAACCATCTTTTCTTTTCAGGAAACGATCCTGTTCCTGTTGCCAATTGCTCGAAAGTATATTTCAACAGTCATGAGAAAAGCGAAATCCCCTTTCGAGAATATTGTCAGTATTGGAAGACCCGAAAGGATTCGTCAGAAATTCTCTACCTGAAAGACTGGCATCTCAAGGCAGCCCGTCCCAGCTACGATTACTACAACGTCCCGAAATATTATGCTTCGGATTGGCTGAATGAGTACTTAATCGACACAAATAAAGATGACTACAGATTTGTTTATATTGGGCCAGAAGGATCATGGTAAGATAGTTCGCAGCGTTTCTGGCTAGAATTAATACGTCCTACAGTTAACCTTACTGTCAGGTACTAAGGAGGGTTCAATTCAAACCCTTAAAAAAAGGTACAAATATTCCTTACAGATCCTCTCTTTGATATACTTTATTTCTTTCTCATAATCCAGTGCAGCCTCTCAAACCCAACTCTCTCTCATCTCACTCCCACAGGACTCCATTTCACGCCGACGTCTTCTCGTCATTCAGCTGGTCTACAAACATAGTCGGCACCAAAAAATGGCTCCTCCTCCCACCCGGTGAGGAGGACAAACTGAAAGACTCCCACAACAATGACCCGTTCAGTATCAGCGAAGAACTCCTAGATAAGCACAAGGTTCGCTACTCCACAGTCATCCAGCAACCAAGCGAGTCGATTTTCGTTCCATCCAAGTGGTATCACCAAGTCTGGAACGTCACCGACACTATTTCCGTGAATCACAATTGGTTCAACGGATGCAATATTCATGTGATATGGGAGAGTCTCCGGAAGAATCACCAGAACGTGGTTGAGGAGATATCTGACTGCAAGGACATGGATAATTTCAACGAGCATTGCCAAGTTATGTTGAAGTCAGTATTTGGGCTTGATTTTAATGATTTTATTGATATATTGGAACATGTTGCGAAGAAGCGAATGAGTGGGGAGCCGAATATTATGTTTGATGAGTACGAGTTGAATCTATGTCATAAGGAATACGATCTGGAACGGATTACGTCCATTTTGAAGGACATATCATGTGATGCAAGCTCTAAGGCTGTTAGCAGGGTGGAAAGTAGATGCTCTAAGCTTCTACAATTGATTAATGAATTTGAAATAAAATGACAAATATTTCTATTAATCCAATGTGAGTGTATTATTGTCAATCATTTTATATATCTTAGATTTCTAGTTATGCAAATTTGTAACCGAACGTGCATCATAAAAAAGTGGAGTAGAGTATCCACACAGTCAGACTGCGCTTTAGCTTCACTATCACCACACTTAACGCTGTGCAACGGAAGATTAAAATTCCCTAGGCAGGAAGGAGGTAAGTAGAGACTCTGGTCTCCCACTCTTCCAATATGAGGCCTTGGAGGTCCTTGAATTATTAAATCGGTGATAACACTGAGTGAATTGTTTCGTTTTGAAGCTAACTAAATTACCAGTAGGAGGAGGAGTATTTTATTTAAGGATTAATGACTCCTAAGTCCGCACCCACTTGATGTTGGACCGGAAGAAATGGGCCGCAACTTACTTCCTGTTTTTTTGGTCCACGGACTTCTCATTTCGGGCTTGGCGCCCAAGCCTAAAAAATTAACGACGACGGCTTTTAGGTTTCGTAGCTAGGAGGTTCAGAGGAGGATGCAAAGTCTGCTGGAAAACGTGAAATAGGTTTTGGCATGAGTAACTCGTCTTTCTCGCAATTGAATTGATTTCATTGACGTTTTATTGTATTATATTATGAAAATGAACTGGATCCGTAGAAACAGTATCTCAATTAAAGAAATGAAAATACTTTTTGAACCGCACTTTCGTCATAGAATTCCTGAGAAGCCTCAACATCATCACAGTCCATCAGTGCCGACGCAGACTTGAGGGGTGAATCACTGTTGTGGCCAAAAAATGGAGGAAGTATTAAAACAAACAATAAAAAAAAATAACCAAAATATCGATGTTCAAAACAAAATGGCTGCTTCTCAATGTTTTCGCAGAGATGCCTTTTTTGTCATAGCTGCGTCGCCGGATGCATTAATGCAACAATTTCAAAGATACAGCACTGAAACGAAAAGGAATCGCATGGATGCCATAATAGCTTCGACGCCACTTAGGATTTTTTTTAATTGATTTTCGCAAAAATGATCTGTCTTTTAATACAAAGAAACCTACGTCGCGTTCGATTATTGAAGATGCTAGAGTAGCCTGTAGGGCATGTATTTCGCCAAGAAAGGATACGGGCATAAGTATGTTTCTTTTGATTCTGATCTTGATTCCCAGGCATCGTAGATTAGAGGTAGAATATGAATTTCCTTAAAATTTTAACACTCGAAACTTTAAACGCGTTTTTCTCGAAACCATGTTTTTCGAATTGGGTGAAAACCTAGCGCTTCTAATTCTCAAACGATTAAATGTAAATTTGAATTGTCACTTTATGGTAACATATTCAACTGAAGTATGTAGTTTTCTTTTTTTTATTGAATCGAATTTGACAATTTTATGTCTGAGTTTAGACCAATTTTTTCGTTAACAAAAACAACATTTTGCTTTAAATTGACGCCATTTTGAAAACGAGAATTAAAAAATCCTACGTCGCTAGGTTTCTAATGTCTATTTTATGAAGCTTTTCTCTTTCTTGTTCTAGATAAAACATTATGGAAGTCATTTTAAAAAAGGGAGGTTTCTTCTCATCAGCTATTGCACAACCATTTTGTTTTAATATGATTTCTTTTTATACCTTAAACCTCATATTAAGAAACAAAAAAAAAAAACAAACAGAACACCAAAATATTAATTAATTTTTGTTTCTCGAGCTCATTAGAAGTGCCATTAAGAGCAATGCGGCGAACCCACAAACTTGAGACAATGAGTCTCATGCTCTGCACACTGAGATACCAAGCGTCACCCAACTTTAGAAAACGAGGGAACCTTTTGAGCGTGTAGCTTTGTTATCATATTCGTGATTGTCGTTCAATTAAATATATTCAAAGGACGTTTACTCTTTCCTGGAGCTTTTATGAGTATATTCTATACTCTAGTCATCTTAATCGTCTGTACTCCGTGATCTCCTACTTATATAGTTTCGAAGATCCTGTTTCTTTAAACTTTCCAATAGATTCAATAGCTGGTTTCACCTTACAATATTATCACTTTCAAGGTTTTCGAAGATCCATTAGGGAAGCTCTCGTACTCCTTACTTAGACCATTTCCAAGACAATGGTAGAAATGACTTGGTTGTTTCAACGTGCTTTGTTTAGGGTTGAGTTATTGAACGTTCTACCAAATATGAAAAGTTTCGTCCTAGTCACGAAGCTAAGGAAATAATTCACTAGGTGCATCTAATCGAACCCTTTTTCAGGATTTTCTATTCTCCAGATAGGCAATCCAGTAAGACATTGGAGGCTGGTTCGCCCGTCTCATTCCAAAGTCTACATGTTGGGTCATCGTGTGCAGATGTTTTCGTGGAGGACAATGATTAGTTGTTCGATCTACCAGTAGTCTCATGCTCAGTTTACTTAGTTTCAGGGTTTCCGCTGCTTTAACCCGCCTCCCTCTGTAGTTTGACTTTGTCATGTCTATAGCTAATTGCTTGAGCTTCTAATTTTGTATTGTCCTCATAGTACTGGCTTTGCTGATTCTAAGTACAGGTTCCGGTGCCACAATGACGTTTAGGATCGCTTTCTTGCAATTTCATATGCCCTCTCGTCCTCGCCTTTGTGTCTCACTATCCTGTTCGATGGAATCTTGTTTTTGACATCCTCAGTTATGAGGTTTTGCTTGTATCCCAATACCAGTTTCTTGTGATACAATGGCCTTTAAGGTTACCTGCCTAACTGCAGGTTCATTGAAATCTATGTGCCATAGTATCAGTTCCTCAGATGGTTATCAGTGAAATGACTCTTATCCTCCTTAACAATCGCGGTAAAATAACTACCCATCTCCATTGTGTGATTGTGTGATTGTGTAGAAGCTATTACAGCATTTTCTGGGCAAGAGTGATTGTGCTTTTTATAGCGACTGGGATATAGTGACTGGCGAGCCTTTGCAACGCGAAAAGCCCAACTTTTTAGCCAACCAACTACTCGTGCAATGAGGCTCAAGGGAAGATTAACAAGTCCATACCTTAGCCGGGATAGGTTTCTGCATCGGGTCTATAGAGGACCATGCTTCCAGGCTCAGCATACCCTACAATTCGCATTGCTAAAGCTGCGGAGAGGAGGAGGAAACCCTCTTGCACTTTCTCTGCGATTACCCAGCTCTAACTAGAGTCAGGCTACACTAAGTAAACCATTCTTTGGGGACCTCCGAGAGATTTCTAGCTGCAAGGTGGAAGAGTTGCTTTCCTTCGTGAATACTATGGGCTTGCTCTGAAGATCTGAGCCGGCTGGTTCCTGCCTCCTTGCTCTGTGGGATATACAAAGTGACATGTCCAGATTGTGAGAAGCGGGAGCGTGGAATTCAAAAATTTTCTCCATCATCATCTTTTAGTCAACTCTCACCAGGTTTGCATTATCTTTTCGGAAGACAAATTTTATAGGCCAACAGTAATTGGCAGACGATGCACTACTTTTGCTGTTCTCTTATCCATCAATTTCATTGACACCATAGCTATAAGAAACGATGCGTCATTGGTGACCATTTACTGGCTATGGTTGATGCCATCATTGAATCCCCATTTGCATCTTAGTTTTAACTCTTCCCCTTTATCTAAACTTGCAATTCCCAATATACTCTGCCCTTTCAATTGAAAAAGTTGCAGAAGGATCTACCCAAGAAATTTCTTTTGCAACATTTTGATGTGATAACAAAGCATCTAGCGTTCTCGTGAGCGGGTTTCGTTATAAACGGGTCAAATCCTCCTTGACTTGGCACAGATAGTAAGCCTTCGCCATCTTAGACCCGCGGCTTCTAAGTAGTGCGGGTAGATTCCGCCCTTGGCAGTCGCTAGCGAGACACCGGCTATACTCGTCGAAGGATTGCCAAGAACAGAACTCCGCCGGCCAATCCGTCATCCTGCTCAGTCCCCTTTATGTTTCTATGACCAGGACCCTAGAGGAGAGTGACCTTGAGCGTGCCGTCCAGACTATCCAGCACGTTTCTGTACTGTTCCACTAGCCTGGAGCATGTCGTCGCTGAGTACAAGGCCTTAATGGCGGCCTGACTGTCGGTCAGAATGGCTATGTTACGTTTGGGGCTAAGATCATGCCCTAGTCATCGACAGGTTTCCAAAATCACCAGTACTTCCGTTTGGAGTACACTGGCGAGTCCTCGGAAAGCGAACGACTTGGATACACTGTATGTATTCAAGTAAACCCCCGCAACGACTCCATAGACCATCTTTGATACATCGGTGAAGAATGCTGTATCATAACCTTCCAATACGCCGCCGGTCTTCCACTCTGCCCTGGTTGAAAAGTCCACAGCAAAGTTTCCTGTCAGCTTGCGTGTGGCAAAGTCCTGGAGAATGACAAACTTCTCGAGGTATTTTGTGTAGGATGTTACTGTGGCCATAGGGACTCGCTGTCCAGCATCCGGACTCACTTAGTCTGACGGCCCTGCGCGCTACAACGTATTTAATGTAGAAGTCTAGAGGTAGGAGATGCAGGAGTACATTGATTGCATCTGCCGTGCAGGACTATAGAGCCCCAGTGGCACCTGTCCACGTGGTTCTTTGAATCCTATGAAGTTTCGTTCTATTGTACTTTTTGCTCAAAGCCTGCAACCATATAATAGCACTAAAGCGGTGTACATCTAGAGAACCATCCTCGGCCGGAGACCCCATTTTTTGTAAAGGTTCTCTTCTCTTCTTAACCCTCAGCTCCATGTTCAATCTCAAATTTAGTTTTGGAAAGAAAGAAAAATAAACCAATTTTTGTTCATTCAGTCGTGGTAGGTGGAATTCAGGTACCCTTGTCTTGATGGTGAATAGCATCAGTTCCGTTTTGGTTAGGTTTATGCCGAGTCCGCATCTTGCGGCCCACAGGCACACTTTTTGCAACTCTCCTTCCATGATGTCCTTCATAATTGACGGAAACATCCCTAACACTAATATCAACCAAGTCGTCGGCATACGCCATTACCTTGGCATGGATATAATCCAATGCGTAAGATACCCCTCCAATCCAATACTGGTCAAGGCTTCCTTGATGATACTGGTACAAACGTTGTTGAATGCTCCTCTCCTCCTTCAAGCGAAGCTCTGTCTCACAGTCCTCCTTGCTGGCGGGAAAATGCGCCTGAACCAGTGGCTCCAAGGTTTCACCAGAAGATTCCGTTCATGTGCCTTCCGTCTTTTTAAGAAAGGATGGGTTCCTATGTTCTATGTTCTCTGGACGGAATCTTACTGAACCTCGCGGATTCGCTGGTGCCTTCGATGTTCTGACAAGAGTCCAACCAAGACCGACTCTTGACGGTCTTGATGGCCGACTTGCACTTATTGATGAAGTCCTTGTGTAACTGACAATATCTATGCCTGTAGCAGATGTTGAAGATTTACCTGGTCAGCTGAGCTGAGCCTGGAGATGTCTTCATTTCACCGTGGTGGCAGTGTTTTTTGGCTCTCTGTGGCCAGATCTAGACTGAAAAGTATCCAATTGTGATCTGAGAAGGATCTCTGTTTAGACACTCTTCAGTTATCCACCCTAAGATTCTTATTGTCAGTTAGTAAGGTGATATCAAAGACCTCCTCCAAACTATCACAGTTCTCCGAGCTGGGGAAATGGAAGGTTGGTATATTGCCCCTGTTACATACCTCTCTCGTTGCTTTCCGAGCTGACCCAAAGCGTATGCCTTGCATTGGCGTCGGAGCCTATCAACAGGTTGGCTTTCTGTTGGTGTTCGTCAAATGTTGCAGTTCTTCTGGCGGAGTTGATCGGTGGTCAGCCATATAAGCCGAGGAAATATACACGTTCTCTACACCCGCCTGCTTCAACTTGGACACGACTAGGACGCTGGAACTCAGGTCCAGATACAGAAAAGCGTGCAGACTCTTCCTCGCGAGAATACATGCTCTAGGTCTGCCCTGATCAGCGTACCCTGTGCTGTAGAATAAATTATAATATTTGCTTTGGAGCCCTTTGATGGTTCGGTCGCCTCCGACCCAAGGCTCCTGTATTAGTGTGATGTCGATGTCTTCCTTTATCTGCGTTACCCTCAGTATGATCTGCTTGTGTCCTTGTCAGACCCTCACCTCATCTCCTTCTGCGTTCCTGACTCCGAACGGCATTTTTCAGTCTACCTTTTCCAGTGCCTCCAGGTACTCTCCGTTTATACGGAGCAGAAAAGGTTGGCTGTTTTTCTGGGGTTCCTACTTCTTGATAACTACCCAGTCGTCCATGGGAATCCTGGGGTTTCGAAGGAGTAGGATTGGACGAGCCTGTCCTTATCCATGTGAATCTTCGGCAACAAGATGCGAGCGACCGGTCTACTGGGGGGATCTTGTCGTAGGGGATGACTTTGAGCTTTACGCCATCCAAGGCGACGCACGAACCGAGAAAGTGCCTAGAGGATCGGTCTTCGCAAGCAATAACGTGGAATCCACGGACCATCTGATAATTGAATTGCCATCCGCCAGCGCCATACGTAAGTGGGTCCTGACCACATCGGAATTCACAGTTCATGGCCCGTCGGCTGGCTGTTGTTGCTTACTTTTCTCCTGAGGTTGTTTTGTGTCTGAGCTCTTGCTCTGCTTCGCGTGTGTTTTTGATCGACCTCGCTTCCTCAACAATCGCCTGGTATTTAGGGAGGTTCTTTTCATCCCGTTCGTCGGCAGTACCGGTCTCCTTATTTTTAGCAATCTTGCTGAGAATATGCATGGCTTCCTGGTACCGGCTCTTGAGCAGGACATCAGAGGACCTTCGCTTCTTAGCGATCCTCCGACATCGAGGGTTTCGGGTTAGGAGTACTATATCTGGTACTTGCTACATCCACCTTGACGGCAGTGGATTCCAGGTTGGAAACCACTAGCCCGTCTGCCGCCTTGTTCCGTGAGGTCCCTGCAGTTGGTTTCAACACAGCGGTGCTAGGGCTGGCACCGAGTGTCTTGCTCTCGACGGCTACTGTCTCCTGGCTGGATGGCAGCAGCTCGTCCTCCGATGATGCGTCTGGCATCATCCTCTCTTCTCACCTTCTAATTATCATAACCATGCTTACGATTTTGCCCAACTCTGGCGTTAACTACCGTCTTTTCATTGATGGAGATGCTGGAATATCCGGGTATTCGCAGGTCCCGCGCTTCCGTTTTCCCTTACTGCCCTCAGCGCCATCTGAACAGCATCCACCGCCCGCGTCAAATCCGCGTCCCATCTCTACTCATTCGCCAACTCTTTCATCGAGCCCGCATCCATCGCGCACCGCACCTAGTGCCGTCTCGCTTTTCCAGCCCGTGACAGAACAAGTCAAATCTGTGACCAAGTCGTCGAATCGCAATCTCGAGTTCGCACTCGCAACTTTTCCAATTTTCTCTCCGATCCTCTGGGAATCAATCGCCGTAAAATTCGCCAAGGAAAAGCGCCGCGTGCTCTTTCCAGTCGAAATTCGTTCTCATTTCGCTACGTGGTCGGTGTCAGGCTCTCGCCATCGAAAGGTCTCCGAAAATTTTCGCGAGTTTTTCTTGACCCGCTCGTGTGTGTGTGTGCGTGCGTTTTGTTCGAGAAAAACTTTGTCCGGAGTCTCGCTCGTCGTCGCCAAATTCGCATTTTTGCAACAGGTAAACGGTGGGAGCGGGTCGTGGCGGCCGCGGAGCCCGAGTCGGGGCCCCGTGGCGCTTCGTAGGAAGTGTGGTTGGCCGGGAAGGAAGCGAAGGGGTCGCGGTAGTTTGGGGAATTGTGGGAGCGCTGGAGGCTGCCGTGGACTTGGCGCTGGAATGTGAAAGGACGAGGCGCGGCGCAGGGCGAGATGTAAGCAAAAGTGAATGGAAAAGAGGAGGCGGAGCGCGGGAGGGGCGCATGCAAGCAGAGGAGGAAGTGACGGAGCCGAGACGGATGCATCGACAGCTGGCACGCGGACATACGGTCGACTCGCTCGCTCACCTGTCGCCGTGACAGCTCCAATTGGAATTCTGGCTGCGTCGGCGAACGAGTGAGGGAGTCGTCGAGATAAGCATAATTTTGTGTTTTGATGGTGTTGGGCTCGGAGCCTTCTTTTTGTGAAATTCTGAATTTGATTTTCTTCGAGTGTTTACAATGGCGGACGGGATATGGCCCGAGCCGAATGTTTCTTGTTTACAGGAGGATCACGAGCGGCGGATTTTCGCTAGGTGGTGGTGACGTTTCGTGGGGTCCAGGGAGGAGGTGCCAGCGCTGGCATGTCGGAAGGGCTCCTGTTTCTTTTGTCTGCACGCTCGCCGGATGGCTTGATAAGTTTACTTTTTATCAGCCACGGCGAGCAGGGCCGTCCGAATGCAGTTACGACACTTCCATTGTGCGGCCTGAATGCGCTTGCAGAGATTCTGAGTGCACGACGTGGCAGGTCGTCGAAGCCTGCGGTGACATAATGTGGGGGTTCGCGGTCTTCCCGTTAATTTCCTAATGCGCTTAGGCTTTCTCCGCGACGATTATGTAAACAATTTGGACGTTTTGCGTTGAAGAAAACGCTTTGCTTGTTCGTTGCTTGATTGATTATCAGATTTTCATGATTTCGTAAACAAAGCGCAGGTGGATCTCGGCTAGAATTGGGTGAATTCGAAAATATTGTTGACGACCTTCGACGTTTATTTCTCGGAAAGCCTTGGAGATGTTTTCGGAAGCGGTTGATTTTGATTTGATTGGCAATCGCTCTGTAGGAAAGTCATTATTGAGTGAAATGATGGCCTGACGTCTGAATGTTCCTGGGTCGAAATGAATTTTTCGATGCATAGTTTGGTTCTATGAGACTTTTGCAGTTTCAACGTGGCTTTTGCCCTAAGAAGCTAAGATATGTCCGCAAGATACCTTACTGTGGATTATTATTAGTCAAATAGTTCTTAGGATTGTTTTTAATTTCCTGGGAGGGTTAATAATAACCCTCGGTACGGCAATCCGGTTGGATATAGGCCTTGAAGCATGTTAGAGCACTCCTTTGAAGACCTGTTGCGGCACACAACTGGACTGAGGTGCTCTCTAGGAGGCAAAATGGTCAGAATTGCCCTCGCCCATGATTAGAACCTTGATTTGACTCAGGTACTCACTCACAATTCAGTCCATTGATCCGACATCCAGTCACGATACAAATCCTTCTGACACCAGTGGGATTTGAACGGTGATTCACCGTGGTGGCAGCCTAGCGTGCTAGTCACTAAACCAGCTGGACATTCTGGAGGATTGGGAAGTTAGCTAATGCCTTAACTACCTCAGGAGTCTTGGAGGTCCACAATAGTCAAGACTCGGTTCCATTGTAGAACAAGAACGCCTCACTACCTTCCATGCAAATAAAAACTATCGAACACTGACTTTATGTTCATCCCTTGGAGGTCCAAACACTGAAAGGAAGCTACCCTGTCCGTTTGGCTGAAAGTGGCTAAGAAGTGCTTTGGAAAACAGTTAGAAGCACGGAATCTACACCTTGCAGTTCCTAGACAGCAGGATACAAATCAAGAAAAATATTGTTTGTCAGAGGAGAAAGATGTACTTGGACGACCAGCACTATTGGAAGCCAAGTTTCCTGTGGTAATAAGAAGTTATTTCTAGAGCATTCTCTAGTAATATTACGTGCTGTGTGAAGGTTCTTCCAAAAATCCGAAGTTCATTCAACTTATTCTATTTACATCAATGGGCAGACAGACTATCGCCTAAAACACCACCCTGCAGTGTCTAGAACTCTGACTCGGAACCGTTTGACAAATTACCTCAGGCCAGGTTTTTTCGGTATGGGAGCAAAAACTCCGCGGATTCAAGGAGCCTCAGTTACCCTAGCATTTCTCATATCCATCTTGCTCTTTTTTGCCCTAAAAATGCATTGAGGGTAATGTGCCAATTGGCTCCACCTGTCCCCGCTCAGCGGTATGGTCTCAATTATGGTGTCCGAGGACACAAGATACCCTTCCGATCACAAGATCGAAGGGTGATGGCGATGGCGATGTCGCTTCCACCCTCTGTAGAAGTAAAAGGTGTCCTTACAATAAATGCAGTTGGGCAACCGTGATTTCCCGGTTGTGTGCAGATAAGCTTGAAAATATCCATGTCCGCTGAGCAGCTGAGTTAGGTAACCATTTCCCTCGTTTTCTGTGAGGTATATCCTTCCGCTCGGTAGCATGGGGAGCGATTGGAATAACTTCCGCTATCACTATTGCTTGCTCCGAGATGGTACGATAGGCAACTCGCACAACTCACATATTGTGTTGGCGAGTAATCATCCACAATACATATTAGGTCAGTCAGTCTTGGCTTAATGAGGTTCTCAAATAGTTTCCTCGCTGCGTTGAACATACAGATCGAACGACACGCTGACAGCGCCTTGGGATCGCCTTTGCCCTTGGTTAACAGCACAAGTCTAGTAATCTTCCAGCGGGAGGGAAAAACGCATTGAATGTGCGGAGTAGCAAGTACGAGTTTCATCACTTCGCTGGAAACACCCTCCGGTCCTGGTGCTTATTTGTCCTTCATGGACAAGACCACCTCTTTTAGTTCCTTTGAAGAGTGGGCATTCCTCAGTATTCACTTCTTCATCGACAGCGTCAGCTCGGATGGGGTGGACAGGAAAAAGGGCCTGTACGATTTCTTCCATTTTCGCTGCTTCCATGGAATAGAGTGATCGATAGGCACGGAGTTTTTTTTGCGATTCGGACGTCAGAACATTGGGAGGATCCGTTTGTCACTTCAAAGGAAACGATGATCACTGGTCTTGAAATTTTCCAGTTCCTTCCATCTTAACAAAAGGTACTTCAGGAATAGAGCCTTCTCAGCCAGAACGTCGGAATGTCAGAGTGCTATGGATATTTGGGACAATTAGTCCTATCCTGATGGCCATCTCCAAAATCTGTGTCTCGAGAATCTGACTGAGATATGCCTCATTCGATGGATGGTTAAAGTCTCCTCTGACTAGAAATCCGCTTTCCGTGTTTCAAGGCCTCCCAACCTATCCCTAAAAGCGGCCATAGATTGGTTCGGTGTGAGGAAAACCCTGAAAAACGTGCACAATAGACTCAAACGAAGCCATTTCTTCGACAATGGGTCCGCACTCGCAAGTTAATCCTATCTTCCATCCAGATGACAGTAGTGCCAGATATATCGGCATACCACGATGGTCAGCCCCTATCTCGATACTGCCTGCTGAGGAGCAACAAGTCGGTTCTTCTTTTTTGCACAATAAGTCCCATCAGGTCATGAGTAGCTGCACTCTTTACTTCAAGGCTGCACATGCATTCTAGGCTGAAAACCACTGCATTCCTGTCTAGAACGCTTTGGACACAGAACATACTATTGTTATCGGTCTTCGACCCAAGCTCGACAAATATATCACCGATTCGAGTTCGTCAGATAGGTTTAACATCTACGCCAGCGTCTTCTGTTTCGGCGTTATTGCGGACTTCAGCGAAAAATCTCTTTTCGTTCGGTTCGATGCTACCTGTTTCGCTTGGTTACCACCACGCGAAATTCTTGCTGTGTCCTCGTCGGCAGATCTACGCTGCTTCCCTCTCACCTCCTTTTGTCGATTGTTTGTTCCCCCCTGTGGCGGTCTGACATCACTGCGTTTGTGCAACTAGAGGCTGCTCTAACGATGTGCTTTTGCCTCAGCTCTTCTTCGACTGTCTTCCAGGAGTTTCGCTGGTGTGCAATAGGGCCCAGCAGTTCTTCCATTTCAACTATGCTATTTTTGACATCCACGGAGATGTTTCGCTGGGCGATAGTAGCAACCTTTATTTTCCGCAGAACCATCCCACACTTTTTGAGTAGCTTTCTTCCACTACCCTTGTCTTTCGAATGAGATCCATCCTCTCCGGTGGGATGACTTGCGTTCGCGCCTGGCTGGGGAACCCGTCACCCTTTTTTCCCCACAAAGGGGTGTTTCGTAGTTTGCCATTTTTCCCCGTGGCGATTTTTCTGAACTCAAATTCGAGAGCGTCACTACTTTTTGGTCGACAGGACTCTTAGCCTCTACTGTGTACTTCCTTTTTTATTTCCAGTCATCTTCACCGTTCGGATAGTGGGCCTTTCTAGGTTTTTAGTAGGTGACCGTCATAAGTTAGTGTTTATTCTAAAGGGATTGAGAGTGGGATCTCTCATTTTAGCTGCCAAAAGCCGTGAGCGTGGTGTATTGCTTCTCCTTGTAAAAATTTCGGTTGTTGCCGTTTGTTGTTTTTATTGGCGTTGTCATTTTAGTTTAAGTCGCTATCTTCGCTAGATAGTGTAGTCGCCTCAAATGATCCCCGTGATTGTCTATCCGAGCAGGATGGTGACTTGTGGGTTGCCACAAATCTTTATGGGATTTTATGTATAGAGCCGGGATCAGGTGCTAGTCAGGAGTCCATCACAACTGAGGCTGCACTAACAACTTAATCATGTCATAGTTTTGAACGTACTACGGAAGAAGGCAGCTGCAATATTAGCATGAAGGCCATTTCCATTTCGTGTACTAAGGGAGTAAAATGCCACAGCTGTCAGCTCAGGTTCAACCTATTCCGAATCGTTTGCCCATGCCGGGTCATCGTCGTTGCCGCCTGCGTTTTGATATTGGAGTGACCCCCCTGGAAGCGAGACGTAGTAGTCAGATTCCTTGAGCTTCAGTAACTTGCCCGATTGATAGAAGCTGATAATAGACCGCACTAAGAAGCAAGCTCAATTGGGCAGGTTTGGAGAAGTGTGGTTCTGGCATAAATGTTGTAAAAGCAATCGAACCGTTCTGCCAGAAACTTGTAGCTAATATTAAAGGTATGGTTGTCACGCTGTCTCCAGGAGGAACTACTTAAGGAAATGGCACGTCAAGAATAATTTACAGTTTCAGTTTTAGCCACTTACAAATCGTCCTGTTGCGTACTAAATATAACTCACAGATCGCCCGCGCCCCTGTTTTGTTGGCCGAGTGCATATTGCGTGGATAGTTTAGCAACTTCTCTCCTGAGTTGTGTCAAGTGATTCTATTCTGCAAATCTGTTTCTTTATTCTTTACATTTGAGTTATTTCTTCACCTCCGTATCTCTAAGGTGTCCTTACACGCGATCGATCGTTTGTTAGGCTGAGTTCGTTAGATATTTGTCTGATTGATGTGTGAGATTGACACAGCCATTTGTCCTTTCTGCCGGGGCTCCTATTACTGTCGCTTCTCCGCACTCTCATCTGGTTGTCAGAGGGAATTCGCGGTATTATTGCTATTCGAGAGGAGCACCATACTAGCAAAATAGTGATCCGAGTCTCCCCACTATATGCTCGGATATTCATCAAAGCTGAGAGGTATGACGTTCGACTAGTACGTGTCGATTTAGTTGAAACTGGTCCCATTTGCTTGTAGACGTCGCTTCGCGCAAAACCGGTATTTCCATCGATACCTTTGTGTATTTTGCTAGTCGAATAATATGCACTCCGTTATCATTGGTTATATTTTGTAAGCTAAGAGAGCCGACATTTCGCATGAATATGGGCATCATTTGGGTGTTAAAAGTATTTTTTTTCATCAAATATAGGGGTATCAAATTAAAGATCTAGATTAGTACTTTTCAAAGCCGGTCTTAGTTTTGGCATTTGTAGGAAAGGTGGGGAGTGCGAGGGGGTTAAAAGTGATCATTTCATTAAGGGGGAAATTCTCAGAAACTACCAAACCGAAAAATCTGAAAAAAATCAGGGAGGCGGCCACTATAGGGTGCCTGGGCTCCGAAATACCTTCCATACCAATATCTGTTCAAATAAAGTTAATAATAGAATATTACTATAATTTTTTGAAATTGGCTGGAAACCCACCCTTAAATTCATTCTAGCACCGCGAAATTTTTCAGAAACTGCAGGTCAAGTCCAGTGGCTTTACTCCGTTTGAGTGCATTGATGACGGAGATAATTTCCCATCTGCTTAGGGGAACAGTCCACATCCGCATGCCAAGATGACTGACCATTTCATCTACAAGGAGCGGAATTTCACCGGATGTGATACGGCTAAGAACCGTGGTGAAGTGTTTTTTCACATCTTCAGTTGTTCAACATCGTGGTTGAGAAGTTGACCGTGCACAGCGGTCAGTAGAGCTTTCGTTCGATATTGGAGTTCGAGCACATGACGCCCGCCATTGCTCGCAGCGGTCAGTAGAGCCTTCAACTACTTATGTTCATTGATCGGCTTTCACGTTTCAGATCTTATGACGCCTCTTCAGGACATGGCCGATAACCTGTGTAGCACCCAAGAAAAGGGAACTTTTGATGACGGCCCAATACTCATCAATATTCTCAGATGAATTACTCAGTATATATGTACCGTTCGATCAGCAAGATAGTTCTCCCATTGTCGAGCGTGAGCTGGATCTTACAAGCGATTGATTTTGAATCTGGGGGTCGTAGCTCCCCACCCCTGCGAGAAGTTACAAACGTAACACGTAAGCGACCAACAGATGGTGGCTTTCGAGGCCGATGTCAGTGCCTGTCTTGTTATAATACATTCAGCAGACAGCTCCTGATCGCAGTGGTTGATTTGACTACTCGAGCGGCGTTGGTGAACCCAACTGACCTTATGGCAGGCTTTGTGCTTGAATAATGTGGCACCAATGACGAGGTGGTGGAAGTTGCAGAAATCTACGAACCTCCCACCATTACCGTTGCGGTCGCCAATACCGTATTTCCCTATCACATGTCCGAACAAGTTGTTGTCCGGTTATACCTTGGCAGTCAGATCACCCCTCACGATCACAATGTCACCTTTAGGAAGCCTTTCTTGAAATTTTCCATTGATGCGTAGCGTTGTGCAATTGTAGTTTTCCTTAACCTGGACGGGAGGCAGTTAGAAGTCTGTCAGCTCCCAGGTCAAGGGAGCGCGCCTTGGGGTAGAAGTCAGAAGCAGAGTTCTACAATTTTACTTCGCTTAGGCTCAGGATAACCAGCTTATATGGCTGCAATTTCCGCTTAAGTTGGAGAAAGCGAGCCTTCTGAGGACCAGAGTTACGGTTGTCGAGGAGCATGCGCACATTCAAGAAACCAATCATAGTTCGTTTTCGATAGCCAAAGATCGTTGCTGTGGGGTCAGTCCCTATCCGAGGCGCTGATCCATTAATCGCCTTTTATAACAAGCAGCGAAGACCTGGAGTGCATTCTTAAGCCCTCCCCTTCCCTTCCTGGAAGATGTGATCTTGGCCTGGTTGTTTGCGGTGGTTTTGTCCGTATCGTGAGCAAACCTCCTTGTGGGCTCAAGGGTGAAGTTACGCCGTACAACTCGAAGTTGTACCCCTTCGTTGTAGCAGATTAGTTAGATAGGCCTCGCATCCACTGGTATGAATGCCGGGTCTGCAGTCAGTATGAACGAGTAGAACTACCCCCGTCACGGCAGGGATCTGATTGTTGCCGAAAAATCAATTGGTAGCTAAAGAGAACAATGTGACTGATTGCCTATACGTACTGAATGAAGCAGTTCGAGTGGGAAATGAGTAGCGCATCAGACACAACCAGTTGCATGGAATTTATGATGACCCAGAAGATTCAAGCATAATGCGGCTATCGTTCACAAGCGGGGTTGGTTTGTCGTGATTGGTTGCGCCATTTTGCTCTGTCACTTCTGTGACCTGGATGCAGTTGTGAGGCTTCCAAATCGCTATCCAGCGTCTCAAACCATCGGTCTTTTGGGCGTTTTCCATCGACTTCAATGATCAGACCAATCTTGGCAAGTGAATTTTCCTTAGAGCGAATTACGTGACTATGTCATCGAAAACGCCTCTATCTCCCGCAATTTTTTCACGATCGGTGCAACCCCATATCGATCATGGATATCCTCATTTCGGAATGTGATCAGGACGTGTTACGTCATTGATCCAACGCAACATTTTCGTCTCCATTATCGCGAGACGCCGTTCATTGTCTTTTATAGTCAGCCGACACTCAGAACCATTGAGGAAAAGAAAGGAGCAGGCAATAGACTCCGGAATGCGATTAGGTGCAAGAAATTGAAGAACGTCGTCGGTAGGCCGAGATAGTTAGAAGCGAATGTTGGAGGAAGCTAGGGCTCGAAAAGGGTCGTAGTGCCACGAAGTAGAGAAAAAGGCCCAAAAGTGGAAAGGCTCAGCCCTTCAAATGGTTTCAACAGAAAATCCGCTTTGCCTTTTTTTCATAAATGAAGCACTTCACGTTTACCCCGCTCCTCCATTGATTCCCAATTAAAATTCTGCTTACGTTCCCAGCGAAAACCTTCGATTCAAACCGCAGAAATTCTGAAGGGCTTTACTCCGCCACTCGGCACCTCTTGCGATCGTTATCTCCCACCCGGGCCCTCCGCAATTAAACGTCAACAAAACAGCCTCCCGCCCGCCGCACCAGTTCCAATCCACCAGCAACTGTTCGCTCGTTCTATTCCCATTCTCCTCTTTGGGTCCACTTTCGTCACAACTGGCTCAACAAATTTCCTTCCAATTGGCATTGCCCATTTCACCTCTTTCTCTATCCCGCAACAGTCGCCCTGCGGACAGGTAGGACGCGACGAAACAGAATTGGAACGCATCAAAAAGAAAATACAGTACTTTGTAAACAATCTTGTTTTCTCTTTTTCCCTTCGCCGGGGAATTTCTATTATTCATGGCATTTGATTGTGTGAGCGCAAGAGCGAACGGGAGTGTGTTTGTGTGTGGGAAATGGAGATGTGCGACGGCGCTGTCGTACGTTCGGGACAGGTCGGTTGGCTGAGCGAGACGGTGTGTGTGGCGTGAATGAGAGGGATATAGTAAACATTTCGAAAGAAAGGGCCCGTTCCTCGGTTTGACACATTTTTCCGTTCCGAGCTGTCAAAGTGACGGAACAAAGGTCCATCGACGAAACGTGAGTGGAACGTTCATCTCCAGATTTTTTGTTGTGCAGTTTCCCGACTTCTCTTGCGACAACAAATTTTCCCGAAGTGGTTTCACGGCGAGTTCGTGTGGAATTTCAAGGAGAGACGAGCGTCTGACTGGAATGTCACCTGGTAATGCCGCATTTTCAGGATATTTACGTTTTCCATATGTTTGTGGTGGAGTTTGCGTGGAACCGTTCCGGGGAAACGAAAGTGACGTCGGTGCGAAGTTTGCTTGTTTTCTGAATGAAAGTGTTTGTCCTGCGTCCTCAGGCTGTGGGCCATTGCGAGAAGCGCGTTGTCGAGTGATTTCCATCCAAAATTCGTCATAATTTCCTGGAATTTCGACTTCTCCACACCCATACACTTGCAGCCACTGGTCACATCATAGTGGAACGTGATGTCATGAAACACAAAACCCGTCTCCGGAACGCGGAACGAATTCCGTGACCAAAGCTAGTGCGAATGTAGTGGTACACGTTCCATATTCCATTGTTCGCCATCATCAAAAGAAAAGTTTTCGTGACTCGAGCAAAGATTTTTCAGAGCGATCCCACGAAAATCGTTTCTTGTGTCGATAATTCGCGATAAATTGTGTCAATTTGCCGTGCATTGTGTGAAGTAATTGATCGGAGAATCGTTAGCGCGTGTAGCACGGCTGAGTGTGTGCGGTAAGTGTCGCATTGTCCGTCCGAGAGGGTCACGTCGATCTCGGGGGGTGAATCGCTCGCCAAAACTGAATTGTGTTGCGTGAAATCTGAAGGGAATGATGGCTGGCTGGCGGGCGGACAACGTCAACAAATTGCCTTTGATAGAGTTGTGCGGCTTCGTGACGGATTAGGGGCTGGTTCGACGTCTTTCACGCCGTGGCCCACGCAATCGTTTGGCCTCGCAGGCCACCTGAAACGTACCTGCCGAGCGCCGCGATTACAGGCTCCCCAGTGGCTATTTTTATTTCGGGGCAGCGTTTTGTTTTCTTGACACGATCGGCGGATCGGCCGCTTTGGATGGCGCATTAACGGCAGCCGCGATACCGTGCCGATCTCGGGAGATTCCCTCGACGAGGCGGGCGTCGATGGCAACGGTTAACGCTGAAATTCCTACGAAATTCGCTGGCTCGTCGCGGGGCTGACACGGAAATAGACTTGGACGCAGCCGAGTGGCGAGCGCGGTCGAAATATCTCGCCTTAAAAGGCCTGAAAACAAAGCGCCGTGGATTTCATAATCAAAATCGCGATCGGGCGCTTCGCAGGTCGGCTCCCAGCCAAGGGGCTCAGAAAGAAAGATTCCCATCCGCATAACCGTAAAGCCAGCCCCTCCCGCGATAGCTGGCTGGAAGCTTGTGATTAACCTCGATCGTGTATCCACCGAGAAACCGAGAAAATTCCGCAGATTTCTCGATAGTTAGCTGGGCTGCGCTCCGCGGCTCGCATGGAACTTGTTTTCGTCTTTGCACCTCGCGTAAATGTTAAATTCCGTCCAGTCTAAAAGCCACGACGAGGCGGATTGCAAACATTTGAGTGCGATTGGAGGCCGCCGAGGCTTTTAGGTCTGTGTTTTGCCTCGATCGCGCTTGGATCTGGTTGGTTTCACATAAAACAGCTGGAAAACGGCGAGCGATGCTCTGCGCTGTGTCATGATTACAGAAAGTTGTTGTCTTTCCGCTGGCATTGCACGGCTCGCCCCGGAGCTGACGAGCGTTTTCTCGCAACCCGTTTTTCCGCAAACACTCGGAAATGTCGAAAATAACTTTCCCGCGCCGCTGGCTGGCCTTTAGTGGAAAAGGTGGCTCAATTCGGTGAACCGCTTGGCTCCGAACGGTGGCGGATGCACACATCATTCGTGGATGAGTCACCGTTTCATCAGCCCCGGGTCCACCGTCAGGTCAATGATTTGTCCGAATGGCGTTGGAGTGTTAGAATCAGTCTTGGGAGCAGGCGGATGAGTCGATCTGGCCAGTGTCAAGCTGGCGGCGAGCTAGAAAGTAGAACATGGGCCGGCCAAGTGGCTCAGTTCAGATGGTCATCGCACTAACCGGCCGTTCTGCCACTGCCCTCAAATGGGAAGCGGGAGCTCCACAGAGTGGCAGGTGTCTCCCCCATCTGCGGTCGACTTGTGACCCTGGGAAGTTTTCGTCAAAATTCTAATTTAGACTTGGGCACGGGGAGTGGGTGGGAATGTTTTGAACGAGGCGCCTGCGAAATGTTTACGTCTGGCAGTTTGGCCGACCGTGACCCTATTGAGACGCTGAGAGAAACGCTCGTTCAATGCAGACCATAAAGTCCAAATTGGAATGTTCTTGGCTTGATATGTTGCCAGGGTCTGTTTGGTTTTGATTGTTTTGATCGTTTTTGGGTCAGAAGTGGTTATGGTAATTTCCGTGATGAGTCGAGATGTTGAGGTTTGGCTGCAGATGGGCTTTACATATATCTTTGCTGAGGTGCTCCCCGTAGGCTATGTGCTTCTGGGAAGTATGCCTCAAACAGTTGATCCAAGAATGATAGAATCTTTCGTTTGGCTTCAACGATTTCTTAGCATGAATATCTCATTGGCTCCGCTAACCTGGTTTTTCCTATTCGTCCGTTGCGTACTTTTCCTCTTTAGTTTAATTTCTGCGTATGCAGTTTACTATCCACATGTGCTTGTTGATTCGCCCAGGAAGTATCTTTCATTGACAGTGGTAGCGGCTCCATCATTATTTAAAATAGATAAAAACCTTCCTTCCAGACTTACCGCTTCCTGTTCACTTCTTGGTGGAATATAGGCCATCCACACAGTGAGACTGTCTTTCAGTTTCATTATTATCACCCTTAATGTTGTGCAAGTGATGAGCTCCTTCCAGTTAGATGAACACAAGACACCCATGAAGACTGGGTTCGAACGCAAAGCAGCGAGTTTGAGAGACTGACACTCTACCCTCTCAACCATCGCGCCGTCGGCCCTATACGGCGTCAAGGAATCTAACTTTATGAAAATCTTTAGTAAGTCTTTGTTTGGAAAGATTGAAACTGGTATCCTGAATCTTTGAGCCTAAATGCGCCTCGTAGAGAAGCATGTTAAGGGTTATGTTGAATCAGGGTGAAATTTGCGAGGAATCGAGCTTCATGCTATCATCAATACCTTTTTTTTCTAGTTATGGGTGACGTTCTGCAATGAATCATGCCATCTTTCCTCAAACAACTGGAATAAACTTGCTTTCTTATTAAGACATGGATCCTGGTCAAAGGGCACTGGAATTGAGGGAAAAGAGACTTTGATTTCTGCTGATGGTGTCAGCGAACTTGGTATCATCTGACACAGCTTTTTTGTTTAAGGATTAAGGGAGTCCTAAGGCCGCATCCGTTTGATATCGGTTGAAAGCAACAAAAAACTAAACGACTGACGGCTTCATTCATGGCAGGCTCAACTCATCGGATCAGATTTCTTCAATTGGTCCAGGACGCAGATTCAAGACTCCCTCAATCGTTCAATAAAAAAAAGTTTGCAGCGGCCTATCCTCGACCTGAACGAATCGTTCTTTTCGTATTCGTTATAATTCGCACACGATCTGAGGTTGTGTTTGAGAATGAATATAAGGAAGCAATGAACATCTGGAGCCACATTCAGTTATGTTGCTAACAAGGGGTGGGGCAGCTTTATCGATGATGGGTTCGGAACAATTTGTCACTTAATGTGTGGAAATGCTACTCATTATGTTATTCATTAAAAAACTCTCCTGACATTCGTTTACTTTTGTCATTGGATGTCCGCAATTTCCAATTTAATTTTCATTATGTCGGTGTATTCAGCCGCTCTTCCAGAATTTCAAAATTCCGCCAAGAGCTTGGCCAAATCTCATAAAAAAACTAACTTCTTAGAATAAGTTCAATGGAGGAGTTTGGCTCAGAGAGGGAAGGGTTATTTTTGTCAACTGTCGAATCCGATGATACAGCACTATTGGTTATAAACAGAAAAAGGTAGAAAGATCGTCAGATTTGAATTTCAACTGCATTTTAGACGGAGACCATAGGGTCCATGCAGGATTGACTCGCAATATTCAGGCAATCGCTCCTAGGAAGTGAAAGACATTCAGATAAGTTCCATTTGATCTTAACCACTGACAAATGAAAGGAAACTTCGAAGCTATCAAATCAGTATTTTCACTCTCGGCTTCTGATGAGTCAAAACTGCATTTTATATTTCAACCAAGGACAAGAATTGTGCGGTAGCCGATTTGGTTGAATATCATCTTCTCAATCTTGTTGTGTTGTCCCATTCTTTAGGCTTATTTTTGCGCAGCATTAGGTGTGATCATCAAAAATATACAAAAGAAAATAATGCTGAAGACAAGGAGACTCCTAGGTTCGCAACAATAATAAGTATGTTCCATTGCTAGTCATATAAGGTCTACAAATAAGTTCTGTCGGTTTTCACAATAGATGGCGTAGCTTGTTTTTTATTCCATTGATCCACATTTCAAAACATTCATCGGAAAGCTACTGTCAATAGGCACAAACGTCAGTATAAATTATTTAATTGAAAATGGCCAATTTTGTACCAAATAATGTGTTTTTGCGGGGAATTCTACTTCATTATTTCAATATGAAGAAAAAAGCAACCGAAAGTCATCGCATTTTGGTGGAAGTTTATGGTGACCATGCTCTATCTGAACGAACGTGTCAGAAGTGGTTTGGACGGTTTAAAAGTGGCAATTTCGACTTGGAAGACGAAGAGCGCGCCGGACGGCCAACAATTTTTGAAGATGAAGAATTAAAGGCATTGCTCGACCAAGATCCATCGCAAACGGAAGAAGAACTTGGAAAAACACTTGGAGTCACTCAGCAAGCCATTTCCAACCGTTTAAAAGCAACGGGAATGATCCGAAAGGTCGGAAATTGGGTTCCGTATGAACTGAAGCCAAGAGACGTCGAACGCCGTTTTTTCACTTTCGAACATCTGCTCCAACGACAAGAAAGGAAGGGTTTTCTGCATCGAATAGTTACTGGCGATGAAAAGTGGATCCATTACGATAATCCCAAGCGTCGGACAACGTGGGGATACCCCGGCCATGCCTCATCATCGACGGCCAAAGCGAATATTCATGGTGAGAAGATCGTGCTGTGTATATGGTGGGACCAGTTGGGTGTGGTATACTATGAGCTACTAAAACCGAAGGAAACGGTCACGGGCAAACTCTACCAACGTCAAATGATGCGTTTGAGCCGCAAACTCAAGAAAAAACGGCCGCAATACCAGCAAAGGCATGATAAAGTTATTTTGCAACATGACAATGCTCGTCCACATGTTGCACAGCCCGTTAAAGCATATCTAGAAACGTTGAAATGGGAAGTCCTACCCCATCCGCTGTACTCTCCAGACATTGCTCCTTCTGATTACCATTTGTTCCGGTCGATGCAGCATGGCTTGGCTAACCAGCACTTCTCCAATTACGACGAACTCAAAAAATGGCTCGATGAGTGGATAGCGGCCAACCAGGCCAATTTTTGGCGCGATGGTATCTATGAATTGTCTGAAAGATGGAAGAAAGTTGTGGCTAGCGATGGGCAATACTTAAAACAATGAATGTATAACCAATTTTTCACAATAAAGCTTCAAATTTAAAGAAAAACCCGACAGAACTTATCTGTAGGCCTTATATATTTTCCTAACTTCGGGGCAATTTGTGGATACCACGCCAGTAAAAATCCTTCCCTTCGCACCATTCATCGTCATTTTTTTCACATCTTTCTATGAACTTTGAATGCAAACAATTGTTAGTCGGAAGGAGACAAGTCTGATCAGTAAGCAGCATGGGGTAGACATTCCCAACTGAGTTCTTTGAATGTGTCACCAACCGGTTTTGCCGTATGTGGTGGAGCATTGTTGTGATGGGAAAAAACTTTTTGTTGCCTCTTCTTATTCTGATCATATTTCAGCAATGCATGGTTCAAATAATTGGATTAGTTGGTAGCGGCTTACATTATTCGCCCCATTCGAGATTTAAATTAGATCACGCCCTTCCAGTTCCACCAAGCGCACAACATCGTCTTCCTGACAAAGCTACAAGCGACTACAAGAATCCACTTTTCACCAGTAATGATTGAATGCAAAAGTGAGTTTCTTCTGCATCATACGAGCAAAATTTTACAGATACTTATTCGCCTCTCCATATTCGGCTACTCTAATGGTTGGCACCTTCTGACTTTCTCATTGAGACAAAGTTCCTAGGCAAAGCCCTAAATCTGGGAAAAAGAGACTCAGAACAGAGTCGAGGTTCTCAGTCTGATTGGTAATCTCGCTCTCACTCTTCTATCCGAACATTGCAATACAGGACATTGAGGACATCGATAGATTTGTTTATTTCCACAGCGTAGTTTCTGTTGATAGTGTCAAAAAACTCAATCTCACCTGATGTATGCACAGTTTTTTCGTTTAAGGATTGAGGGAATTCTGAGTTCATATCCACCTAATGTCGGGTCGGAGAATCTCAAGAGAAACTTTCTCCCGCTTTTCTGGTCTATGGACTCCGATTTTTGGGCTATACATCGAAGATTTTTTAAAAACGTACGAATGAGAGCGTCGCCATTGGCAAACTCAACTCTTTAGAACAAAACAACAGAAAATTTGCTTGACCTACGTACGATTCGCACGCAGTATGTATGTGCGGCTGCATATAAGAGAGCAATAAACATCTGGAACGACATTCATTCACGCTGCTCCCAGGGCAGAGGTGAGGCAGCATCTGATGAGTTACCTCTAAGAGTCTGAGTTTGCAATTGGGGTATTCTGGCTCGAGGTAGTATCAAACGGTTAGCAACCTCGTCGTACGGGTCAGCTACCTGTAGACCTATCGAAAGTATAGTAGTAATGGTAAGGCCACATTAGGGAATGATGTTGTTGATAATCATATGCATGAGAATCCATTATCCGGCGATGTCGAGCAGCGCGTTATCCTGGAACTAGGTGAAACAAATAATCAAAGTGCAAAAGGGCACATAGCTAATTTACCTTCCCCTTCTTTTCTCGCGACTGGATACAGCCTAACTCGCATGTCATGGTGTTCCCCTCGTCACATCTTTCCTAGTTGAGTACCTCATAGGCTACCTTGACGTCAATATTAGTCCCTGGTCACGACAGTCTTTCTAACCTCTTTTTGATAAAAACTGGTGAATCTACCCTTCTCCTCTCTATAATTTTCAACAAGATTCTCGAAAAAAACATTTGGCTCGCCTGTGGAAAAAGACTGTTATCATTACTGTTGCACTCTTGCTGAGAGTTACCCCCCTGTTTCTTAGATCTTAGAAAGGTATGTCAGCGACTGAACGTTCACCCATTTTGGCCACCTCATAGTGAAAGAGCAGCACATTTTTGTTAAACGTGAATCTACTGCCTCTTATTTGTTCGACTTGATCAAATTTGTGACCAAACGTCTAAATTCTTAGCAGGAACCGCATTCTAACTTCACTGATTTTTCTAAAGCCTTCAATACTCTAAATCAAAGATATTTTTATCCAAGCTTACCCCTCTCAGTGTCCTAATATCGCTTGTAATATGGCTCGACTTTTAGCTTTCTAACCGATCTTGCCGCGTCTCTTTTGATGACTGTCAATCCTGCTTCTTTTTCCTCTCCGTTGGCATCACACAAGGCTCTATTTTGTTTTTCGGCCACAGGCTCGATCTATTACTAACCTCCTCCCACCCTTATCTGTTTACGTAAAAAAATCTGCCGACCGAATTTGCAACGAAGTAGGGTAAAAAACTCATTATTGGTAGACTACATGCACTTTTCGTAAAGAGCATTTCTGTAAGAGAAAAGTATTCAGGAATTTGGCAATGATGGCCGCTTAGATCTCTGATAGAAGAAAGATCGGACAACTAGCTGTATCAGGGTTGACACAGTGGGATTTCCTCCTCATTTTCTTGGTAGTCGTTAGGTTGTTGGTTTCGACTTTGTAGGGTTCGCTTATCTTACTGCTGATGGAGGATCCATGTTCTTCATTTTCCATTATCGCCTTGGAAGTGCAAGTAGATGCCTCCAGCGACTTCTTTCTACTTTTCCAACGACCCAGGCTGCATCGTCTTCATTTAACCATCACGGCCTTCAATTTCCAAATTTTAAAACCGCTCTATTGTCAGTGAGAATTGACTCCTAACGTTTTTCTGGTTTTCTCGCGTCATCCATGTGCATTTCGTGGGTAGGTGCGGTGTGGGCGCATTGCAATTTATATATTAGGTTGGGGAAAATGTAATGTATTTGTGATTGAATTTTAACGCTTTATTTAACATACTTAGAATTATCCGATTTAAGTCAAATATGCGCTGTTTTGTTCGCAAACCTGTTGCCATTTAGAAGGCAACTCCATTATCCCCCTCTTATAAAACCCGTTTCGTATCAGCAGTGCATCGCAGGCGTTGATTCGGTCCAAGAGATTTTTTTCCGTCAACTCGTGTGGCAACCAAACATTCAGCTTTTTTTTTTGGAATCCAACCTTCTGCAAATGCTTCTAAACGGTTTTATGGTCCTTACCCAGTTCCTGGCCAATCGAGCGAATGCTCACATGCCGGTCTACTTGGATGATTTCGACGATTTTATCGGTTTCTACGACGATTGGCCTATTAGTACGGGGTGTATCTTCGACATCCACTACATCAGAATGAAATCGATCGAGCCAACGCTGTGCTGTGCGAATCGTTATAGTGTCGGACCTATAAACTTCACAAATTTTTTTGGGCGCCTTCGTTGCATTATTACCTCTCAGGTAGTAAAAACCCAAAATATGACGAACTTCTTCCTTGCTGGACTCCATTTTTGACGCGCTATAACTTGAGACTGAAACGTACGATCATAAAACTGTCAAAAAGACACTTTAGCCCAGACTGCCCTTCTCCAAATCGCCGTATAGTATGACCCGATGCGATAAGTACAACACAAGATATATTTAAGTGTCGCCATCTATTGGCAAAATATGACATTACTTCTTCCCCAATCTAATATACTTCAAGCGATACTGGAGGATTGTCGATAGCAGTGAAATGATCCGAGCCCTAAAGATAACATAGTCATTAAGGCCTTGTACTCAGCGGTGCATTCTCGATGCTGGTGGAACAGTGCACGGGCGCGTCCAACAGTCTAGGTAACATGGTCAGTCACTCTCCTCTGGCTTCCCGGTCATAAAAACAGAAAGAAATGAGTGGACCGTCTGATTGACCAGGCTTGGCTCTGTTCTTGGTTAATCCCTCGATATGCGCAGTCTGTATTTCGTTAGCGACTGTTAATGGTGGAATCTACTCGCACTATTTGATAGCCACTGACCTCAAAACTTGGTAGCTTTTAGGACAGACGTGAGCAAAGGCCTGTAAGATTACGGCGATTTTCATGAGACTACTTCGAAGAATCTCTGGTTGTAGGGTGGCTGGCTGCCTGCTTGGTTGCTTTGCCACGTTTGCTGTACATATCAGTATCGACGTGTTACAATGCCATTTACTTTATTTTGCTTCCTTACAATGGAACGAGATCAGCAGATTTTTTTTTTTTACAAAACGAGGGATGTGTCTCTTTCGTGAGTTTTACTTGAATTCTGGGCCACTAATCCACCATTCAAATGAAAATCTCGAAGTGATAAAAGCGGATTTTCTTGCCAGACATGCTTCGTTGAGCTTTTAGGAACTATATGGATTCTTTTTTACTCTGAGCCCATAATATGTATTTAAAGAGATTCCAGCGCTATTTGAAGTGCTCACCTTTAATTCCTGGCGATTGAGCACGTTTGCTTTCCCTGCTCGTGACCTTTATCTTGAAGGCCGCCCACCATATCCTTTAAATAGCAAATCTTGATAGTATTCCCTTCCCAATTGCTAACGCCCATATTTGTTGAAATATAAAACAACTCAATGAAAAACGGACACATAATTGCATTGAGCCAATCACAATAAATTTCACGGTTTTATTGATGAGAAAAAATTGAAAAACGAACGAGAAATTGTGTCAAATCTATTTTTAGGACCATCCACGACTTCCGCATTTTCCTCCTACCAACCATAGATACACTATCAAGAGTTATCAGCTCAGTGCTCACTTGATTCTGCCCCAAAGTGCGTCTTTATGTAAGTCGATGGTGGGACCAGTACGTGCACGACTAATATATTCTTTGATATCACATCATACAGGGAAAATTATTATACCAAGAGTCGCCACTATGTCGGTGGTGCCATGATTAGAATATTGCAGACCGCGATGGTTGCAGTTAAAATATTTCAGCGTCGCAACAAGGGATCTCTGTGGGTGTGAATGATGTGACATTGATGTGGGCTTTGCGGAAGTAAGGACAAGTTAGAATGCTAGGGATTTTGCTTTTTGGGGGAGAAGTTCTCAAGTCGTATGGAAAGCGGTTTCGCATCTGCCTCATACTTCTTGCTTCCTCTTGGCTCATTTAAGAGGTAACAGAGCTCAGTGCTAGGAAGAACTAGAAAATCGAATTGGAAATATACGTTGGCTCTGAAGCTCTGCTTGCACAACTTGTTCAGGTGAGAGGGGACCATAAATTCTTTTCTTATCACCATTTCTGTCCATGCTGAACACTTCCTTGATGAACGTTTCCATGCAATTATTTCACAATTTTCACGCGATTTATTTGTTTAATTGAAATGCTGACGTAAGAACACTTTTCCATTGGGTATCGCATCGCCTGTTGTAATGAAATGGACGAGGAAGTATGGTATATGCTCGTCATTTCACGCTTCACTCGATGGCCCATGCAATCATTTATTAATCCTAATTTAGTGTTGAAATGATTTTGTTTGATTGGCTACAGGTTGGAGGAGGACCATGACTCTATGGAACGTGGGAGCATGCTTGAAATATATGCGGTCATACTGTGTTTTTGAAGGATTAGTAAATGGCGCTCTGTAGGTGTCGTTCAATTGACGTCATTATGATGGGGGAAAGGGTAGACATGTGGGAAGTTCCGTGGCAGTTGCTAAGGAAAGTATGATCTCAATGCCAGCGAAACTAGCAGGATGAGCCAGTCATACATCTTTTGGCCCAATAAGCATTTGTATTGAAATGTAATAATAATGGCTGTTGCGCTCGTCTGAATTTACAATCTTGGAATTTCGTCTCTGGCTGTGGGAGGGCTGCGTGCCATTTCTATGAAATTATGTTATCAGACTTCACTGTACCGTGAATTGAGAATCATGTTATCATTACAACCTACACTACTACCAAAAAGATTGACGCTATCTACCTTTTCAAATCAGAAATTACCGGAGCTTGGTTTTAAGGTCAAGTTGTTTTTACTTGCCACCCTCATATTGTCTACATAATGGAGAGCTGATGAATTGTATTTGGGTCAAGCTTTGTTTGATGAAAATATTCATTTGATGACGATGTTGTGACGCTGAAACGAATCCAACTATGGTTTTGAGACGGAAAAATGCTTTGTATTTGGAGAATGCAATGCTTTTGGAGTTGATTTTTTTGATTGCATTGCCCTTGATTTGAATTTAGAATACGTAATCAAATTTATGGCAGTTTTGATTGTTTATTATTATCAAATATCGGACATGGTTATTTCATATCCGATTTAAATTGAAAAGTGTTTATTAAACCCCACGGGTGGATGAGTGGAATGAGATTCATATCTGATTTGTAACCTATTTGGATGTTATTATTCCGGAATGAGGTGGATTTTGTTGCATAATCTTACGGAATAACGCAATTAGTCATGTTATAGGCTTACGTATCGAGAGCAAGCTCAACTTTGTACACATAATGTGTAATAATCAGTTACGAGAGCCGAGATATGTCACTCCGGTATATTGAGCGTTGAATTGCCTCTGATGCAATGCCCCTCGGAACATGCCATTAGAATAGTTAGTACAAGTTTAGTAGTTGTAATACTCGTTGTGTATCTAGAAAGGATTTCGATACTTCCCGGTTCCTTGATAGTTTTAAATCTCAACGATGATATCTACTACTTATCTATTTATCTAGTGCAAGTCGTGAATTAGAAACTTTTATCCTTCACCTTCACTTCTAGACGACTGCGAACTAAGGAGTTATCTGTTTTGATCACTGATTATCTATTGTTGTATGCATACGAGTTTGTTAGACCCTGGTTTTGTAACTAAACTTTATTTACAACTGTTTCACATAATATTTAACAACTTGTCACGTTACTATCCCATTTAAAAGCGCTCGTTGTTTGGGGTACATCAATGTTTTACTGCCTTATTGGAATTCGTTTTGAAGTTGTCGGTGGGGATGATATAGCTCAGCTACTTGATTCCCTTTTCGAATAATCTTCATTTCCTAGCATTAAATTGCAATACTACCAATCGTAGTCTGGTAAAAATACTTCTTGCAAGTTAGCAATCTATTTGTTGAATGTTTTACAAAAGCCAATTACTCGTATATCGTCGTGTTGACCAAGAATATTTTGCAGCACATTCCTCGTAAAATACACTTCAGAAATTCGAAAGTAGCTAGGACATGTCAAAGTCCAAATTGTACGAAAACTTGTCACAGTCCAGCGTCGTTTTCTCATAATTCATCATCACCACCAACGGCGCAATAACCGGTATTCGGTCTAGGCCTGCAATGAACTTCAGACATCCCAGTTTTGCCCCAAGGTACACCATTTCGATATCCATTAAAGCTGTCTACGTTATCGCTCGATCTGAGGCAGGGTCTACCACTTCTTCTTTCCCTACCATAGTTGATGGTTGCACTTTCCCATTTATACCCGCCAGTAACCAATTTTCGATCCACCGTTGAATTTCATTTTGCATCCGCCAAGATATCCATGATGTCAAAGCGTGGATTTTGATAACTGCCCTTCTTCGTCGATAACGTTCAATTGTCTATAATCTACGCTAAAATATATGACAAAATTAGACTGGATGTGGTCAGAAGACCATACTAAGTGGCCCTAGACGACCAAGAGGGAATGGCAATCCCCAAAATTTAAAAAAAATTGCGAAGTTGATCGTGAAGGTCCTCCCACAAATACTGAAGTTCCATCGAACTGGTCCATCGACCCGAGCTTGCATGCCTCTATGCTTACGAGGCTTGGGAAAGTGGGGGATGGGGTTCTTTCTTTGCCTTGGCATCCTCAGGTTATTATAATGGAGGATGTCCAGACAGAGTGATTGACGTATCAACGAACGTCTGAAATCTAAAATTTACCGCAATGTCGTCCGTCCAGTCGCTCTCTATGGTTCTGAGGGTTGGCCGACCATAAAAGACAATGAACGGCGTCTTGCGGTAATGGAGACGAAGATGTCCAGACAGAGTGGGGATCCCGCCACATTACCAAGCACGTGTCAATAGGGCACTTTGATGGAGCTTCAATATTAGTGGGCAGACCTTCACGGTGTGCCAGCTAGGCTTGGGAATGTGACGGAGGCCCCTCTCTGCCTTAGCTTCGTCCAATATAATAACCGTGGATGCCAAGACGGGGAGGGAACCTCGAAGGCCACGCTTCGCCATACATCTGAAGCATGGGAAACATCGTTTGAGGATCTGATCTGTCGTGGATCATCCCTTTCGATCGCGGCACTCGGGTTCGAAGTTTTATGGCTCCACGCGAGCAGTCGAGCCCTTATTTTTTTATTTTCATTTCAGATTAGTTCACGTAATGTTATTTCGGTAGGCTCACGCGAATCTCCTTTTTGTTTATTTTTCAAGGTCCGGTGGGACGTGTGATTTTTTTTAAAATAGCATGAGAGAGATCGAATTGTTCGAAGGGAGAGGTTTCGGCAACATTCAAAATATTTACTGGCACATATTGCCACCCATTAAATTTTATTAGACGATCTGATAAGATGTGGTTTTGCGGCGCTTCGATAAGATAAAATTGAAGTCCTCACGATCTTCTTTTTGGTACCCAAGGTATATCTGTCCACTAAAAGGTGTTGTGCTACTGATCCTTCTTTAGAGACTTCCCTCAAAATTTTGATATTTTGCCATTCCATAATTTGTTACTCCAAGTTTAAAACTAATGTCCTTGAATTTGGCAAACTCTTTCCTAAGATCCACTCGTGCGCACTATCAGCTACCAGAAAATCATGGCTGCATGCTATGTTTCTCAATTGAACTTTGCCCATATTTTTCTATTCGGCGTTAGTTCGTCTAAATCTTTCCACCGTTGACTTTACACAATGTAGTCGCGAAACTGTAGTGATGTTTCTGAGGGCACTGATTTCATCAGCCTACTCCCGCTCCATGAATTTGGTTTTTATCTAAAGAAATGGAACCATTTACGACTTGCGAATGAAACTATTATGCCTTCTGGCTCTGTCGACAGTTTCTACTAAAGTGACCTTTTTCAGCATCCCTCGGATATTTCGACTCAATAACACTTCATTCGGAATTTTTGGTGTAAGCTTCGCTTTGCATGAATCTCTCTCTGATGCTTGGCAGGGTAAACTGTAAATTAGTGGATCCGTCATTGTTAGTAGTCCGGCATTGTCGAGTGTTTTTGAAGCGTCCTGTCCCGCGGCAGTAAAACTATCCTTTCAAGGTACTGTCCTAATTGTTATAACTTTTCCTTTATAATGACTAATGCGGGATAACGATGGTCAAATGACATCCTGAATGGCCGGAAACAACTAAAAGGAGAGCTATCCCAAAAATCTGAAATTCGTCGCAGATTTACATCCAACTGGACAAACATTGGGGCGTCTGGTGACTCGCCATGAAGAGGCAGGGACAACAGAGATGCTCCTAAGGCTGGCCGGCCCTGAAGCAGCTTTTCTGCTGAGAATATCGCTGCTGTTGTCCAAGGTGTCGAAGAGGAGTCCGGAACATCGACCAGACAACGAGACATGCAATTGAGTATTAGTCGGGGATCCCTACGCAGAATTTTGGTGGAAGATTTGAAAATGCTCTTTTACAAAGTGTAGATAGGCATCAGCTGTCAGCTGTTGACCGACAAAAGGCGTCTAAAAATTGAAAAATTCAAAAATGACTGACGGTTTCGTCCAGGGCAGAGGCAACTCATCAGACGCTGCCTCACCTCTGCCCTGGGAGCAGCGTGACCCAAAGTGCCAACAGGTGGAGGTGAGGCAGCGTCTGATGAGTTGCCTCTGCCCTGGACGAAACCGTCAGTCATTTTTGATTTTTTCAATTTTTAATGCTTGGGGTGCTACGCTCCAAACTAGGGATCCATGGACTAAAAAACGTGGGAGTAAGTTGCTCCTCATTTAGTCCGGTCCATCATCATGTAGATGGGGACTTAGGATCCCGCAGATCCTAAACAACAACCTAGTAAAAGGCGTCTAACCTACGCCCAAGCCATTCTGAATCTCAATGAAGAGGAGGAAATTGTCATGAGCGATAAGGCTCATTTCCATTTTAGCGGTTACGTGAATAAACAAAATAATCTTCTCTGGCGCACCGAAAATTCGTGTGTCACCCACGAAGAGGCATTACACTCTCTCAAATTTACTGCGTAGTGTGCTGTTTACGCTGGAGAAGTCATCGAGCCATTTTTCTTTGAGAACGCCGCGGGCCAAATGACGACTGTGGACGGCGCGCGCTACAGAGCCATGATTACCGATTTTTTTCCTTCTCAACTGGGGCTGGAGAACATGTGGTGCCAACAGTACGGTGGAACCGCGCACACTGCTCGAACCATAACCGATATTCTGAAGGACGCATTTCCGGGTCGCTTAATCTCTCGTTTTGGTGATATGCACTGGTCGGCCAAATCACCAAGGTTTAACCGTTCCAGATCTTTTTTAAGGGATTTTTTGAAATTGCGGGTTTACGTCAACAAGCCTCAAACTCAGACTAAGGAGTTTGATGGAATAAATTCTAATGGATTAAATAAACAAATTTCAGAAGCAGGACCAAAGTTTGTCATAAAAAAAATTACAGCAAAAGAACTTTGGGTTATTACTTTTGCCCCACCTTGTAAAAATAAAAAAACGGCTCGACCGCACGCGTAGTGTCGTAGACTTCGGATCCGAGTGCTGCGATGGAAAGGGAAGATCCACGACGGATCGCATCCTCTACCGATGTTTCTCCTGCCTCAGTTGTCCGATGAAGCGCGGCCTTTGATGCTTTCTCGCAGCCTCCCCATTCGCAGGCCATCTATATTGGAGGATGTTGATGCTTCAATATATCTGTAGCAGACTTTTCTTAGTGCTGATATATGTTCTGTATCCCCTTTGGGCAATCACAAACATTCACATCAATGTGGCCGGGATTCGAGGCCTAGAGGGTGAAACTGACAGCTCAAACTCCTCTGCTATTGCATCGTCATCTATCTATCAATTACCTACCGTAATTCCTTCCTCTGTGAATATGTATGTTGTTGGATGTTGAGCTGCCATCAATTCTCTACTTTATAAGAGTTACTTAGAATTTCTATATACGAATGAACGTGTCAGCCACGCCTACGCACTGCAGTTCGCTATAGAATTTTCCGAGAAGCGAACACTCCACGACTTTCTCGTGATATGTACTTTTCGGGCGATTCTCACATAATACGACAAAAGCTGAGTCATATACTGACAGTCCAGCCTTTTCTTCTACCTTATCACCGCCAGGCAAATCCTTTCGCGAAGTATTACACGTTTTACCACTTTGGTACCTAAAAGGAAGTGTGGGTGTCTGATCCTTCCGTTAGTACGAACATCGTTGGTTTTCTATTACTACCTTTTTTCTCTTCAAAAGTCAGAGGTGGTTGTCGACAAATGCAACAAGTAACCTTACCAGCAGACGGGCTGACAACAATCCCAGAATAGTCAAGGAAGAATAGATTCGGTGATACCTATACCGTGTCAGAAGGGCGAAAGATTCTTGTAACGTAAAACATCCTGCGCAGATCCACGCCTATGAATGCCTCTTGGCGTAAGAATTTAGCGATCGATTTGCTCCCCGAAAGTTTGGACGCAAATCAATTCACCGAGAGGGATCCGTGGGCGTGGATCTGCGTAGGATGTTTTACGGGGCGCTTTGTGATTCTGACAGAAAATGATCCCAACCATTAAAGCCGGTTCTGCCTGCAACGGAAAGGGGTGAATTAGGATCTACAGGATGGCTTGGCTTGGGTTTGTAATAAATTATAATAATTGGGAGCATTTATTTTTGAAATCTTATTTTTTGAGTAAAAAGGATATGACGGTCATTCACACAGAACATGCACAAACATTACGTGGGAAAATATCTGGCATCGTAAATTCCAGTTAATTATCAACAACGGATGAAGTTGGATTACATGTCTAATTGCACGTCAGATATGCTTAAGCTCAGTATTATCAGCAAAAAAATAGAAAGTTAAAAAAAAAAACGATTACTGTATTGATACCACTCACCCATTGATTTCTGTCCGTTCTCTCAGTGCAATATGTAAATAACTTTTCCCCGATTGTTATGTCATTGGTCATGTCGTAACTTTGGAATTGTTTTTTTGGTGTTTGAAGCGGATTATTTGGTAATTTTTTCTTGTCCCTGCGTCTTTAGTTCGTCGCTTCTATATTCGACACTTTACAAAGATCTTCCGGTAACTGTCCTTAAGAACTTAATCAATCTCCAAAATTTGCCTGATTTTTTCCTGGTTACCTGGTTACGCATTAAACTTCATTCTGATAACTGGGGGTATCCTTTATTTTTAAGATCGTTTCAAGGATATTCGAAGGCCACCTTTCCTTGTTTTTTTTTTGATTACTTTTCGTGCCTGATATATGACACTTGACTTATTGAGTGCAGATTTGATTGACATTTTTTGGGCTTTATCCCCGACTTTAAGAAATTTGCTTCGATATCCAACCTAATCACAATCACGAAATATGCATGAATGCGGTAAACAGTCTACATTCATATTTTGCCAGGAAAGGAGGGGTTGCGAGGAGAAAAGCCGACTACTTCAAAGTTCGCCATATTCTTTCTTCATATGTAGGGCTTCTGATTTGGCAATGTCTCCTCGCTTCCAGACATGATAATTCCAACAGTGAGATTTTCTAGTTTCATCAGTAGTTTGGCTTCCTACTGTGGTGGAAGTCCGTCTTGGCATTTTGGAGTCGCATACCTCAATTACCCGTTGGCGTAGCTGACTCACCTTTTCCAGCGTTGCTAACTTTAGGTAGTGACCTCCTTCTAAAGCTACCAAGAATGTTTCCTTCTCGAAAGTTCCAGGGCACCAGCATTTTCTGTAGCACATTCGGCTGTTGCCTTCTCCTTTGCGTCCGCCATGCTAGGTACTTTGTAGTACTCAAAGAAGAGTATATCAGCTCTCGTTTTTTCATTGGTGTAGTGGTAGTGTTCCAATTGCCTAGGCAACACTTTCGTGTTGAAAAGTACCTGGAAATCGCCGATTCTCTCCCCCTCCTTCTGTCGCCTTTTTTCCAGATGGTCTACTTCCAAGATAGTCTGCACAGACTCGACTATCGAGTTTGTGAAAGTTTCATCAAATTTTTTCAAGAGAGTCCAATTTGGCCGAATCATTCCGCGATTCAGAGGTCGTCTAGTTGATTTTCAGAGTTTTACCCGTTTACCTTGGGTAACTGAAAAAACCGCTTCAAAGCACTCAAGTGAACGATTCGGAATTCTAAATCGATCTTATATCGGCAAAGGAGTCCTTAGTCGGCTAGGCACTCTCCCGCGATTACCTACGTTCTCTGGGGTTGTCAGTCGCCATAACTGCCAAAAAATGTTGGAAATACTGAGAAACTTACTGAGTTTTGAATCTACGGTTTTGCACGGCTTGGTAAGGTGAAAAGGACTTTGAATTTTTTTAGGCTGGGGTTTACAGTGGCCCCAAAGTAACCCATCCCTGCTGTAAACTTGATCGATTACTTCGGAGCCACTGTAAACCACAGCCTAAAAAGGTTCAAAGTCCTTTTCACTTTTGAAAGGCACTAAACCGTGCAAAATCACCATGAGATCATTCTGTCATATCAGCTTTGTCGCGCTAGTTAAGCATCAGTTTTTCGATTGGTTTAGGTTGGATTACTAGTTGGGTCTGAAATGTTTGTGTTCGTCTTTGTGTTTGTTCTAGTGCTGTAGGCGTCTCATGTGCAAAGAGTTGGTTGAGGAGGGAGTGTGCCGACGTTCTTTACCCTGAAACAAATAATTGCCAAGTGCTGAAGATCGTGATCATTTGTAGAGTGTAAAGAGTAGGGAACGTGTCATTTGATCGCATGCATTCAATGGCGCCTGTTTTTTGGAAGGTGTTGGGGGAGGGAATCATCACCGTCGCGAATAGTAAATACCAGTTCGGCGGGGACAGGGCATGTACCAGGTGTATAAGCTTAAATCCGCTGTTTTTTTTTTCAAGGAAAACACATTTTCTTTGTAGGGACCAAAAAAAACTTTATTCAAAATACTGGCCCTTGCAATCTACACATTTTTTTCCATCTTCTCGTATAATTTATGGATACGATGCCAATAAAATTGTTGATCTTTCGAGGCAAACCACGTCATCAAGCCATTTTCGGACGTCTGTGTAAGAATCGGAGTGCTGCTCAACAAGCGAGTGGCCCACCGCTGAAAACAGATGATAGTCGGTCGGATGGGGCCAGGTAGGGTGAATAAGCGCGGTGGGGTAGTATCTCCCAATTGAGCGTTTCAAAGTAGTTTCGAAATTTTTTCGACTTGTGCGACGGAGCATTATCCTGGGGGAAAATTAGCTTTTCATGTCTTTGTTGATATTCCGGCCGTTTTTCATTCAGAGCACGATGCAATTCGATGAGTTGTTGATGATAACGGTAGGCATCGACAGTTTCACTAGACTTCAATAGTAGACAGAGGTATTGTCTGACCATACCACAAGCACAGTATCGTCTTCCGTTCGAAGCGATTTAATCTTGCAGAAGATGTTGCTGGTTGTTCGGCATCAACCCACGATTTTTTTCGTTTAGGATTCTCAAAATAAATTCATTTTTTGTCGCCACTCACAATTCGATCCAAAATTCGTGGTCCTTAACTTTCCTGGTCCGATTTTCACGCTCCTTGCCGCTCAGATTGAAATCGCTATCTTTGACCGACGGAACCAGTCTCGGCACGTTGTTCCGATAGAGCATTGTCACCTCTGGCCTCCACAAGGATTCGATGTGATTCAGCGGCTGATTTCTTCAAATTGAAGCAAAAAAGCAGAGCTTCCCGCAAATGCTTCTCTCCGGGAACAAAACTGGACATGATTATTGAAGAGAAAAAATGTGTTTTTGCATGAAATTGTTGATGATATGCACTGACAATTGTTGACAAATGTCATGCTAAAAAAAAATATGGCGTGCTCATAGCACCTTGATACGCTCACTGACGCCATCTGTGACCAAACAGCGGATTTTAGCTTGTATATCTGGTAAATAAACGAAAGAAATATGGGCAAGTGGCTTTTTCATTCTTTCCACCGACTTCAGGTTAAATTTTTAAAGGACCCGGAGGAAGGTGCTACGAATGCGATACTCAAATAAAATCTTCTCAGCTCAACTTCCATATTGTCTCGCATCGCTCCTAATCAAAACTATGTAAACTAGAATGATATCGCTGTGCATTGCAGTACCCAGAAACGAGCTAGCAAGCACCATTCGCACTTGAGCTGGCATTTTCTCTTTGTTGTTTATTATCTAAAGCTATAAGTAAATACACTGAGTGGATTTCTACGGCGTTGAATTACGCAGCTGGCTTTTCCTTTCAATCGGAGTTGTACTCCCGCAACCCATCACCCCTTATCCTTCTCCACCCCATCTGATAGCACTTGCACTACTTTTTTTTTTTAGAAGTTTTCCTCCACCACTAAGCATTGCACGATAAGAAATCCGATTGAACTCGTGGAACTTTATTTGTATTTGAGAAAAGAGTTTATCATCTTACGAGCAATGCTGTTCCATCACATCACAGTCATGCTATCGCTGCAGAATTCAAAGTCTTGCGACTACTAACGGAGTGTACAAGGAAACATTAAACGAGTGGTTCGATTAGAAACGTGTGGGGGTTGACTGGCTAATAGTATTCGCTTGATTTACTCCGGCTGTTGCTCGGCAATGTAATATAAAACTATTGTAAATAATATCTTAGCGGAACTGCCATTTTTTTCATATTGCTTGGCTTAATGTGAGAAAGATCTATGCTCGTGGTTTGTTTATGTTTTGAGCGTGAGGCTATTTACAGAAATTCTCATAATTTATCGGTCCCGACACTGCTTCGTGACGACAACAATGTTGGAGAGAATGAGCGACTTTGAACGGTCTCCCACAATTAGCTACGTGGCGTCTGTTCTGTTAATTTATTTTGAGTAAAAGTTTAATTTTTGTTTTGGTTTTCTCCGCTAACGGCTGGGAGACTGTGTGTATTGTAAACAGAAATGACGAGAAAAGAAAAAACACAGTTAAAATATGCTTTTTAAATAGACCCACTATCGGGTTATCGGTTGAAATAATAACAAGTTGGGAGTTTCATGATCGTGACGCATTTGATTATGTGGTATAGCAATCGTATTAGAATCAGTAGTTGGTGTTCGTTTGAACTAGAGGTCAGTGATATTGTTTAGGTTGTAAGTTAGAATGTCGGAAGTTCAGAAAGTATATTTACGGACATGGTTTATGCTGAGAAGAGGAAACGTTGGAGCTATTATCGGAAAAACACTCATCAAGTAACGCAAGACCTCATTAAAATGCATGGTTAAGCGTCTACCACGGCAGCTCTTTGTTGGGGAACCTTTTGCTTTCTTCTCGCCAATCACATTTAGGGGATGTGATACATGCCCAATGCTTCTAAAAAATTCAACTCCAATACTCATTTATACTTTTCCTTCTCTTCTACTTTCAGTTGCAATAATAAGAGAGGCTAACGAAGAATTCGCAGCTTAACTTAAGCACCTTCCAATTGTGTTGTGGAAATCATCAAAACTAATTGGAAAGCCATAACAGTTATCCGGTCGTCTCAGAATATCAATCGAAGAGAAACAATCCTTCAATTGATTCTCCTAAGTATTGCCGAACAAACTTGAAAATTTGTTCCGGCAAAAGGATTTTGGGACGAATTTAGATCGGATATTGTGTTGGAATCTGAAAACAACCAATCAACAGCGATAAATACGAAAAGGAAGAAAACCTTTGGTGATTGGTGTCTACGTTATAAATTAATCGCGATTATATACTGTGTTTAAATAGTTGTTGACATGAATGTATTAAACAATAACAGTGATGATGTGGTTGAATGTCCACTGTGCATGGAACCCTTAGAAGCTGACGATCTTAATTTCTATCCATGCACTTGTGGCTATCAGGTAATTTATCTTATTCATATGTTTTCATGGTTTTATGCAACTGATTGGGGTTCTTGACTTTGTTTCAGATTTGTCGGTTCTGCTGGCACAGAATTCGTACTGACGAAAATGAATTGTGTCCCGCGTGTCGTAAGGCATATCCAGAAAATCCAGCGGATTTTACACCTCTATCGCAAGAACAGGTATGTATTGTATACATTGGATTTGTTAGGGTATCAAGCGCAAGCTTCTGTTAAAAAAAATGGCCCCGGCTTTGCTATCTTAGGCTTATCACTTGCAAAGTATTAAAAGGAAATGCTTTCGTAAATTTAGCACAGTTTTAATTAGAATCGAAATTCGAATTAGAGAAAGATTAGATATGAGTGAGAAAGATATCGAGAATACAGAAGGCATACTTCCGATTTGCTGGTAATCTTTAGTAATTTCTGATTAACAACTTCGTCGCTTTTCTCATTGTTAGGTAATTTTTTTACAGACTTTAAATCATATGCAATAGTTCCGCAATTGATTCACTTCCCTTTCAATGTCTCTGTTATCTACTGCTGTTATTGTTGTTGAGTCAATTGTTGAAAAAAGACAGAAAACACGAACGGAGATCACAAGCTAGCCCGCCTGGTCAACACCCGCCACCATAGAATTCGTCAAAAATTGCACGAAAAATTAGTTCTTATGGTTGCCGATTCTAGTCATTGAAATGCGATAGCCACATCTATGGGTTATCTTTCGCTGTTGTCTCTTGATAATGTGCTTCGGTTCTCCCACGATTGTACGAGAAGCTTGCGCTCTCCTTTCATTGTTTTGCAACATGTAGTTCTCCCGAGCCTCAATCGCCATCTATCCTGGGATAGTGAGTTCCATTGGATGGACCTTTCCACTGTTGCTTTCGTCTTTTGATCAACATATGTTTCCATGTTGTTATTGTTTCAATCCAGTATACTCCAATGACACTAGCCAGACATGAATTAATGAATGTTTGGAACTTTCGAGTAGTAATGGCCGTCACTTTCCGTACGCTACTTTTATATAGTCGCGCAAAGACGACATTACTGCAGAACTGCCACAACTTGATGATCGTGTTGAGGTAGTTTGTAATGAACTAAAGGTATTTCGAGGTGGTCAAACGACTATCCTAAGTGGCCGAAGATGACCTAGAGGAAAGAGCTATCCTAAAAATCTAAAACGTTGGCGAAATTGAGCGTGAAGTTCTGCCTGCAAATACTGAAGCTCCATCGGAGCGCTCGGTCGACAGGTGCTTGCACGCCTCTGTGCTAGCCAGGCTCGGGAATGTGGGGGGTCCTTTGAGCGCTACGTTCTCTCACGTGTCATTATACAAAATTTACGTGTCGATACCAGTACGTGTGTTTGCACCGGATATTGAAAATAATCGCACAAACATAGGGATTCGCGTAAGCCTAACGAGTTAAACTAGAACACGAGCTATAGCCTAAAAAATGAAAATAAAAAAAACAACGGCGCGTGGATCTATAAATCTCCGGATCCGAGCACCGCGATCGAGGAGGGGAGATCCAGGATGGATCACAGTCTCGATTTCTGTTTTTTCTGCTTCAGATGGTTATTGAGTTGCGGCTCCTGAGATTCCCTCCCTTCCTTGACATCCTCTTTTCATTATTCTGGAGGATGTCCCTAATTGTGAGAGCTTTGCAGGGACTAAGGAGGAGTAGAGAGGAAAGGAATCCTCAAAATAAAGAAGGTTAATTATGATTCATTACGGGATATATTCAAAGGAAAGAATTAATTAAAAAAAAAAGCCTAAGCTCTGTGTGACTATCGAGTACATTCCTTAAAAAAGAAAATTTAGTTAGCATAAGAAGCTTTCGATAATGTGCAATCTGCGCGGTCCGTTGCTTTCTCGCGGTATCAGGAAACCTTTCGGATGTTCCAATAGATGTAACGCTCGGTTGCTAACTTTGCAAGTTTTCAGGCTATAAAATTCACATAATTCAGAGAAAACTGCACGAAACAATTAACTACGGAAAATTCTACGAGCTACAATGTTTTCAGGTAAATTCTCGTTGATTGAAAAGGAAAATCGCGGAAAACACAAAGTACTGACTTCCGTTCAATGCAGTTTCCTTGCGAAAAACTCACGTTCTGCTCTGTGCCTTTGTTCTCCCCTACCTATCCGCTGTCTCTCGATCAACCGGTCCCGGCAAGCCAGGCATTGATCTTCTAGAGTTCATGTTGTCAGCAAGATACCCAGTAGGCTTGACGGATGCGGCTGATCATTCCCCTCTGTTACGATCAATAATTTGCAATATGCGGCAAAATTGAAGGTAATACATTATTTGATCAAATTAATCCCGAAAAAGGCAAACAAAATCCCGCTCCTGTCGCGATGCCGCGCCCACTACAAATTGTATCTTCATTTTGGGTAAAACACGATCCGAATATGACCCACGCAGTGTTCTTAGAGGAATTCAAGGTGTTTAAGGATAGGATCGACGACAATGTCACGATTAAATTGGGCAAGAGAAAGTTATGTGTGCTTGTTTTATGCTCCGCTAGTTAACAGACAAATTGTGGAACATACAAAAAACTTAATAAAGCGAGGAATACAAATATCTTAGATTTGATTGTGACTGAAACCATTGTGCTATTGAGAAGACATCTAGCTTGAGTGGGCTTGGCAAAGAAATTGCATTTCTAGAAGTCACGAATCAATATAAGTCCATTTAATGTCATGATTCTAAAGAAATCGGGAATACGTTCCGTATGGTCAGACGATCAACGGTACGTACAATTTAGCTATTGTGAAACGATTGTGGAAGGGAACTCTACATAGCAGTCTAGGAAATCGCGAGGTGCAAAACGCTAGATTAAAGGTAGCTGGTATCTCGTCTTTTTTGACTATTTTTTCCCGAAAAGGAGGCAGGAGTGTTCCCTCGGTCCACCAAGTGTTTCCACACAATCCATCTCGATATTATTGGCCCTTTGCGAGACTCGGCATAGGATGGTGAAGGTCGCTTTATTGGCTCAAGACGACTCTTCTTGGTCGCAGGTCCTGCCACTCGTTTTTCTTGGCCTCCGAGCAGCTAATCGCGAAGGATTTGCTGCAAGTCCGGCGGAGCTGGTATACGAATTGAACCTGAGCCACTCCAGCGAACCTGTTCTCGATATCAGGTCGGAATTCAACGCTACCGGTCTGTTCCTTCTGCTCAAGGACGCAATCCAAAAACTGAAGCCGCTACCACCCGCCAACCATGCGAAAACCGTGCCCAGTGATCTCGAATCCTTTATGTATGCAGGACGGACGCTCCTCGTCGCTGCACCGAATCGGACGCTAAACATTTTGCCGAATTGCTTGCTTATTCTTAGACATTAGAAAGCTTGTGCTCTTTTGCTGATCCTGATTTTCTATCCTCCCCAAGAAACACGATCGAAAACTTATGAACTAGAATGTTGGAGTTCAGTTGTTAGTTTTCTAGAGAATAGGAAAAACACTAGTCCTTGCAAAAGAAAAATCTTTCTGAGGACATGGATTGATTTTTTACTGACGCATGACATTTACATTTTATCTAATATTCCATCTTCACATGCTTAACTTCATTTTTTTAAAGGGGGGTTTAGAGAAGAAGCTCAATGGCTGCCAGACTTGATTAACCTTTTTGGTGAAGAGCAGCGCCTACTGCGATGTTAGAGGCATCAACAAAAACGGCTAGGGGTGCATCTTGTTGAGGAAATGCCAAAAGTGTACCATCAGGCAGTTGTTGTCGGGTTTGTCAAACGCGTGGACAGCCTCTTCAGACCACACAATCTCTCGTGTGTTTTTTGTTTTGGGGCCAGACAAGTACGTGTTCAAAACGGACTGGTGTTGGGCGGCCTTGGGCAGGAAACGACGATAGAAGTTTAGCATGCTCAAGAACCTCCGCAACTCCTTCACAGTTTTCGGATGCGGGAAGCTTGTGATCGCTTGCATCTTGTCTGGGTCGGGATGTATTCCGTCAGGGGAAATGGATTGGCCGAGGAATCTCACCTGTGTCTGGAGAAACTTGCATTTATTAACGTTTAGGACTAAACCGGCCTCAAGGAGACGTTGAAAAATGCACTCGAGATGGGCTAAGTGCTCAGACTCTGAGGAACAACCGACCAAAACATCATCCAAGTACACGAAACAGAAGTCGAGGTTTCGCAGGACCGAGTGGATGAATCTTTGAAAGGTTTGTGCCGCATTGCACAACCCGACAGTCATCCGCGTGCACTTTAAGAGTCCAAAGAGTGTGTATATTGCCGTCTTTGGAATGTCTCTGGAGCTACAGGGGTTTGGTGAAACGCCTTGGCTAAATCCAAGGTTGAAAAGATGTGGCAGTTTGCGAGATGATGTGCAAAGTCGTGGATGAGTGGAATTGGATATCGGTCAGGAACAATCTATGCGTTTAACCTTCTAATATTCCCACTTGGCGCCATTCGTCGTTTAGCTTAGGGACCATATGGAGTGCGGAAGACTAAGAGCTGTCTGAAGGTCTGCAGATACCCTGTTTCCTTGCCAGCTTCTGGGGTGGTAGAGGACGCACCTTTGAGAAGATAGGAGAACCAGTGGTGTTAATGTGGTGCTGCACATTGTGCTTAACTGGTTTAGAGAGACTACATTCGGTAGTAACCTGACTGAACTTTTGGAGGAGTGCCCGAACACGAGAGTCGGTAATGTCCTCCAAAAGTACGGAAAGATTGTTGTTGGGGTGTGATGAGATTCTGTCTGACGAGTTAACATTGTTTGTGGGGTCTATAAGGGACCTGTTTTGTGTGTGACACAAGAAGACTGCGCATAAAGTGGGGAAGCTGATATCCACTAAGATGAATCGCCACAGGAACGTCCTACGCAAGCCAAGACTCACGTCCACTTGCCTGCAACCGTAGGTGTTAATGCGCGAGGAATTTGCCGCTGTATGTTTTAAAGGTTGTGGGAATAGCCGGTGGTGCCGGGGTATGGGAAGAACCGAAATCTCCCACCAGTATCAACAAGATAACTGTGCCTGTTGAGCGGGCCGTAAATTGTTAGGCGACGTGGCGTTGCGTTCTGTGTGGCCGTCGCCAAGAACCCCTCGGACCTAGTTTTTTGTGTTAGGCGCGAATTTACATGGGAGCATACATCTGGTAGCTTTTTCGCCGAATATACGATGGTACCAACAAATGCTTGGATCCGTAGGTTCTCCTGACGACCTGCTATCCGATCGCCCTTTTCGGAGAGCAGCGGCATGGCATCTGGCATCTGTCCGTCGCATTAACAACATTCGAAATAAATTTCGAATGTGGCTAACCTGCTGCGTCATAGGGGAAACCGGAGCTTGAGAACTCTGGCTTTTAGTAGGCTCAAAGTACTATATATTTGCCATTTGAGACAATCACAAACATCCGTGACTGTGGCCGATGTCGAGATTTCGAAGCTGACGCGACAATCATTTCGGCCATTGCATCATCCGGCTCCAATCTACATCATATTCCAAGTAAACTCTATTGAATTGTGATAACTTTAGTGAGTTTGTTGAAAATCTCTAAGCCGCGGCGATCATATCTTTTCTTAGTTTGTCGCTCAGTAGCAGGATCAGCTTTCGACTTTTTGATTAAAGGCTTGGTTCGGTGGAGGTGGAGGGACTGAGGCTTGATAATCAATATTTCGCGTATCAAGCTGACTTTTAATAATATCTTCTTCTTATTTACAGATAGCAGCCTTGAAAGCGGAAAAAAGGCAGCGTGACCAACAACGAAAGCAAAAAATTACCGAAAACCGGAAGCATTTGGCAAACGTTCGTGTTGTCCAGAAGAATCTTGTTTTTGTAGTAGGTCTGCCGCCAAGACTGGCAGATGCAGATGTGAGTTGCAAGTTATTAAGGGTTCTTTGAATACAATCCATCCTAATCTTTATATTCTCCCCTTCCCTGGATAGATTCTAAAAAAACATGAGTATTTTGGAAAATACGGCAAAATACATAAAGTTGTGATAAACCCTAGTACTGCGTATGCTGGGCAACAGGTAAGTGGGTTTCTCGTAAGTAGACTTTCGTGCATTGTCCATTTTCGTAATGAACTTTCCCATACAATGCTTGCGGCGTTAAATGCAATTGTTGATTGCTTACTTTGAGGGTAAATTTGTAAGGAAAGTGTTTAATTTCAGGGTCCTTCAGCGTCAGCGTATGTCACATACGTACACAACAACGACGCATTACGCGCAATACAAAGTGTTAACAATATCGCTATAGACGGTCGACTGATAAAAACTAGTTTAGGTACAACTAAGTATTGTAGCCACTTCATGAAAAATCAGCAGTGTCCAAAAAGTGACTGTATGTATTTACATGAATTGGGCGACCCCGAAGCTAGTTTTACAAAAGATGAAATGCATCAGGGCAAACATCAAGAGTATGAAAAACGATTGCATGAAGCGCTGATAGCATCGTCGAACGGTAGTGTAACTACAAATAGTAAAAGTGGTGATAATAAATTAGGTAATGGTACAGGGACTGTACCGAGTAAGGAAGCGTGGCCCAGTCTTTCGGTATCGCCGGTCAATACAAAAGAACAGCCAACAAAAAGTAATGGTAAAGGTAAGTGGAGTCGGTGTTCCTTTGGCGTTTTTAAAGTTTTCCAAAAAGACATGATCGACTTTACTATTGCTATGCGTTAACAATTCCCTGAAACAGTATAAGCTTTATAAACAAGGCTCCAAAGATTTGTCGTGATTTGGAAATTGACTGGTAAATTCTATTCTCGTAGGTAATAAGGAAGGTAATAGAAAACATGACAAAACGAGAGGTGATAAAAAAGGTCAAAAGAACCAAAAAGGTCGGAACGATAGCTCGAATAACAACAGTAGTAGCAATCACAACAAGGCAGAACACAATAATAACATAACAAATGGTGTGACAACAACATCTACAAATCATCACCATCAACAAAATGGTACAACAAAAGACACAAGTAGTCAGAGTCAAACGACAAATGACACGGGAACAAGAGCAACAACACCAGGATCGACATCTACGACATCATCAAATGATAAACAGCCGACGAAACAGCAACAGCAGCAACAACAACAGCAACAGCATCAACAACATCCAGCAGCGAATCATATAAGTGCCGATGACGAGGTGAATCTTATTGATGATCTCGACAAGGACACTTCTAGCGAGGATAATGATGCGAAAAATGGTGATACAAGATCGTTAAGGTAAATTGAGAAATGAAGGTTTGTTGTAGGCTTGAATTTGTTTTTATTTTGATTGACTTTCACTTGTTTGTTATTAACAATTGACGATAATAGTCAGATAAGGCAATGGGTGCTGCTCGTTCATTTGTTATTCTGTTCAGTTGCTATGGCAGAGTAGAAGCTTAGCAGTGAAATAGCACAAGATCTTTACCAAGTTTTCTCTCGTAATTATGAAAAGGAGTCTTTTCACTTATTATATTCAATTTGCCTCTCGACAGTAGTTCATCGAGCAACAGCTGTAATAGTGGTGAGAGTGGTTCAACGCTTAGTGAAAGTACAAGTGGCAAAAGTTCACCGGGCAGTTTCCCAGATCATCCACTAGCTGCTACGCCTGAAAGTCAAAAAACGACCACATCGTCATCGTCGTCATCCTCCTCGATGACAGATACGCAAGGAGATTTAAGTTCAGATAGTTCAATAACACAACAACAGCAGATACCCAACAGTTCAGCAGATACAAATTCGTCTAACACAACAAATAGCAGTAAGAGTGAAATGAGTAATATTACGTCGATAGTTACTCAATCTAGTGATGAATCTACCCTAATTGATACTTCAGGTGAGGCTAGAAACCCTCAGGGGAACCCTATGCTAATCTGCTTCCAATCTCCTTACAGCATGCCTATCGAAATTAAGTTTATTCGATGATAACAATAGTTTCTTCTCACCATCATTCGATCAATTCTTCAAAGAGAAATTAGATAACGATAATCGCACAGTTATCAATAATCAGATAAACAACGCCATCACATCACAACTACCCGATCTACTTAGCGGTAATGTCCGACTTTATGTGAAAATTATGTGTTTTGTCCTAATATCCAGTTCTACTTGACAAAATAAGGTATCGACGGTTATCAAAATCAAAACACATCATCATCGATTCTAAACGGTTTGAGTGGGATTGGCGGAGGCCTGTGTGGTCTGGGAGGTCTTAACCCATCGACCGGAGCAAATACCACGGTCTCATCAAACAATAGCTTTATTGATAGTCCTGACAAATTTATCTTGTCAACGCTCAATTCCGCGGAGGAATGGGAACAGGCTTTGAAAATTCTAATGATGCGTAGTACTAAGCCAATGGAAGAGCAACAGCATCAACAACAGGAGGAATATCTACGATTGCAAGAATTGCAAAAACGAAATCTAATGAATACGATCGGAATGAATCCACCTCATTTACACGGTAAATTAAATAAAATTGGAGTTAAATGGATGAAACGTGATGCAGTGCTCCCCTTTTTCCTCCTTTACAGATTTCAATGGCGATTTTCTTCATAACGGTACAGATATGAACAGACTATCACAGTCACATTTATATCAACAACAGCAGCAGCAGCAACAACAACAACACAGACAGCCCAACAATTTACATGCAGATCATAACAGTATATTTGGTACAAATATGTCGAAATTCTTCGATTTCCATAAGAATCAACAGCAACAGCAAATGCAGCATCAGGTGAGTGGTTGTTCTTGTTTGACTTCTTTCCGTTAACTCATAGGTGTACCGTGGCTTGCTAAGATTTACCGGAGTTGTATCTTTTTGGGATACGTATTATACTGGCAGACGCGACCATGGTTCTGAGGACCTCCATTAAATACGCTCGGGAGTTCTGTCAGACTATGCCAGTTCCGATGCTGGACAGCGAACCCCTTCGGCTATAGTAACATCCTAGACGAAGTGATTCGGAAACTGGGCATTCCCAACCCAAGCCGAACTTCACGAAAAACTTTGCTGTGGACTTTGCAACTAAGGCAGGGTGAAAGACCTCCGGCGTGTTGCAAGGCTATGACGCAGTATTCTTCACTGACGAATCAGAAACGATCTGCCGAGTTGGTGCGGGAATTTTCTCGGATAAACGGAGTGTATTCGGGTCGTACAGTATTCCAGGATTCACTAATGTATTTAAAGCGCGGAATTATTGTCGTTATTGGAAACCCATCGATGACTGGGGCAAGATCAGGGCCTCAAGCGTAACATAGCCGTTCAGACCGACAGCCAAGTGGACATTAAAGCCTTGCTTTCAGCGGCGACATTGTCCAGGCTGGGGTAGTGCAAAAACGCGCTGAAAAGTCTGAGCGGCACGCTCAAAGTTACCCTCCTTTGGGTTCCCACTCAAAAGAGCATAAAGGTGATTAAGCGAGCTGACGGACTAGCGGGGGTCTTCATCCGGTAGTTTGTTATTCTATGCCCATTTCTACTGATGCTCTGATGAGATACTATGCATGGTTGTAAATATTTCACCCCTTCCCTCCCTTCCATCCCACACTAACTCACGGGGGCCATTCAGTTTTGAGAGACCTTTCAATGTATCTTTGTAAATATATCACACAGGTGAACGCTTCCCGAAAATTTGGGATACGTATTCTCCTTCCGCAACGCGTGATCGCTTTCCTGAAGACATGATCGTCTTTCGCAACACCTGATCACCGTTCCAAAATATTTGATAACCTTCCGGAAGAGGTGATCGCTTTACGAATCAAGTGATCGTCTTCCGAAACACCTGATTGCTTTTGGGAATACCTGATCACCTCCTGAAACACGTGATCGGCTCTTGAAACACGTGATCACGTCCTGAAACACGTGATCGTTTAGCGAAACATATGATTGCCTTTTGGAACATGCGATCGCCTTCTGGAGGATGTGATCTTTTATTTGATACCCCACATGACTATCTTCGGTGAAAAAAGGCGGACTCCCCTTACAAATTCAACATAAAATGGCGTCAAGTGCTATATGTAGAACGATTCATAGACAATATCTTTTCACCAAATTTCGTGGTAATTGGTTCAGCCGTTTCCGAGTAAACCGGATGTGACAGACATAGAGACAGTGAATCGATCTTAATAAGGTTTTGGTTTACACAAAACTTTAAAAAAGGACGGTTCGACCGCGCGCGTGTAGCTATAAAACTCCGGACCCGAGTACCGGGATCGAAAAAGATAGGTTTTATCATTAAAAAACTGGTGCGTATTGTCGTATGGACTCAAAAGAGTTTTTATGTCCAGAAGAAAGGCTATTGTGTCTTGCAATTAATTCCGAGCAAGACATTGGTTTTCAGGATAAGGAAATTATGCCCAACCGAATGAGTTCTTCGGTTGGCGAACCGGAAGTCCGGGATAGAATTCTTCATGGAGTTGATGGTCCGCTTGAGCATTTTGGCGGAGGTTGAAAGGATAGATCCCTTGCTATCCGGGAGGAGAACATTTTCATTCCAACTCGTGGAGAAATGAGCGTCCAGCAAGCAATAGTTGAATAATGTTAACAGAAAAGGACTGATGGATATCGAGTATTTTTAAGAAATTTGGGATTATGGAAGGGATCCTGTTAACTTTTGCTCTTCCTCTCTTTGAGGAATGTTGCAACCAATTTGGGCTTGACGGAGTTAATTTACGGGAGTGGACCCATAAGTCTGAGGAGAGTGTATTGAAACATTCCAGTCAGGCTAATTGTCTGAGAGTGCAACTGTGAGGATCAAAGGGAGTTAAGTGTTGCGTTGAAGGATTTAATTGATAGATCGACCTCAGCTTCAATATTTTGGTAAAGCTTGTGTGGAGTGGTTTGCTTTTATATAGAATGACATCATTCTACGGTTAGCAGTCTTTCCATGTAGCGGGCAAATTCGCCTGAGTTCGATATTGGAGAGGTGGCTGTGGTTAAGCTACAAGGTCTAGATCCTTTCACAAATTGAGGAATTAAGAAAATAGATGTTTCTTTTAAGAAGAGAGTATTGCGAAAATATCTTTTTCTAAATAGTCGCCGCTGTAGACTTTTCTTGTAGAGGAATTTTGGGAGGATACCGTCCAAGTTGAGGAAGGGTGCTGGCACGAACTCATGACGTGCCCTTTGAATTGCTTCAGTGTATTGACAAAAACGATCAATTGTATCATTAGCAATTCTCTTGTTCTATGGGAGTGGGAGCTAGAACAATCTAACTTTGAGGAATTGGCAGTTGGGTTTTTGAAATCCGGAGAAGTTAGAGGCGGTAGGCAAATGGCTTAATCGGGGAGTTTGATATAAAAGATGACAGCGTCTCGGCACTGATGTCAGATACAGTTTCAAGAAATGAGCTGGCGATTAGATCCAGAATTGAACGGTGTGAACGAGAAATGGAAGAGGTATAAATGGGTGTCCTTCACATTTAGTAGGAGTGCCGGGCTTTTGTGCAGCGTTCATTGCAGTCTGTGCTCGTTATTGTTTAATCCAATCAGGGGATGTGCCTGTCATTTAAGCTGCTCCTTAAAATCAGGACAACGATTTGTTAGTTGGAGGATAGGTTGTTGGGACAGTAGGGAAATAACGTTACTAAGCTGAAGGTGTCGAGGTTCGATCGAGGCAATGGTAACATCTATAGTTCAATATCATAAGGTTGATAATCGTGTTAAATATCACCCTGAACTGGCGTAACTGGTCTAGGATAGTAGGCATGTGCGGTTGAAGAGTTTTGGTTGTCGCTATCGTACGTATAAGTGAGAAACAGGGATGTCCCAGTGAAAGGTATCTTCGAAATTGCATACGGTCTAGTGGATGGGATCTGGCTGGTTTAGGAAGATGGAACCCGCTTTTGGACGGGGTGGTTGCTTACCTTCTCTCAGTTTACGCACTTGAAATTTCCGTCCGCCGTCTTAGGATACTCGCAAATCTACTACTTATCAATATATGGTAAATTTGATGTTTAAACCGTTATTCGTCGCAAAGCTGGGAACATTTCCGTTGAGTATGTTATGCTGGCTCGTTGTGTGTCCATCTTCTTCCTCTCTTATTCAAATAAAATTGTTAGACGATTTCGTTCCTTCGTACCTTGCATCTTCCTAATTAAGCGGTGGATTAGAGTTGGCCGAAATCTATTTTTTTGTGGTTGTATCCATCATGGATGACTTTTCTTTTTGAAACCTTTCTTTGGTAATAGGTATAGACAAAAGTCTGCACCATGGATTTGGTAGGCGGCCACTTTATGCTGATGTGAGTGGTTAGTTTTCCTGCAAATGGTACGTTGTGTACTCGATGGTTTCCTATATGTATCGAATTCGAAACCGTTATTCCTCTTTGTCATTGCTTATATTAGGGTGCTACTTGTTGATTTGATCCAGTATAGTGATCGCCTACCGATCCATGGAAATGTTCCCAGCTTTGCGACGAATCTTGGCCAAAGAAGGCATACGTAGGGAATACCAAACGGCTAGTCAACACTCGGGTCAAGGAACACTTAAAAGAAACTGAGCTAATAAAACGGGGCAGAAAAACACAAAAAGGAAAGTAGAATCTGTTTATTCGGAAATGAATTCTGTCAATGTATAAATATGCCGGGATGCAACACGCAATACCATCTTCTTGATTGGTTTCGGAAAAGAAATAGTCAGCATGCTCCGATAGAGCACACCATTGTGACAGCCCGTCCTTCGTCATGTTAAAAAAAAAATGGTCTAATAATACAGTCACGTGTTGCGGACGCATTGGCTTCTCGATAATTTTGGCTTTGGATAATTTGGCTGGTCTGAACTCCACATGCGGAAATTTTTCTTATTGACGTAGCCACCAAGATGAAAATGGGCCTCAACCGAAAAAATGATTTTTTGGTAGAAATAGGGGTCCTCGGCAGGTCAGTTGTATTGAGCTGTTGCACAAATTGAATTTTGTACGGTGTTAATCCTAGGACTCTATGCAGAGTCGTGAATGGATTTCGTAATTGTTGTGAACGATGTCGAATTGAAGTTCGCCGACTTCTTCGCACAGCAACGGCAGCGATATGTTCCAATGAGCATGCGGGACGAACATCGCGAGGCTCATGTTTTTGTAATATCTGAGGATGTTGTCGAATTATTTAAACAGCACTTTCTATTACAACTGGATACTGCAACTACGATGTGTGTGGGATGCTCTGTCAAGCACTCCCTAGACGCCTCAGTGATGACTCTTTTTAATAGCGAACCCGATGAGAAATCTTCGAGTTAAGAGCTAATTAGACTCTTTCCTACCTAGGAATTATAGCAAATTTGTGGTATCCCTATTCCAGCTAAAAAGTGCTCAATCCATGTGGAACTTGGCCCCGAAATTCTGTGACTTCTCTTCCTTTTGTATTCATTTGAGTTTCGGGAGTTTCATCCGTTGATATTTTGAGATCCTGAATTTTGACTATGAAAAACAACAACTCATCGTGTCAAAAGGCATAAAAAAACTTTGTATTTAATTATATAAGAACATCGTGGGTCCTCAGGTCGGAGTTCAACTTGTCACTAATAACTTTAACTGAATTCTCTTCCAGCATTTGTTAATGAACGGATACGCTATGCTCAACGACCATCGTGACCATTTAAGTATGGCAGCATTGCTAGAGAATAGGATGAATTCACAGCATATGGAGCACACCAATGGTAAGCATAAATTCCATTCAGAGTGGCGACTATTTAACACTTCAGCAACAAAACTAATTCACGCTAGCCCTTTTGCTTCTGACAATGTACTGTTAATTCTCCGCTGATACTTTCAATACTGAAGTGTTAAATACAACGACATTCCTTCCAGAAACATTCAAATTTCCTTCAACTCTATTTCAAAAAAAATGTTTTTATCTCATTTGCGCCATTTATATCATATTCATACGATTCTGTGTTTGGAAGCGTCACCCACTGTTTTGATTTGTATTCGAGTTTTTCAAGATTTTCGGCGTGAGCGGGGATAAATTTTAAAGATTCAAAGTTTGAAATTTCATTAAAATTCCAATGGATTTGAAATAGAGCGTAAAAGAGGCGAATTGTCCACAACAAATTGAGAAATGCTTCATCTAACTCAGCTGCTAAGTGCACTGAGACCTTTGGGTCATTCAATTTCGATTCTCCCAATTAAAATTTAATGATTCGCAGAAGATTTACTCCCAATTTCTTCTGCTCTTGAAATTGAATTATGTGCAGATTTCAGAAATTCTGTTTTATAATTATTTGATTAATTTTTCTCATACATTTTCATATATTTTTCTTTTTTCTTCACGATCGAAAAAAAAAATCAATCAAAAATACTATCAACAACTTTTTAGGCCTTATCGGACAACAATTACAAAAACAGAGAATATTTAATAAATTCGATCAAATTGGGTCGCATAATAGTAGCAATATGCTAATGAATCCGAATAATAATCCACAACAACAACAGAATCGTATTCACAATCAATATCCGCAAAATGCACCTGTCGATGATGATTTAGGTACATATTTATTATTATATTCGTTATATTAGTATTTTATATTTTTCTGGTTTTCTTTTATGATTTTCTTGCGCTGGTGAGATGTAATCATGTGTTCATGAGTGATTAGTGTTAATGAAAAAGATGCGAGAAAGTAGAATGATATTCAGGCGCTCGCTTGTCTGTAGATGCATTGGGATCATTCGGATATTAGTTTATGTTAAGCAATATTTATGGACTCCTCGAACCCTGTAGGAAATTACCAAATGATTACCGACTATCTACAGATAAGCATGTGACTGACTTTTAAGCCTTCCTTTCTTTTTGGTGCGTGGACTTTTTGATGTTTTTCTAAACTATCTAAATGTAGACTTTTATGTAATAATTAGACTCATCTGAATTCGGGCAAAAGCTTTTCAAACTCAACTGTTTTCCAATTGACGGTGTTGTTATTGTGTAGATTTCGAGAACAGTTAATTTTCTGTTTTGCATTTGCGCCATAACGAATTTAACAAAAACAAAAAAACAATCTCATTTGAATCCTCCCATCCCATGTTTTTTAAAGGTTTCGATCCATTCTTCGAGACACAAAAAGCATTGGCCGAAATAATGGAAAACGAACAATCGCAAAATAATCACAATAAGCATCTTTTAGAGAGCTGTCAACGAACTCGTATGCCACCACCAGGTTTTAATCATATGAATGCCTTCGGTTTCGGTGTGCCACGACCACAAGGCAGCAAAATTTTACCGTTCATGAATAATGCGCAACAACAGATGCCGCAACAAAATAATTGGCCACATCATATGGGAAGTTTTCCACAATCACAGCCGCCACAACAGCAACAGCAACAAGGCAATGAACAACAGATGCATATGGGGCAGCCAAATCAAAATCATAACAAAGCAGGTTTGTATTAAATTTTGTGGTTGACGAATGTGATTTAGAAAGGTTAAGTTAATAATTTTCCTTTGTTTTTGTATACAGGATATGGCAACATGTCTGATTGGACAGCTATGGATCCAGCTATTTTGTCATTCCGTCAATTTCCATCGTACCCGTCTCATCAGCAACACGATATGTTCATGCATTTGAATCCACAATCGGGGCAAGGTGAGTTTTATTATGATTTTGACAAAATTTGGGAAGGTGCGTAGTGTAAAAGCGACCGTGAAATTTCAAAAAGAGCTGCATCCAGTAAAAGTCTATGCCGTGATGTAGACGGAAACAAGGTTATTGTGGTCTCATCAGAACTCGAAACTCCTTGCTTTCGAATGTTGTTAACCCCGCTGCGCCACATCACTCCGCTCCCAGATGAAACCTAGGGGTTTCAGCGACTGAACTCGGAACTGCGTTCCCCATCATATGGCGGAGCGAACGCGATGCTGATTTGGGGATAAGGAGACAACCTGCTCTCCCCGCTCGAGAACACGGTACGGGCCTTCGTATGGAGGCTGCAGCAGCGGACGTGTGTGCACGTGTCCAGCTCCTTGGGCACGCAGGCAGATGCGGACGGGTGTCGTGTGGGAAGTGTGGCTTTAATGCGGCGAATCTGTGAGACTCGATCTCTTCTCGAAGACCGGATCACTTGGGAGCCTTGGGTTCTCCCCCGTATACCAGCTTCGCGGGGCTGACAGCAAATTCCTCTCGGCGGGTTGTTCGTAGGCCGAGTAGGACGAGAGGCAAGACCTGAGTCCAGGACGGATCATCGCGAGCCATAATGGCGGCTTTCAGCGTCCAGTGCCAACGCTCTAGCATCCCATTGGATTGCGGGTGGTAAGCCGTAATTCACTGGCGTTTGAATCCCAGGAATTTGCCTAACTCCGAGAAAAGGGTGGACTCAAATTGCATTCCCTGGTCAGTGATGACCACTGCAGGGACGCCAAAGCGAGGGATCCACTCTCGACAGAGAACTTCGGCACAAGATTGCGCCGTAATGTCCTTCAGAAATAAAATAAATTTCGAATGTTGTTAACCCCGCTGTGCCACAATAGTATGAAGGTAAACTAGTTGTGTTAGGGGACGTCGCTATTGACGTTGAATCTGCATTGAATGGGGGCAACTACTCCATATTAGTCCAGTTGGTATTGAAATGCCACCAAATGCTGCTTAAACTATATCGACTAAACGAAACGTTCTTGATGTGAGGCTGCAATGTGTCTCAACTGGAAAAATCTCTACCAGAAAGTGGGTAAATATATACCCGCAAGTCTTGCATTGGGCGATTTCGGACTCTTAAGCCGAATTGAGGACTTTCTTGACGTAGGATAATGATAACCTCGAAATAAAACATCAATGGTGCATCAAATCAATGTTGATCCGTTTTCCTCTTGCTCTTTGGTTTGGGACTTTGTAATGAATGCATTTGAATGGCTATCACGAGGAGAGAGTTCTAAAGAATAGAGAAAGTGGCGAAAGTGGACCATGCAAATGCCACATGTCCATGCCATAACCATAGTGGCCTTGCACGTCAACAAGATGAGGAATGAAAGGTGTTTGGGGGGTAGATCAGTTCCTCCGACCGCACAGTAGCCAGGCTTCCCGGGGCGGCTAGCCCGCCCACAAAGTTCATTGCCAGCGGAACGGTCAGTGCGTAGTAAGTAAAGGAGGAAATAGGCATTTTTGTGAGACCTGGAGTAGTTTTACGAGGGCGCTCAGAAAATTGTGGATGAATTGTGGAGCACTCGCCATGAGAAGTGCAGTTTACAGAAATGTTGTGATTAGAATCATTGCCAACAACAGGCCATTCTTCGGATGACTTTGCTCGTGTCATCTACATCACACATCTTCGTTGGAATTTCTCGATGTCGGTTGGAGGAGTTAGTTTCTGGAGCTAACCTCTCTTTACCAGAAGGGTACGAAGTGAAAGCCGTGGTGAAAGCGATCCACCTACGGAGCAACTGGAAAGTACGGCGAACTAGGATAGCAGTGGTCATACTTTTTGGAGGAATGGCCTCGTTTCTACTACGGATTTGGTGCAGGTAACAATCTCAAAATCCAAAGTGCACGCAACGCTCTTCCGAGAAACTTGAATATGTCCGCCAAAGAACGGGAATAAAATCGACACTTTCTTTCCTGAGGCAGTTATAAGTAAAACAGCGGAAATAACACGCGGCAAGAGAATGCATTTTCAGATTAACAGAAGTGATGTAGCACAAACCGATGGGCAATATCTTTCGCTTACGTCAACACTGGCGACGGATAATGCGCAACCTTTGTCTCCAGTACTTGACTGTGCATAGTCAGGGCTACCCAAGAATTCATTAAGGGCAATGTCAATGAATTAGTTTGCCTATAAGTCTTCCAGAACTCGCCTCTCGTCCACCAACGCCCGAAATGCTTCCCTCGCGGCCCGGGCGCCGGAACTTTGGGGTGGTTCCAGTGTTTAGAACTACCAGTCCTGTTCTCGCCGCTATTTCCAGAATTCGTTTCCCTCTGGAGTCTGTGTGAGGCATGCTCCATTCAAGCGCCCTAAAATTGAAGTCACCTCCGACCAGGATCCGCCCATCCCCCAAAGCATCAAGCCTCCGTCGAAAGACCGGCATCGTCTCATGCAGCGTAAAATAGACACTAAAAAATGTTATCCCTAAATACCAAATCCAGACAAAGCCGTCCCCTCGGCTTTGGGAACCCTAAAGAGGGTGCCGTCCCGAGCCCAAATGGCAGCGGTACCTGCTATGTTAGGGTGTCATGAAACTGGGTCCTTGTTTTGGTACTGATCCCTGATGAGTACTAAATCAGCTTTGGTCTCCGCAGCGAACTCGTGAGGTGTCGCACTCCGGTGCATATTGATTTGTAGGATATGAATCATGTTGACCGGGTCCTAGCTCTTTCCAATTCTCCTCTGAAAACTGGACACCGCCCCGAACCCGCAGTTTGCGCAACGTTCTCATTAGTCGCGCCACGGTCCCTGCATAAAACGCAGCTTTCCTTTTCATTGCAGGTGTTCGTTTTATGGCCTGCCTGACCGCATTTACCACATGTTGCTTTTCTGTCAGGTCCCCGACAGGTTGCAGATGTGTGCCCATAATCCAAACATCTGTAACATTTCATTGGGGCGGCCCGGATTCGTAACTCACTCACTACCAAACCAATTCTTATTTTTCCGCTGCTTAGAAGCTTCCTCGCGTATTGCTCGGCAACTTCCACCAGAGCGAGTTTTTGGCTTCGGGAGTTCGCAGATGTGATATCAATTCGTGCATTGGTTATCTCCGGGTATTCGCGTTTGATGGCTGCTTCTACCTCGTTTTTTTTGTGAACCAGTCAAGGTCTCGGATTTCCAGAAAACGCGTGGGTTCCAGGCTGGAAACCAAAGCTTTTTCTCCCAGAAGCCCCTTGACTGCTTCACGGAACATAATTTTATTTATTGCCTTCGGACCTAGTTCGACTAGGACTCCAGCACCCTTCGTTTTACGAATGGAAGACATTTCTGCTCTGTTATCTTCGGGTTTAATCTTGTAACGGATTTCATTGGGAACTTCCGCAAAAGTCTTGCCTTCCGTCGTCTTCATAAGCAGAGCTGGCGGTCTAGTCCTCCTTCGGCTCACCACCTTTTCTTTTGGTGCTCCGTCCTTCGTGTCCGCCTTAATTTTAGGCAGAGGTTTTTCTGATGGCGCGATATGTTGTTGTCTCTTGTTCCGCTTCGCCTTCTTCTTTTGAGCCGTTCTCATAATATTGTTCAAAGTTTTGAGGTCAACTCTCTCATAGGCCTTGCTGATGTCCAACTATTTTCCCTTGATTTTTAGTGATGGATACTTGAAGCAGAAACTCATTTATGCACGATGTGGTTGATCTACCTTTTCTGTAGACAGAGGAATGTTCCGAGAGAGTACCCTTCCTTCCTCCTTCTTGACAATATGGAAGAAAACTTCACTGAATGTCAATTTTGCTTCTACAGTAGTAGATGCGTTATTATGTTAAATGAGTTGAAGGCAGTGCTGGTTATGCTTTTCAGTTTCTTATTACATTTTTCCTCATTTGTTATCTTATTTTTTTCTTCCCTTCGCATTTGTTCACTTATTATTTTTTTTTATTAAATATTTACAGGTTTCGGACACCATGGACAACAAATGCAAAATAACATGATGAATCAACAACAGCAACAGCAGCAGCAGCAGCAACAACAACAGAATTCAGCACCACAGGTAAATGGGAGTGTTCAGGGGATGCTAGAATATTTGAAAACTCGTCATTTTGTGTAGTGCTGTTAGTTTCCTCTAATCCAATTGATGGAAATTACGAGTACAGTGATTGGTGTTCACTTCCCACTCAGTGTTATTATTTTAATCGTCTCAATGATTCTAAACAATCACAATGAGGCGCTATATTAGGATTTCTTTTTGCACAATAGCAGCACACACGCTTTGCTTTCGAATAGTGGAATTCCCGGGAAAATAATAAGCTTATTCAAATGAAATCTCGCAAAAGATTTAAACTGTAGTAAATCAGCTCCCGGGCCGTCCTCTGGATGGAAAATATCACAAATTATTAAAGTTATTAGGAAAGTTACGTAGAAGCCCAGCTTAAGGCCATTCGCTAAAATTTTTAATTGAATAATGTGGAGGGAAAATTAGCTGGTTTTACTGGGGCTCGAAGCTAAAAAGCTACGATAAATGCTTCGGAAATTATTCGTATGATTCGCAAAAGTATGATTCTACGAGTGGGTATACAATCGCGGCCAATGAAATGTGGACAATTTGAAAAAGTTAAATTACATCGTTTTATGATCGAAATTTAAGCCACATTTAAGAAGCAAGGCAAAAATCGGAAACGCGAATTATTGCGCTTAAAATTTTTTACCTGGAAGTTTCCAGACTATCATCATTAAGTCTGCTGGCCACAGTATCGTGGAGGTAGCTCAAGGCATGCTGTGTTCCGTGTTTAGCACAGAAACCGAACTGATGGTCTGGAATAATGCTATTGAGATTGCAGTGTTGGACTAGTTTGCTCTCTCAAAAAGTTTCCCTAAGTTAGATAGAAGTGAAACGGGTCTGAAGTTACCTGGTTCGCAGAAGGAACCTCTTTTCCGAGTGGCTATAATTTTGGCTATTTTCCAGGTGGATGTGAAGTAGCCATTATTAATGCAGTTATTGGAAACCGCAAGTAGGAACATAATGAAGACTACCGGAAGGTTTTTTAAGATGAAATTCGTAATTCCGTCTAGGCCTGCTGACTTTTTACCGTTAAGATTATGGGTAATAACTGTGAGTTGTGATAGACTCGGAAATTGCTCGAATCAGTAGGTTTACTGGAAGGGTTCTGGGCAGAAAAAGATGTGATTCTGTAGCAGTTCCTGGAAGTGAATTCTCTGACTGTTGAATCAACAGTTTCAGTGAGAGCCGTTCTGTTGCTAGGAGGTGTTGTGTTGAACTGCCGCTCAAAGAATTCCGCAAGTGTTTTTGCTTTCTCAGCATCACTGCAGGACTTGTACTTTGTTCTGCGTTAGAACGAAGTTGCGGGTTTTGTATTTCCCCGTTAACCTTTTGATATTTTGGAACATATCAGCGCCAGGCTTAATGTCTGCAAGTTTGCGGGTCAATTCCTTGCTATGGAAAGTCGCCACCATACCACGGATTAGCGTACTGAGATAGTTAATCCGGGAGGTTAATGCTTTATATTCCGCATTGATTTTATTCCCGTGTTCGTGAAATTTCTGCTTGAGATTTCGCCTCCAAATCTGCCTAACTTTGAAGTGAAGCATTATCTTATGTGGAAGAGAATTGAACTAAAATTCATCGTCTTTTGTCAGCTTAGTGTTCCTTAAAGCAGTGTCAGTAGCGTCAGTCGCCAAGTAAATAGCCTTGCCGATTTCTTTGTCCGACAGATTGCGATTATTTGTGAGCTTTTTCAAGTTGAATTTTGGTGCTAACTCAGCCCTGAATTTATCCCAGTCAGTGTGGGCGAAAGACCTAATTGTGGTCATGACTGTCTTTTTCAGAGAAGAAGGTGAGAACGGTTTAAGATTGACCGCGAAATGGTCGGACATGCCTGGTAAGGTATCACATGATATTACCTGAAACCTTTGTTTCATTTCCATAGACAGAAAGAAGTAGTTTATTATAGATTGACTACTGGGCTTTAATGGAAAATTCGGTAAGACCCATTTGAGCAGGATTTTCCCATTACAGTTAATGGCCGTGTCGCCCCAGTGAGTGTGGCTAGAGTTGAAGTCGCCTCCAAAGACAAGGATTTCAATTGGAGATCGCTCAAGACTTTTAAGTCATGGCCCAGCTCCTCATTTTTAGATTGGCACCTAATATAAACGGAGACTATGAGAATCCGTTTACTATCAGCCGTTTTAATGAAAGTCGCCGCAGTGGTACAAGTTAGCAGGTTGTCTATGGCGACTTCCTCGAATTCATAAACTTTTTTGAGTAATAGGACGGCGTCGGTGTTTGTTGTCGTCACGGATGGTATTATATCCGATGAAATTAACGTTATGCCTGCTTTTGAAATGAATCTCCGAAACGCAATAAATGTCTGCTTTCAGAGAGTCGATCAATACCTGGGCAGTGCCACGTTGGGCGTAAGATTCGCCTGGTTTGGCCAAACTTTGCGACAGTTGTACTACTGCCTGTTTGGTTTGCTGTGCCTCTTTAGTTTTACGGGCTTTGGCAGCCTCTTTCCGGGTCAGTATATCTTTGGTTGCCGAGCAGCCGCGGTAGCTGGCGGGATGTCCGACTTTGCCGCAGTTGCGGCAATGCGGCACCTCCGTTGTGGGACGTGGGCAGTCACCACGTGGGTGTTTTCTTCGTGCACTTAACACACCGATGTGCCCAAAATTTTGACAGTTGAAATATTGTGTCTGTTCTAACGGCCGGTAACCTTCTGGTGCAGTATGTACTTCACCTTGAAGGCATTGTTGAGCTCTTGAGAGTGCTCGAAGGTCACTATAAAAAGTCCCGATTGAGACTTAATTGGTAGAGTAGGATTCTCTTTATGGGTAGCTTTATCCTGTTTGCTCAGGAAGTTGGCCACTGATCGAATTTTTAGTTCTGAATGCTCTGCTTTGAGCTCCGCAAGGATTTCGGCAGCATCGGTTTCCCGATTTAGTTCTCGATTAATGAGGGACTGCATCCTCAGTGATTGGGGGGTACTTGTTGTGGCGCTGAAGCCTTGCTATTTGATAAGAATGAAGATTTTGCCGTGATACCCAATGGATTCGGCGAAAATGGGGGTCTTATCCGCCTTCGTATTCTTTGGCGTTGTTTTTATCCCTTTTGTCTTAAGGGACCTTAGTAATAGAGGGACGTTAAGTGAATATCCGGTAATTACTGGTATCTTAGGTTTCTTGGGTTTTCTCAGCGGAGGTTGGGGTAATATTGGCCTAGAGAGTGCTTCCAGTAATCTTAACACTTTTTGCACTAACCGTAGTTTTTCTGGATTTTTGCGTCGTGACAAAGTTGGAACTGGTTCTCTGAAATTGCGGCTCCGATGTTGCTGGTTTCTATTAATACGACTTCGGCAAAAGTAGATGTACATCCCATGATGTCGTCCACTTCAATAGGTTGTCCGGTTTGCTGTTGCAGGTGTTCCTTTTCTAGTCGTTTTAACCTTTCCGGGAACCCTGTCGACTGAACCAAAACCAAGTGGCCGAGGAGAACCTCCATGGTGGTAGCATCGGGAGACGCTGTATTCACTTTGGCTTGCTGGCCTTGATGCAGTAGGCGAATGCTCCAAAAGCCTAATCAGGGCGATCAGACCCGAGTCTGCACGGGGACTCATCTGAAGTGGCAATTTGGTCACCTGGGCCCTGGTGAGGACCAGGGGTATACTGGTACCATGGGAACCGGGATAGCCCCTGGACTCATACTTCGGGAGAATTCCTGTTGTATGTGAGTTTGCGGTTGACCCCCTAGTGGGAGCTTCATGGGGGTTGTGGTTATGCTCAAGCGAGAAGAGACCTTCGGGCCTCGGCGTGGTGTTGCGTTTCAACACGGGTGCCGTACTCCTTAGTTCGGTAGAGATTTAGATAGGTCTTGCAACCATCAGTATGAATGCTAAGCCATGCACTTGGTATGGACTGGTACCGTTGTTGCTTGTCACAGCGGGGTTCTGATTGTGGTCACAAAATCAATCCGTGTCTTAAGAAGACAGTGGGATTAAGTACCCACGTAAAACCCTCAAGGACTCACTGCCTTTCCGCCCTGAGCTCTGCCACGGATTTCCGCAATCTCCTCTTTTAACATGCTGATGATTTCGAGCAGGTCTGCTCGAGTCTCGTCTCCGGGGCTCGGGCCCCGGTCTTCGCCCTTCGCCGCAAAATAAAGTATCTGTGTTTCCACAAAACCCTTTCATTAAACTTTTATAACTTGTCCACATTTCATTGGCCGCGACTATATATTTCGCCTTTTTTCCAATAACTTGCTTGAAGCAAAAAAAGTGGTTGCATGCTGAGTGGCAACAAGTGCGTTAAAAGGGAATCTGCTGCTATGTTTGTGTAAAATTTCAATGAAGAGCTTTGATTGACAACCTGGTGCTGCTATGGCCACGGAAAATTCCAATGAAGGAAAACGAAATTCGCTGGTATTCTGTGTCAGGGAACATCACACATTTTCATGTAGCAACATCTCTCTTTTGGAGGACGTTCCTTGACACCCAAACGGGCTCTCGAATCTGGCAGTTAACGCAATACATTTCCTGAACAGCAATGCCTTCCTCGAAATTCACTAGTCTTAATTTTTTTTCTATTATATTCACATTACATCCATTGATATCATTCTTTTTGTTTTTGTTTTAGGTGAACTATTCCCACTCAAATTGGTTCAATAATTCAAACGAACAGAGCATGTTCATGAATAGTTTAGGGAATGGATACACAAGTAATTACGAAAAATTCTCATTGCCGCCTGGTATTCATATCAATAACATGAACAATTGCATTTCAGGAAATAAACAGCAAAAAACTGAATGTATTAATTGATTATCATTGATTGAAATTCATTGATTTTTAATTGGAATGAATAACGTAGAGAAGAGAGAAAGATCTCGGTTTTTTGGTCTGATATGTGTTGCTCTCGATTGTTCACAGTTATTATTACTGTCATATTATTGAATTCTGATATACTTATATTATTATGATATTTTTATTAATTTTTTTTCTCTTCCTAATTTTCTTTTTCTCTCGCTGTGAGCTTGTATACAAAAAAGCAATCAATTATTTGCCCGTGATTAGTTTTTCTTACGTCTTGTATGTTGAAATCTCACACAAATTGTGTTATTGGTACGATGAGTACGTTTAGAATGAACGAAAAAAGAAAATTATGTTGCAATAAAGCGAGACGATCACATTATAGTTTGCTTTGTTTAAATTTTCAACCAGAAAATCAAATTCATATCCCGGCAGCTATGATTTTATTTGCGGCTCATCAGATCAGATCGGATTTTCACTTTTCCAACACAAACATATTTTTAATCGTAACGTTATCATTCGTCGCTTTCAATCTAGAGTCATTAAAATTTTTCAATGTTATCTGAAATGCACACAAAAATCATGTAAAATTCACTTAGAGGAAATTGTCAGTCAATGTAAAAAGAGCAAAAAATACGCCGCTCCACAGCGAACTCCCTAAAACACACCCACACACTAGAAGAGAAGCGGAATTCTCAGTATTTCTCCTTCTACCAAAACACTATTATCAAATTATCTAAAAGGAAATAATCCCCATATATTGAATGTATTTGCTGCAAACGGTAAAATTTATATCACCACTAAAAGATGCGCGCTCGCTTCATAGAATTTATGTAAAGAGGAACAACCAAGTTGCGACTAAACATAATTTACATTTGAACATGGTTACGAAGGAAATCGATAAAAATTAAATGAAACTACTAAAAACGAAAACATGCTGAAGGAAATCAATTGTATGAAACATACTTACAACAACACTAGATCTTATATGCTATTAAAAATTGAGAAATTTCAAAAGAAACAAAAACAATTAATGAAATCATGAATGAACTGGGAAGAAAGGTATCTGCTGTTTATATATAAATATTTTGAACATCTTCCTGTGTATCTGCTACGCGATGATATAATGCAAACAAAAAAAAAAGAAGAAAAAAAACAAATGATAAAACTATTAGTAAATATAATTATTGTATTTCTGAAAAAAATATTGAAAAAACGAAAAAATAAGCAAAATAAATCAATTATTTTAATGAATTGCAAAGATTTCGATGTTTCACTGTTTACTGTTAAGTTGAAAGGGGCTGGTTGCGTTTCCGGAGCTGGTGAAGGTAAGTATGGCATTCGTGAAATGGAATTTTTGCCCGTCTTTTGTGCCCATTGACGCAAGACGGTAGATTGCTATAAGATCGCTATGGATCACTGATCCTAGTAAGGAACAGGAAGACATGAAGAAAAAAGCAATTGGCGCGGGAAGGTCCTGAATACATAGAATCATTATCATCAACGGCACAACAGCCGGTATCCGGTCTAGGCCTGCCTTAATAACGAACTGCAGACATCCCGGTTTTGCGCCGAGGTCGACCAATTCGATATCCCTCAAAGCTGTCTGGCGTCTTGACCTACGCCATCGTTTCATCTTAGGCAGGGTCTGTCTCGTCTTCTTTTTCTACCATATATATTGGCCTTATAGACTTTCCGGGCGGGATCATCCTCATCCATTATTAACACATTGAGCCGGATTTTATCCACAACCGGATGGTCATGGTATCGCTCATAGATTTCGTCATTATGTAGGCTACGGAATTGTCCATTGGGGTACACAGTATACACAATATATATGGGGTTATACACAGTATATACGGCGGACATTCCAAGAAAATTCAACCGCTTCATAGGGATCCCCTTACTTGCAGACGACGCATGCATCTTTCACACTTCGCAACAGGCACGCTTCATCACAGACAATCTCCAGAAGGCGACCAACACAACGTTGGAATATTTCAAGAAGTGGAAGATCAAAATCAACCCGGAGAAGACTCAGGCAATTTTCATCACAAGAAAAAGAAAGCAGAAACCGGGAAACATCAAAATCGACAATCAGCCCATCGAATGGAAAAGAACAGCGAAATACCTATACGGGAGCAGTGTCTTTTACCAAACATGTAAGACGTAAAAAACAATTGCAAATATGTCAGAACATAGCTGTAAGAAAAATCTTTAATGTCCTGCATTACATAAGAAATATAGAACAATGTCCACAGAGAAAAGGGGAGCAAAGGTGTCGAACACCAGCTCCAGATATATCACAGTTCCAAGAAGTTCTGTCAGTCGATGCGTATAGTGAGAAATATGAGGCCGCCGAGACTGGTAATACTGCGCACGGAGAGAACTTAATCATACCCCCATCCTTTAGTCTTTCAGGTTCCGAACGCGTGAACGACAACACGATGGAGTTCGGTAACTACGAAAAAAGAATTAAGATTATTGCGTTACACCAATGTAGGAATACGCCGAAAAAGATTCATAGTTTGCTAAAAAAAACTGTCGGTGAACGAACGATTCGTTTTTAGAACATTAGTTCGATACCGCGAAATAGCTGATGTGGTTGACAGACCGCGGGAGGGGCGCCTGCGCTCTCTACGTCGCCCGAATGTCGTGCATGCAGTGCGTGAGCGTGTTCGTCGCAATCCTCTCCGCAACAGAAACGAACGTCGACGGAAATGGGCGTTTCAAATCGAAGTATGAGTCGTATTTTCTCGAGAAGATCTCGGCCTCGGTGTGTACTGGCGGTTCGTTAGCCATATGTTAACGCCAAAACTGAAGAAAATACGGCGAAGTCGGTGTGCTGCTCTTCTGCAACGATTTCCCGGTAAAAAATATCTCAAAAATTCTATTTTCTGATGAAAAATTTTTACCATCGAGGAAAAATTCAACCGACAAAATGATCGAGTATAAGCTCAGAATTGTTATGAAACCAAAGAAAATGCTCCGCGAATTCAACGTCGTCACCATCGGACTTCTGTCATGGTATGGTGGGGCGTCTCATGTCACGGAGTAACTGATATTCATTTCTGCGAGCCCGGCGTCAAAACCAATGCGAGCGTGTACGAAAAGATGTTAGAGGATGTAGTCGAGCTATTGAGTGAGTCTCTATTCGCTGGAAAGCCGTGGTGCATGCAGGTCGGTCCCCGCGCAGAAAGCCAAGATAATTCAGCAGTGGTTAGCGGCGCATGTTCCTGACTTCATATGAATGGGCCTCAGGCAGCCCATATTTGAATCCTCTGGAGTACAGCCTTTGGGTTAAGTTAGAGGGGATTGCCTGCATTCGAACTTCACCGATTTTAAAAGCCAGCATCATGTGTGCAACTCGAGAAATGGCGCTTCGTACCGTGTGTGAACCGATCGAAGCATTGCCTCACAGACTTCGGGCCTGTATTGCTGCTAGCGGCGGCCATTTTATTTTTTTTTTCGTTTGAAAGCTCTATGTTTCCTTTTTCTAATGGTGTACTTTTCGATTGATTTGGTTTATTACTTCGGAAAAATAAAGATTTGTTTGACTGACAGAACTTATGGCTATACTGTTAAATCGATGCAACCTCTTTAGATACAACGAATGCAGGTTTCAGTCTCTCCGTTGAGATGTTGATGTATTTTCCATTGATTTCCACTTGAAACAGGATCGGGGACAATTGCCTGACGACACGGTGCGGTCCTGTGTATGGTTGGACCAGCGACTTTTGAACAGCGTCCGCGCGAACAAAAACATGCGAGCAAGCTACCAGGCTTTTATGCGCGAACGGTGTCTTCTTGGCGTGGGGGTTGATTGGTAGTGGGTGAATGTCTCGCATATGTTCTTGTAACTTGTGTATTAATTCCTGAGCGTCAAAGGATAGGTTGTTGTCGTCAAAGAATTCTCCAGGCAGTCTTAGTGTTGTTCCATAAAGAGGTTCTGCGCAGCTCCCTCCAATACTGGGTTTAAAAATGGTTCGCAACCCTAATAAAACGGTGGGCAAGAAGAGTTGAAGAGCGTAGACTCGAATTTCCTGCCTTGATCTGATGTCACGATCTCTGAAACTCCATATCGCGCTATCTAATTTGTGTAGAAGGCGTTTGCCACAATCTCAGCTGTTTGATCGGGTATCGGAATGGCTTCCGGGCAACGAGAGTCTGTCGATCATTATAAGGTAATAGAAATGGCCTTGAGACGGTGGAAGAGGTGCTAAGATGTCGATGTGGGCCTGTGAAAATCTTTGATTTGTGTTAACCAACGGCTGAATTGTGTTCGCTGGCATGTTATACAATTCTTCGACCCTAAAGTTACGTCTTTGCGCATGAAGGAAGGGTTCCGCGTGCTTCCGCATGTGAAGTATCATGATACAAATCACGAACCTTTCTGCGGGGTGATGCCGGGACGAACGGCCTGTTGATTACAAGCGACGTGTCGCAAATTATATGTCGGGTTTTAAAACTAGCGACGTCGTCAATTGTCGTAATTTCGGGTCCATGGCCTGTTTCTCTGCAAATTCCCTTATATCGAAGGTGGGTGGCATTTTCGCTTCCATCGATGTGGATAATGCTGGTATTGAACTGCGATTCGTAACTGAGCTGTTGTTATCCTGTAAATATTTTTATTTTTTCCCGCATACGATCGTTTCGGAGACCACGTGCCTCCTTCTTCAATGCTAGTACCTAATTAGCCAATGCCGTGCCTTGTTTCGACGGGGGTAGGATTGATAGGGCTATGTTGCCTAGCCGTCATTGCTGAAGCACACGTGCTTGCATAGGCACTAGGATGCGTCGATGGTCTCACGCGACTCGTTGACGTAGATCGTTCCAAGGTAGAGTAAGGTGGACACTCGAGGACTGCTTGGAAAACATTCTCCGATGACAGTTGCAGATGGGCTTTCGCTTCTGCGAATGTTGGCTTGAGTCTCTTGATAGACACGTTAACTCGACGTGCGTTCACGTCGACTTCGAAAAGGATGTCCGACAGACGCTGAATAATTTTATGTAATCTAGAGTAGGGCGGCAACAGAGGCTTCCGCGCGGTATCCACGCACAGAAAGACGTACGTCGGTACTGGACGGACTTCACGGATAACGTTGCGCATATTAGTAATGAATTCGTAGAGGCCTGTTGATTCATTGGGAACGAGAAATTCTCCTGGGAGAATGCTACGGGCTTATGGTCTGTTAAGACAAAGAGCTCGGAACCCTCTAGTTAGTCACGGAAGTGGCGGACACTGTTCTAAATTTGCAACAGCTCGCTGTATTTCGCTTCCGGGCGGTTGTTGCTCTAGGACTGCGCCGACTGCGGCATCGGAGTCGTCTGTAGTAAGCCTCAAGGGGCCTCAAGTCGGGTAGGCTATTTCTGCATCCTTCGAAGGCATCCTCGGCTTCTGGCGTCCACATAATGACTGTCTTGTCTACCTTCTTGGTCCTTCCGCAGTATTTGTTGAGGGAGCTTGCAGCGTAGGGACGTTGCGGACGAAACGTGGCTAAAAATTATTGGTCCCGAGGAATCGGAGGTCCCTAACGGTGGCCGGTTTCTTGAATTTGCGGATTACCCGAGACTTAGGTAACGAGGAATCTCTTTTGCTAATAATATGCTCGAGATACTCCAGTTCGTTCACATCGAAAACGCATTTGGAAACGTTGATGACGATGCCAAACTCCATGAGACGTTCGAAAATCGTCGATCCTGGTGTAACCAGTATGTCGATCCTGATGTAACCAGTATGTCGTCCTTGTAAGACTTCGTTCATAAAACATTGAAAGGTTTGTGCGCCGTTAACGCGCAGGGTTCGTAAGCCCTGGGGAATTCTTCAATAACCCCGAGTATGAGTTCCTGGTGGCAGTTGATACAGTTTGTTGCACATATTGACTGACCTTACCTGGACGCTTGCTGTAATGGGCCGCACGTGCTACAATTTGATGAGTTGTCCGGGCGAGATCGCGCGCTAATGCGGCTCAGTTCCAACAGCAGCTCTTTAACCGGGCACAGGTCGTCCAGCTTCAGATCGAAAAGGAGTTGTTGCGTCCTCTCGTCTTTGATGACGACAAACATGGCGAGAAGCCTTTGCTTAAGCGCCTGTTAATCAGTGTCGGGCGGCGTCTCTTAAATGTCCGTCACGTGGGTCAGAATGGACATATTTAACTCGGCTACAACTCTGCCGTATCGCGCTGCGTCGTTTGTAATACGGTTGTTTTGGAATTGCCCCTCCACGCGTACGAACCACAGATCTGGCTTGCTTTACCAAAAGGGGGGTAGCTTGAGCGTAATTGCATTTACCTCAGTAAGAGCGGCTATGACGTTTGGGGCAGCGGAACCCAGGCGTTCGTTGGCATCGCATTCCTAAATGCAAATCGTTACCTTAGCAGGGTCACCAATGTGCTGCAGTTTCCTTGGGTACGGCATACGTTAATCATGAAAAACTCACCCTATAGAATTTGAATGGAAGTTGTAGGTAGGCTACAAATTAAGAAAGGGAATGCAATCAACTATCCTACCCTGGGCCTGGATTTTCTCTCTGCGGCCCTGTTCGTAACATAAAAATATTTAAACCAAAATACAAAATTTATCTCATTTGTTATTCACTGTTGAACTATTTATGATTTGCGTTCCAATATCTAGTTAGGTTCCCCTAATATCCTTCAGGTGACACCGCTAATGACTCTTCTACTATGGCAATGAGAGCTAATAGATAAAAGTGACCTAAATTTCGAAACATCCATTTCACTAATATCATGAAAAGCCAATTTGCAGACAAAATTCGCGCCTTATTCAATCTTTCCTGCTTGGATTAATCCATCTGATACCCGAACTCGGTTTCCATTGAAACATTCCCCGACTCCCAAAGATTCCAAACCGTGACTTCTCGCCGAAAGCTTTCAAATCATAAATTCATGACGACGATTTATATTAATTGCACTCCGGTACCGCATCGACTTAGCGGAGTAAGCAAACGATGCAGGTTTCCGTTTAAAACCTTTCTGGCTGTGCTTAATATTTTACATTTATTCCATCTATAGATACTCGTCTGCTACCGAAAAGGTAACTATTCCGCTTAAGTACGCCACAGCACCTCATCGTCGGTTAGTCCTTTACTTTGAAATGCTCTTAATGTACGCCAGTGCCTACACTAATTATCATAATGCACACGTACTTCTTAACCACGTTGGATGCACTCTGGAGCAAGTCTATAAGTGCAGTTACTTGGATCCTGGAAAGAGTGCACCAGCTAAATTGCAATTGCAATTAGTCTGCTCGTATTTGAGCTTTTACGACCCCGTGAATCCCTCCCCATTTAATATCGTATGATGCGATGTAGTTGGTTAGGTTATGGTTAAGGGAGTTTTTGAGGGAGCGTTCCACTCGGATTCGCAACTTTTATCTTAGCAGAGGTTTTGGATTATCCGTTTTAGATGCGCTATTAAAAGATAGATAATGTTACGCAATGTTTCTTTGAAATTTTCGACTTGATCTCTTCATGCGTAATTGGATAGTTCACAGCGCATCCTGTTACCCTCAAACTTATAACTTTGAGTTTACCGGAGGGTACTCATTCAGAGTGCATCCTTAATATCAACGTTGCGAAGTATGAAGCCAATCGTTGTTGCTCACCGCAGCTACTATGGCTGCGAAAAATTCGTTGAAATTATCTGAACCTTAGATAGGCTTCGGTGAAAGGCAGCCAGCCAGACTGCGGTTCTCATGTGGTTCCAGTTGCGATCATTATTTTATGGTTTTGTTTCCTACGCAACTCCCCAATTTTCTCTCGAAAATATCTCGGTGGGTTCATGTAAACGAAACCGGAACGCTTGATATAACTTTCTCATTTCCAACGAGTAAAACTTATTCAATGCAATTACCATAGAAGCCAAGTGCTGGTCTGCACTGCTCTACATGGATCCTGGTGGTGTTTTCTTGCCACTCAACCACCACTTTCCCTTATTCATGTAGCCCGTCAATAGCTGGTTATTCGGCGGTATGTTCGAGGAATTGAGAAGATTGAATCCAGGGTGAGTGCACCAATGGCAGCAGCTGGAAGCTAGCAGGACTTTTTATGGTGAAGTGAAGGATTTAGAAGGTCTCGGACTTGGTCTGTACTGCAAGTGGGTCTTTGACGGGGTCATGTTATTTATACACTAAATTTGGAAGGGGAGAGTTTATATGAGATCCAGTTATATGTGCTTTTATGGGGTATACAAATATTTTGCTTTTGTGTGGATCAGGTCGGATAGTAATTGGTTAAATTGTTTTTCGCATGAAGGGTAAGGACTCGGCAATGATTATTATTCTGGGTAATGTTTTGATGAAACTGGTTAATTGGATGGAAATTTTAATTGCACAATTTGATCTTTGTAGAAATTTTAGTTTGAATTTGTTTATTTTCATAGTAACTTTGGTCAAATACTTTATACGTTGCTCGTTCAGGAGAGCCTGCAGGTCGGGATTAGAGATAGAAATGAAAAGTGAAAGGTGAGACTGGAATTAGAGTAATTCTTAGTGTAGGATTATATCATGTTGCGGTCCTTCAGAGGTGATATAGGCTTTGTTCAAAATGTATTTTTGGTTTTTATACTACGTCGTTCAAGGGACGCTTTTTTGGTTTTGTGAAAAGAGCTAGGCGAGGTATTTTTACATGAGAGGAATGAGTGATTTGGCCAAATAGTGCCTTTCATTGCCTCGCTTGCTTCAGCTTTAGACTGCAGTGGCCCCTCTGTTGACATGAAAAACAAACTTCTGACCAAGGAAATTATCGTTCGTCTCCAGACACATTGCTTGAAATTGTATGGTGGAAAAAAATCATTGCGCATGTTCCATCTTCTTCGATACGTGCGCGAGGAAAATTCTGCGTATTAGCTTTGGTATTAGTGCCGTGTATATGTGGTGTGTGTTCGGATAGCTGAGTGGTTAGAGCGCAAGGCTGTCGTACGGAAGTTTACGGTTCAAATCTCACTTTTGACAGTGGAATTTGTATCGTGATTTGACGTCGGATACCAGTCGACTCAGCTGTGTACCTGAGTCAAATCACGGTAATAATCTCGGGCGAGCGCAATGCTGACCACATTGCCTCTTATTCGGGACGGTAATCCTATAGTGTACCGTAACGGTCTTGAATGAAGTGCTCTAACACACTTCAAGGCCCTCATCCAATATGGATTGTTGCGCCAACGATTATTATTATTATATGTGGGGTGGTGATTTGGTGTGTAGCCACGTGGTTACGAGCAAATGTATGCGAGCATGTAACATTGTAAAGCTTTTTATGGTTTGTCACATGGGATGGAGAAACCTACCCAAGCTAACTATCTAGACGTCGCCGACACGCCAATGCATGAACAACATGGGCTACGGGCTAGTTACCTACCTCGTCCCTACCCCACGAATACTCAATGATATTCTGCGCCCCCTGGATGTTTGATTTGCTCCTCCTGTGATCAGTCTTCTCGCTGCCGACTGAAGGCCATGTAAGAGGATCACTGTGAGATTCCAGTTGATTTGCTGTTTTGGCGTGTCTTTAAAAGGAACTGTCAACGCAGGATCTTCTTTCAGGTTTTTTGAAAATTAGCTTGAAATTTGTCCGATGCTGTTCCTAGGATTATTCAAAAAATTGTAAGACATGTTTCAGAACGAATATCAGGATCCCCCCATCCCAATCCCAGCAAATTGACGTTCCCTGTTCACTGGCATCCTCGACTTGGATTGGCACTGGACTAGCATCCGTCATATTGAATTTTCAGAGGGTATCATCGACATGTTTCTACATATTATTGTAAGTCTTGTCATTTTTGAGTAGTTTACTTAGAAAATCGTCGTTCGTTATCTATATAAGTACAAGATTGTTATCAGGTTTTCCCGTTTCCGTTACTTGAAAAAACAAACAAGGATCCGTTAGATTTTCCTGCAGTTTGCTCCTAGTTCTGAGATTTTTATTTTAGGATTTTCGTGCGGGGCCGCTGGAAACCGATGTTGGACGGGCGAAGAGTGTGTAGATCTTGACGGGGGTAGGTTTATCTAGTTGACGAGGATCTGTTGGCTTGCAAGCCAGCGGATCTGGCAGGGGGTTGAACTGAAGCAACAACCCGTGAATTATCCTCCCTGCATTAGAATGCGCAGGGCAAATGGGGAGCTTGGTCTTTAGTATTCGGACTCTGCATATTTTGCGTGGTTTCAATTTCAAGTAAGTCCCTTACCCTGGTGGCTAGGGTGGAAAATTTTCCCGGATTATTTGTGAGACTAAAACATGGACTCAAAAAAAAAACAAAAATATGAAACAGATGGTAGATGCAGAAGAGGTGCTGATGACAGGTGAATCAAGTCGAGGGTAACCACAAAAGTAAGTGGTGACAAGAATTTTAGCTAACAGAAACCAGCAAAGAAGCGAATGTCATCTTCCGGAGAGACCAGCAGCGGAAGTTCACTAGAATCCTGCTTAAGAGTCAGTACCAGGGGGCCATACATATTCTGAGCGAGATTTCACAGAATTAGGAGGCCGGTACTGTCGACGAGCGCAAAGAGGAAGAACTCGCTAAATACCAGGCGATTGTTGAAGAATACAACAACAATAGCCTTGGAAATCCCCAGAAGGGGAAGTCAATGAAAAGCAACTTAAGTCTAGAGAATGTGCAAGGAGTCGGACTTTGGACGATTGCTTATCAACCTCTACAAAGAAGTAAATAGCAACAGTCGCTGACTGCGAAACCTTTCAGCGATCTGGCCAGGAGTCACTTACGTGTGGTGCTAGCGGATGGTAACTCCATTCCTGGACCTGGATCCAGTCTACGCAACACTCAAAGTGCGCCATAGCTAATCTGCTGGTCTGGAAGACATTAACGTCGCATTGGAAGAGATATTGGGAGAAGTGAATCCAGTTTTCAGCACGCTTTCTCATTCCTGGATCCCTATACATCTGTTTGGTAGAAGATACGAAGTTATCTCGAAACAAAGAGAAAACTGGGGCGAACCAGATGAAAGATGGCTCAAAAACAGAATAGGGTTCTGGAAGAGGAGTCTATCTCCCGAAAAAAAAAAACGAGAAATGAGCGTTTCCTTTGGGATAATATAGAACGGTCTTTCAGGCTGAAGTGTATGCGATCATAAGGGCGGCAAACTGGATGGTTGTGTAGAGGGAAATGAAATCTCGGATGCTTCAGCAGAAGAGGGTTCAATTCTTCCCATTCCCGGATCGGAACCAGCAATTGTGGTGTCAGTAGCATTAGCTAATGCTGCTGTTAAAAACTGGGAACGAGCTTTCGATAGTGACAGGTGGCTAAGCCTTAATTCTGCTAAATACATAGAACTTTTCCTGTCGGAACCAAACAAATATGTGGATTTGTGGATGGAGATTTTTATAAATATTTTGAGCATTCTGACTAGCCATGTTCGGAACAGGAATTCTCTAAGATGATACGTGTCTATCCAGTAATGAGGAAGCGGGATCCAAGGGACATCAGATATAAATTTTTTGATGCTGATGTGCTCCAACTGCAGGGACTAGCGATACATAAAGGAATCCGGGATATTTCGTTAGACAGGGGAATCGAATACAATGGACACCTAGGGTTTGAGTGTTCAGAGGCTTTGCCTCTCCTCCACCTTAAACACACATGCACAATACAGGCGTCCTGGGTCAAAGAAGACCGAACTTTCAAAGGGATCCAAAGTAAATAGTACAATTTATTCCGGAGTACAAGGGACAGCGATCGGGACAGTCCTATAGCATATATTTTTATGGTGGAGAACTGGAGAGTGTCTGACTATAGATCCTTCTCAGGTCAGAGTTGGACACTTTTCAGTCTAGATCTCGCTGCAGACGTCTCTAATTGTTTTAGAAACACCAGGAGGATCAACTGAAAGAAGTTATCAAGAACAGACTCTCCGGTGCGTAAATTGGTAAGATCGGCACGACAGATGAAGTAGAGTGAAAGTTCGGGGCTCTGGAAGAGGCTTTCGAAATCGCTTTTAAAGTCTCATGCTCTACTAAAATTAGCAAGAAAACATCGTCAAGAACTATTGTGACAAGAGAGGTCTTAGATATTTATCACGTTTGCCTGGAAAGGTACAAGTCGGCCATCAAGAAACGATCCTGGTTGAGCTATTGTCAGAATATTGAAAGCACCAGCAAATATACGAGATTCAGTAAGATTTTGTCTGGTAAAACTCAGGAGCTGCGAGTTCAGATCCATTTCTCCGCCAGCGAGGAGGATTGTGAGTTAGAATCTTGCATCTTTTTGGGATACGTACACTCTTGGAGATGTGCACGCATGGTTTTTATACCAATCAATCTCATACCTTTCGTATTAAAGATCTTAGAGCGCGTCCTGGATACTGGCACTGACGGTTTTGAAAAGAACGCTCTTCTCCAAATTTCAGCACGCCTACCACAACAGACTTTATGAGGCAATTATTACGGCTAAGCGATCGTTACACTACATGCAGTATCCCTAGCTAATTTCTTTGATAGAGAAAGAGCATTCAACAATTCATTCAACATTATTATCGAAACTGTCAAGGAGGCTCTAAACAAAAGAGAACTGCAGGGGTGCCTTATGTAAAGAACTAGGATAATCTAATCTGATCTGGGAGTTAGCCACCTGGCTACAGGTGTGAGTGCATGGACTCTCCAGGGTGGTGCCATCTTGTCGGCACTCTGGTTAATGGTGATGGAGGTTGCATTGGGAAAGGTGTGCCTGTGGGCTGCAATGTACGAACTCAGGAAATATCCATTGAAAATGAAGCTGGAGCGGAGGAAACTCATCAGTTCGGTCACGCTGCTCCCAGGGCAGAAGTGAGGCGTCCTTTGAGTTGCCCTGTCATGGACGAAATTGCAGGGTTGGGAGAGTTGCCTGTTAGGGGATATATTATGAAGACCATCATTTAGAGTTCAATGATACCATGTGGAGCACGAATACCTAGAGTTGCAAAGATCATAGAAGTCCCATTTAACCATAATCAGTGAATCCCTCTACCACAAGCCTAAATTCAACTTCGAGTACATTTAACTGTGCCCAGCATCCTCACCAGAACATGACATTCCCAACATTTCACTAATCCTTTCTCATTGCGTCCGGTCTATTTGTGGGATTGCAGTGAGGCGTACATGAACAATGTGGTAGCTGGGTATTATCTAACTGTGATTGCAAGCACAATTCTGCTCACCACCAAAACTATTGATCCTCTTTATCCTGATTTCGGACAGAAAATGCCAACCAAATGAATAAATTGCACTCCTTGCAAAGGTCCCGGATGGAAAAAAGAATCCAAAGGATGTGCACAAGGTCATTGAAATCATTCCAAGCGAATAGCTTGAGCTTCATCTGAAAATGCTGGCTTGAAATGGCATCTCTTACATGGTGGCCAGACAGCATAGGAAGATAGTGAAATCTAGAGAGAACGACGTCTATGCGGGAGGACGATAGTTAGAAAATGAACGGAATTGAAGAATTCTTGGTGTGGTGGGAGGAAAAAATCCAGAGAAAATGTCAAATTTTCCATTGATTCATTGCAACGTTATTCAAATATCCTGTGTGGAAAGCGCTAGTGGAGAAGTCAATCGATTCGAATGGTTGCACGTCGGTCGGTCGGGTACTATCCTTTTTGTTCGGAGCCTTCATCAGTTCAGTTCTTTTTGGGAGGTTTTGTGCGAACATACCAGAATTGAAGCGAAAGATATACCAAAAGTAAGGAATTTCTGTCCGTTTGAATGAAGCACGAATTGGACACCAGAGTTGAGATATTTGTGCGGTGAGAATCTAGAGATGTGTGTAAAGAAGGATTTATCTGTTACTTGGCAGTTATCTATGAACGACCAAATCTATTCGAATAAAGTTGGCTTTATATTCGAATTTTGCGCTTCCGCTTTTTTTATGGTTACATAAAATTTTTCTATCATGATTTATATTGCATGATGGATGGGGTGGGAGGAACTTCGAAAAGGACGTCGATATTGTATCTATTGGCGGAAGTTTTTCGCTATAGTCCTTCCACTGTACAGTAGCAATGAAGGGACGGTGTGAGGCTTTTTATGGGAAGGGACATTATTACATTATCATTGGATCTATTCTTGTTATTCAGTAGCATGGCTGCATATCCTTTTGGGAACTCGAGCTTAGTTTCCATAAGCGGGGCCGAAATATGATCTGATAGAAACCCCAAGAGAGGTTAGTATGGCCGCTCCTGTGACCTTCAAAATAATCAGACTATTCATACCTATTTCTAAATTAACAGCAATTTCCTTAAACCTTTATCTAGTATTACTCCAAATCCTTGTTGATATCTTGAAACTAAACCAAGAATTATAGGACCATGCACCAACCCCCTTTTCCAATAAAATTCATCTTTAACCCATTATTTATCCGTTTTATTCGATTTTCCCTGAAACACCGTGAAAGGATAACGATTCGTGCGCGCTTTCGTTGGATCGTTTATAACCCGATATAGGTATGTAATTCAGCAATTTTCAAGACATTCACCGCAGACTGCTTCCTATCGCAACTATGCCAGTACCCTCCATATATGTACATACATATATGGTGCAGACTATCCAGAAGTTTTGCAAAGCCGGAAAATTGGGGTGCCGGGATGACACTGTAAGGACGACAGCGCCGGCAGCTAGTGGCAATGATGTGAATTTGCTCATCATGCATAACCGTAATGGGAGTAAAATAAAAAGGATCTGAACGGATATAATTTTGCGGAAATGTTTTCCAATTTTACACTCAATTAAGATTTGGGTAGAAGAGGTGTTGAATTTGTTTCTGATGATGTGGCCAAGTGGGGGTAGTTTTTTTTATTGGTAGCGGTAGGATATGTGCGTGTTTTTATAGTGGGGAAATATGGATGAAATGGCGTAAATTTTAGTAGGAGTTTGAGTAGTTTAAACGAGGCTCAAGTGGCCTGTGAAGATTTATTAAATTGCTGACTATGCCATTTAGATCCTTTTTTGAGATTCTTTCATTACGTAGGAAGTGGGGTCAAACTTCGATGGTGCAATAAGAGTACTACAACGTGGATAAAAACAACACGAAATTAAAAGTTAAATGAAGGGTCGTGCTGGACGCTTTAAGGCTTTTGAGTGAATTACCTTCGTCATTTTTGAGTGTGGAAATCCGAGCCCAGGATGAAAGCTATGCGGGCCCACCTATTACTTTTTTATTTGAACAAAGTGTCTCTTCAATGCTCCCGCGAAAATTCGGGAACAGGGGGAACTCACTTCTCCTCTCGATAGGCTCACCTCTGCAAGAACACATTGGACATGAAGATTGTGAGGTTAAGCCTGGACTGTCACTGTGTAATTTTCGGGGTTTTCTCACTATGGTATTACCCGTAGCACACACGTGCTTAGCGAAGTGTCTTCATTTGCTTTGTGGTGTAGGGTTTCGTTCTCTGAGGGTATGAAATACAGAGGCACCGGTCCTTGTGGCGAGACACTTTAGAGAGTGAGCCTTCAATTACGTTCTGAACTGAAGTCACTTTTCAACATTTCTATGATTTAGTAGATTAGATCATTGATGCTTGCACCAGAGTCCTTAGCTACAATCACATAGTGGCAGACATTTTTTTGAGAATAGCCAGTGGCTGGAAGTACACTGCTGTCCGGGGCAATTAAAAGGTCAACATAGGCAGATTTGTCGAAGCTTTTTTTGTGACTCGGAGGCAAGCAAAAGAATTGTTGGTTACCCATTATGGCCTTCAAACTCTTAAACGCTCATAGGTGAACATGTGACGTTGTTGACAGGTTGGTTCAAATTGTGGAGGGGGAAGGGGATGATTACCTCAGACCCGCAGTTTTCTTAAGGGGCCTGGGAATAGCGTAGACCTTTGTTGACATGAGCTAATTATTAATATCTCAAGTCGATGTCATCGATGCAGTAGAACTAATAGAATATTGCGCTCTCTTTGTGGAAACCCTCCATCCCATTCGCATGCGGACTAAAGTTGTGTTGAAGTCTTCCTAGCACAAATTTGGTGTTCTGCTTATTCAACGCATGCATACCAATGGATCTCTTCTTCTATGGCTACAAAGTAGCAAATCCTGCCATCTTGAGTCAGTTTTTTTTGGAAGATTTTTCCAGCATGAAAGATAGATATTATCGACCTAAACCCTAGATGGTAATTTTGGAACCATAGGGTTTCCAAATTTGTTCAAAGTTTCTAATAGCGAAGTTCTCTATTTGCAGCTATACGGTTTATGCCAGACCTGAGCAGAAGGATTAAGACAAAGCATCGTCCTGCATCAACCGGCTATTATGTTTAGGGAGGCCTGTTTTGTTCTTGTATTTGCGCAATGCATGGTAACTTGGCTCCATTTTGACAGTTGATTGTCCTGAGGAATTGGATGACAAGAGTAGTTTTTTCAGGGCACCGGTTCAGAAACGTTACTTCCAGGCTCTATAAAGGCAGTAGAAACACTACAATTTGCGATCCTCAGTTTGTAAATTTCTGAGTGAGGTTATTGTCTATAAGCAGTAAGCACCTGTCCTCGGATACATATCTAGAGCCGCATGTTCCAATATTCGGTATAGTTCGCCTGAGACAACAGCTTCATTCTTGGACACTTCGGGTAGGTATCATCTAGCGACATTGATTGGGCCGATCGAGTGGGATTGTTGTCGTGATTTGACGTCAGATACCAGTCGACTCAGCTCCGAATCTGACGGCAATGCCTGCAGTGACCAGAAAAGAGCCGTTAGAGATCTGTAATAAGAGAGGCTAGGAAAAAGCTTTGGGCGTAAATGACATCCTTGGGCTCGCGATGAAATCTATACCAATCATATTTGCCCAATTATTGGTAGCATACATATGCAGGGGGATATTTCCCGCAATATGGAAGCGCCAGAAGCTGGTAGGGCTCCCTCAGGCTGGCCAACCACACTCAGATGACTCGCCTTAGTGGCCTATATGCCTACTAGGTGCGATAGGAAGAATTGTGGAGCAGGTAATTAACAAAATATTACTCCGAGTTGGTGAGAGTCAAGGAGGCTTTTCAGATCGCTGGTATGGGTTTCGTGAAGCCAGATGAACGATTGATGCTATCAAATTGGTTACTGGCTTGGCGGAGAACGGTATTAATGGACAGAACAATACCTTCATGATGACCCTGGACGTGAAAAATATATTCCATTCCGTTGACTGGCGCCCAATATAGTGGAAAATTCGTCTAACTTCAGAGAAAATCCCGGTAAGTCACGTTAAAACAATACATCCTGAACCCTCGGTAATTCGTAATTTTTTTTTATGCTCGAGGTCACTTAGAACTTCTTATAATTCAGCTTAGAGCTGGTATAGAACTACTTAATTCCGTAAATAGATATAACTTTTTGGAACGAAGATAAGGTCTCTACTCCAAACTTATGAGTTGTCGAAGTCAAATATTATGAAAGGTATGAAAGAGTGCTGCAATATCGTTGTTAGAACCGTGCATGGAGGTGTCAACTGGCCTTTCGCTCCCGTGCCACATCTTATTGTGTACCTAGGATGGTGGTTTCTATAAGGACAATATATATTGGCCCGAACCACTTAAAACTAAGTTAAAGACTGATTATCCTTAACAGTATCCTTTTTGTATAAGACGACATCACGTCTAGCGTTCTTCATAGAGTTCTGCAGTTTTCATTGTGAGTTTTGTCTGCCGATTTGTAGTCGAGTAATATATGATATTTTTGCCGTTGGGTTTTAGTGTACCATCGTTTCTCGTAAAGTCACTGACTAAATGGAGATGGGGTGATCAAAGGGTAATGTAGGTCCCAGGGCGAAGCGTGGATTCGCACCAACGATGGAGCGTAAAACCTGGGAAACGCCTACGAACAGCTCTACTACCAAACTCTATCTCAATCTGCACCTGGTGATCGCTGGGAGTTTTTTCTTAATGAAAAAATGAAGAGGGGAAGGATGATGGCGAGTCTCCCGCACCTGAAAACTGAAAAATTATTCCTCCAAGTTGGGGGTTGGTTGGGGTTGACGACCCTTTACGGAAAAATGAAGCAACTAAAGGAGCCTCGAACTGGGTGGAATTTAGGACGACGAACCCGGGACCGAAAATTGACTAGTGATGCGCACATTTTCTCATGGAGGGTCTGCTTCTTGTACTGACCAAATGTTGCTAAGCAGCTCGCCGATATCCTGCCTCAATATAAGGCTGATGTGACAGCGTTGAAAGAGATGCGCTTGACAGGGACCGGTTTCCTTGTGAAGAGCCACTACACTATATATTATAGTGCAGTATGAATCATCTCCTCCGAAGGTTCTATTTCTTTGTGGCCTACCAGGACGACATTTTATTCTTTTCCTAAGGTTACGACCAGCATGAACGTCACTTAGGCTAGTTTTCGAAACGGTACGCCAAGCTAAGCTCCGGGTTAACTGGGGCAAGTGCCAAACTCGGTCTCCCAGAGGTCTTTTTTGTCGGATTCTTTGTCAACAACGAAGGCTTCCGACCACCATCACCGAAGATACGTGCTATCATCGGTTTTCCGAAATCGGCCGACTCATGATGAATTATTATCGAAGTTCCGATAAGGCTTCGACCAGGCAGACCAATCAACTGGGCTTTATCAGCCAATCCGACGCGTGCCGGCAGTACACGGCAGGCCCAGACAACGTGGTCGCCGACGCTCTCTCACGGGTTGAGACTGATTCTATGGCCACAGCGATAGCTGCGAAGAACACCAGTGAGGCCCAGACAAAGGACATTCAGCTTCTTCACCTCTTGGCCAGTCCTCGCCTCAAATTGCATTGCCTCAATTTTGACGGCCACGAGGTCTGCTATGCGGAGCTCAATGGGAACATTAAGCCGTACCTGCGCCTTCCTTTCGTCGCCAAGCCTTCGATACAGCATACCAACTCTCTCAACAGAGCGGTAGCGCTACCGTCGAGAGGGTAGCGCTTAAATTTTTCTGGCCCAGTCTCCGTGAGGACGTTCTTCGTTGGGCCAAACAATGCATTCCATGTCAGCTCTCGAAGGTTCATTGCCATAACCGCGCCGAGTTGGGCAATTTCCGAATTCCGGACGGGAGCTTTGACCACATCCACCTAGCTCTGGTCAAGATGCCACTTTGTGAGGGCTACGGGCTAGGACTAGCTGTCTCACGATCATCGATCGCTACACCCGCTGGCCTCAAGCGGTTCCCGGTCGAGACGTAAAGGCCTCCACGGTCGCCAGAGCCCTTTTCGACCACTGGATTTCAATCTTTAGCACACCGCTGGAGATCACAGCGGATCAAGGCCGTCAATTCGAAACGGAGCTGTTGTTTCAAAGCCATACCATCCGTAGGTAAATGATGCTGTTAAGAAGCCGCTGGAGCAGCCGTATACAGGACCGCACTGAGTGGTCCAGAGATTCAACGACCGACCCTTCCTCGTGGACATTCACGGTGTTGAGAAAACATTCTGGACAGACTACCTCAAGCCAGCTTACATGGAAGAGGTAGACCACACACCACCTTCTCCAACACCATTGCCTCCTTCAACGACGCCTTTTGTGGCGCCCGGTCACCAGCCGTCAGCATCATGCTTATCCTCGGGTTATTAGAGAGATGGAGTGGCTGTGGCGCCACGATTGTTTCCGGGGTCCACGCGGCGCTCTTGGCGAAGGTAAGCAAGTGCCGCCCCGGGCGAGCTTTTCCTGCTCAGTCCTTTGAGCGCTTTGATACCTCAAGTGTCATTTGTACAAAATTACCGTGTCTATACCGATGCGTGGGTCCGCACTGGATCTAAAAATGACACAACGAACAAGGGAATTCGCGACTGCCTAACGAAATAAACCAGAACGCGAGTTAAACCTGTAAAATAAAAAAAAAACGGGTCGACCGCGCGTGGAGCCGTAAATCTCCGGCCCTGAGTGTCGCGATCGTGAGGGTAGATTCACAAGGGATCACAGTCTCGATCTTTGCTTCTCTTGTCTCAGATGGTTATTGAGGCGTGGACCTTTCCTTGTTTTCTTTCCTGAGTCTCCTCAGCGACGCACACGCGAACGGGAAAATGTCTCGAACACACTCCGTCCAGAAATTCTAGGAGGCTGAAAATGCGATATTCTTTGTATGTCGCACACTCAATGGGGAAGGTGTCGCCGTCGTAGAATAGGAGGATAAATAAGCAAAACTCAAAAAAGAAAGAAACGGGAGAATATACTCTGCTTTGTCTGGAATCTGTGAACGAAATGAGAATGCACCATTAGGGACAGCCGGACCCCGCACTGCGCTGCGATCCCCGCCATCCAACTTATGCTACACGCTTACTCGTTCCTTTTCCCTTACAAAGAGAGAAGATGAAACGAAATCACGACGAAATCCGCACCAATCTAATTTTCATTGTCTGAAGTCGGAAAATTGACTAGAGACGTAGTATTGAGGATAGCCAGGCACAGCCTCACGCTACGTACCTCCGTTTCCAACGCTCACACCACTTCCTCAACCCGACACAGAAGTAAAAACGTTTTATTTTTCGCCTTTCTTCCTTCCTTCGATTCGGACCTAATACTAGCATACCATCAGCTTTTTGCTCGCCACATCTGAGGCAGGAGAAGCAAGGATCGGGACTATGGCACATCGTGGATCTTCCCTCTCTATCGCGGCACTCGGGTCCGGAGATTTACGGATCCATGCGTGCGGTTGAGCGTTTTTTTTTATTTTCCAGGTTTAACTCGGGTTCTGTTTTATTTCGTTAGGCAGTCGCGAATTCCCTTGTTCGGCCATTAGTTTCACCATCTTTTCATCAACTTTAAAGCCGCCTATGACTACATAGACAGGGTAAAACTGTACATGGCCATGAGAGAATTCGGTATAATGACGACCAATGTGTGACGCCAGATAAAAGCAACACGATCACTCTCGAAACCATTCAACATCAACAACTGTCTAAGACAAGGGGATGCCCTATCATGCGTCCTTTTTAACCTAGCCCTGGAGAGAGTGATTCGCGATGCAGACGTAAATGCGAGAACCATAATTCTCTTCAAGTCCACCCAACTGCTGGCCTATTCTGACGATATTGACGTTATGGGAAGAATTACCTAGGCCTAGGCCTATGCTGGCTCGAGATCCCGGGCTGCACATTAATGGAGGCAAGACGAAGTGCATGGTGACAGCGTCAGCGCCAAAAACTAAAGGACGAATTCAAAACGTCTCACCATAGGGTCAGATCTGTACAAGTACAGTCTGTACAAGACTATGATGTTGCCAGTCCTCATGGCGTTCTGGTTTATTTTGTCCGCCGTCGCGAATTCCTTTCTTCTTGTCTCATTTTTAGAACCAGAGCGGATCCACAAACGTGAGGAGTCAAAGCAAAGGACCCGCTTCCCCACATTCCTGAGCCTGGCTAGCACAGAGGCGGGCAAGAACGTGACAACCGGGCACTTTGAAGGAGCTTCAGTATTTGCGGACTGACTTTCACTGTCAATTTTGCAAATCTTTTAGATTTATCGGATAGCTCTTCCCTCTAGGTTGTCTGCGGCTACTCAGGATGGTCGTTTGATCATCCTAATTTCCCCAGGTTCATTATAATTGGATCAATCCGTTCTTATGTATTCCTCGGAGGGGGGGGGGGGGTTTAGCAAAAAAAATTGGGAACTCTTGTCCGCGTTCGAGAGAAAAATCCTCCAAGGAATTTTTGACCTCCTATTTGAGGATGGAAGATTCTGTAGTAGACGAAGCTAACGACGAACAACGACAGTTGTAGGTAAAATCCGTCTCAATAGGTTGCGATGGGGGGGTCATTTGGTCCTTACGAGTGAAGATGCTCGTATGAGTGAAGATTCCTGGAAAGTCTATAAGGGCAATATCTACGGTAGAAAAAGAAGACGACGCAGATCCTGTCCCAGATGGAGCTACAGAATCGGTGGTCCTCGGCACGAAACCGGGATGTCTGGAGTTCCTTACTAAGGCGGGGCCTGACCGGATGCTGACTGTTGTGCCGTTGATCATGGCGAGGGCAGAAAGACTTGAGTGGTTGTACGTTACGTTATTTTAAGCTATCATGAGTTATCATTAAAACTTGATTAAACTATTGCTTTTGTGAATTTGAATTGTTTGTGACGCAAAAGCATAAGTGCGTAAAGCATCTTATCTATGATTTAAATACCATACTTAGCCCTGGAGAAAAACACTAAAACCAACTGCAAACAACTCATGAATAAATCTTTGCGTTACACAGTAGTTGTAGTTTATTATTTGTTTATATATTTTATTAAATTAATTAACTAAACAAATAGTTTTTCAACTAAATTTTTCCATCTTCGCTTGAAGTTCAACGTATTTTAGATACTAGTGGGTCCAAACCAGGTTAGTTGGGTTCATAGCCTGATAAGAGCCGACAACATTAATTCTACGTAATTCTTCCACATAATGGGAAAACTGTTCCAATCTAAACACCCCCCATCCTTATTTTTGCTATTTATAAAGAAATTTAAGGGAATTAACTTCAACTATGTACACTTCACGCCCTGCTGGCTCTTGCCTTTTTAAAATTCCTCCTTCATTTCCTCTAATCCCATCCAACTAATTCCTAAACCCAATCTACTTCAAATGAACATGTTTCACAACATCAGACATTTTATGTTGCAAAGACAATTCCAAGACATTGGAATGTCCTGTTGAAACTCCCCCGGGGGACAGAAACTCGCTACCATGTCGCTAGGATTAACTATTCTTCTATTGTCTAGGAACCATTGAACAATTTCTAATTAGAGGTTAATTAGGCGAAGACACCTGCAGTGCGAATCTAGTGTGATCCTGTGGAGCGACGAACATCAACTACAACACCCACACAACAAAGTCCAAGCAACAACGTCTGCTGTGTATCTGGATCGTAATTGGTTTACCTCACAAATTAAAGAAAATTACTTACCGTTGTTGTCCCGGCACGGAAGCAAGTCGTGCGGAAAGCCTTTTGCAACAATTGGCATTTTTTATGTTCCCTTGGGGGATGAATTCTTTCCGCTTGACTCTATGTTGAGCCTGTGAGTTATGTCAGGTGGAAGTGCGTTTGGATGCAGTTTGGAGCCATGATGGGCAGTGCATAGGTCAGTGCTATGGAAGTAATGAAAAGTGTCTGGACAGGACTATGTTACAGTGCAAGTTATTGAGAAGCTCTGAGATGGCAATATTTAGATAAATGGTTTCGAATCAATTCAACTCGCTTGACATAATTATGTCTCTGGCTAGAGTCCTGAATTCGTTGCCTAGGGGTAGTTGGTACCTTCATTGGTTGAGAAAACTCTGGGAGAACCATGCCATGTAATTTGCTACACTAACAAACTGCTTTTCCTTCTATTTCCACCCTTCTTACTTTCTTTTATAACAAATTGTTGTCTTGCCATTGTAAACAACAAGCTGACTACTGCTGGTGACATGCATTCTCGTCCCCATGCTTTCCACTCAAACACACATTCTACAAATGTACTACAACAGAAAATCGACAATTTCCCAAGCTTTACGAGCAAAGTACTTTGTGGATGAACACGGCAAAAGATAGATTTGATATCTATCTGCAACTATAAACCGAAAACTCGATTTGGCTAAAAGTACGTGACATCCTTTTTGCAGTCGTGTCACGATCGTTAAACGGAATTGTACAAACACTCGTTCCTGCTTGTTTTTGCTCCGAAGTCCTGGGCGGTCGGGCAAAATTGCAGGAATTCTAAGTTGTAAGTATGCCCGCAAAACATGAAGTTAACAAAAATCCAAATGGTTTGTTGTCGTCGTCATCGTTAGAGTCGTGGAAAAACAACAAAATAAAAAAAACGCCACCAATATCAACAAGAACTGGATAAACGCATGGACAGCCTGGAAGCTCATATAGTCCAATTGAAGAGTAAATCTAAACGGAAGCTGGTGCATCCGAGGACACAAGTGCACCTCCAAGCTGTTGCACTGTCTGAATGGAGAGAAAATTACACGGAAAACTAAGATTTCTTGAAGGAAAAATGCAAGAAAAACATTGAAGGGATATTATAAGTTCGTACTAACAAACAAAAAGTGTGTTTGTATCTCAGTTTATTGTAGAACGCTCGCAAGTTTTCCTCTCGACAAAACCTGGAATCCACTCGTAAAGTTTGGAAGTATCTTTAAGGAGCGGAAGGATAAAACAAAAGTGTTCGTATTATCGGAGTACTTTGCAGAGTTGGGAAGCTTCTATTTATTTTTTTGGAAGTAATGCGAGTTTAGAGAAGTGGGCGGTCGGGGGTGCATCCTGGGCGCAGGGGGTTTTATAGATGTTTCGTATGACAAATGCAAAGTGCATTCTGCTTTGAAGACTGCTCCAATTGGTGATGCAATTTGTATAATATGAAAGGTAGATTTATCTGTAGAAATGTCCTTTGACATGTGCGAATGAAGTTTTACTACGCGCGAGGTCCTTCAAGAGTCTCACGAAAAACGTTTTCTAGAAAGTAAAATTTATTGTGAATACTGTGTGTGTGGTTTTTGGACATTGCCTAGCTCGGGCTACAAGAATGTAAACAGGGTGTCCGCTCAGGACGACTAATGAAACCACAATGAGAAATGCTCGACTTGGAAGACGGCCCGCGCCAAGCACATTTGCTTGCATGAGCGTCGTGAAGTTTGCTGCACATCTGTTGGCGAGTGTGTGCGGTTCGGCAGGGGTGCCACAGCTACTCCCCCTCTGGCAGTTGCCTGATCTGAAGACAACACAAGATCAGTATCATCTAGTTGGACATCTCTAAAATTCCGCACTTGCAGGTCGAAATGGATCACACGCGGTGGCCTAACGTTGTCCTCCTGCTGCTGTGAAAGATTGTGGGCCGTGACATAACCTGCTACTAGCACACTTGATATACCTTATATCGTCTAGGCTCCGAATCACCTAAAGTGGTCCTGTATATGAAGGAGTTAATGGAGGTTTGACAGCTGCAATGAGTTTGAAGACATGTGTGCAGGTGCGCAGATTTTGTTGCAGGAGGATCTTCGATTTAACGTGGTGTGCTCCAAGTCTCGGTTGTAGGGCTCGAAAGTGGTTTCGCAGATGGTCTAGAAAAGAAATGAGCGTAGTCGGGAAGTCCGCCTACCTAAAAAATTCTCCAAGCACTCTTATGTAGGTTCCCAGCATGAGTTCTGATGGAGAAGCTGAGATGTCCTTTTTGTACGCAGTTCTGAGTCTCAATAGGACGGTTAGCAGAATCTCGGTTCAGGGCGTGCGATGGTGACACATAAGTGCTGCTTTTAGAGTACGGTGCCAACTCTCAACCGTGCCGTTGCTCTGAGGATGGTAAGGCGTTGTGCGAATTCGTTCAGCGCTCATCAACTTTGCGAAAGATGTAAAAAGTGTTGCCTCGAAATGCAGGCCTTGGTCGGTTATAATGGTGTATGGTGTCTGAAAAACGTGATCCAAATCTATCAATTATTGTTAGACAATACCTATACTCATTTACCAGCTCCATCGTGATGAAGTCTAAGTGGATGTGGTTGAAACGTGCCTCCGGAACTTCGATGCTGTTAAGCTGATTGCGCGTGTGCTGGTGGATCTTGGCGTTTTGGCATGAGATGCATTCGCGTGTCCAGCGTAGCGCATCTTTTCTGATACCAGGACATATGAATTTTCCTTTTAACTGTCAGAATGTTTCTCGGTTGCTTGAGTGCTATGGTCCATGGACGACTTCAAAAGCTACTCTCCGTAGTGATGGTGGCAGGTAAGGACGAATTACCCCAGAAGAGACCTGCCAGAGGACTCGAACTCCTTCAATCTGCAACGGCTGGATATTGAGCAGTGTAGCGTCATCATTCGGAAAGTCTGCATCGGGCTCAGCTTGAGATTCGCTGATAGTCTTCGCATCAAGTCTGGTCTGCGTAGTAATCCTGGAAATACGCGAAAGAGCGTCTGCAACGTCATTTTTATCAACTGGAATGTGAGCGATATTGGTGCTGAACTGACCTATATAATCAAGCTGGTGCATTTGCCGTGGAGAAGTTTTTTGAGGACGTTGTGGGCAGTACGTATTAAGAAATATCTACCTCCGACGAAGTGGACAAAATGCTTGAGCGGCGCGAAAATTGCCAAGAGCTCATGATTGTATGGGCTATACTTCTGCTCTCTAGGTGACAGCTTCCTCCAACTGGATAGCAGTGCTAACTGTTTCAATGAACCGCCGATCGCCGTTGATGATGCATCGGGAGAGAGGATGATTTTCGCGTCTGGATGGAGAAAAGTTGACATTATGGCGTTTGCGAGAGCTCTTTTCGATCTTTCGAAAGCGTCTATGAGTTGCGGTGTCCAGTTGATCTGGCTCTAATCTCGCTTCTTCGCATTTCGAAGCTGGTCGTTGAGCAGAGCTTGAACTGTGCTTGGGATGTGTGCTCTGAAATAATTGACAGCTCCAAGGTAGTGTTTGAGGTCCCGCAAAGTTTTCGGTCTGGGATAGGACAGGATGGCTTCGACTTTTTCCTGCGGCGGCTTAAATCCATTTGCACTAACCGTGAACCCCAAGAAATTGATTTCAATTTTCGCAAACATACACTTGTCCCAGTTTATGTGAAGTTTGTTTGGCAACAGGATATTGAAGACTCTGCCTAGATGCTCCTGCATGGGGGAGATAGTGATGAAACCTAGGTGTCCAAGCCTTCTTGAGTGATTTTTGGGCGACTGCAGGGCTGCTGATTGGTGCCTGGGCAGGCTGTAGATTTATTAGTTTAAATTTGTTGGTTGCTAGTTGAAATTGCACGGCAGGTTGCATCGGTTGGCTGCGGCACAAAAGCGGTTGTGGTAAAAGCACACTCCATTTGTGTGTGGTCGTATCCTTGAAGACGAGTGTTCCCTCCTCCGTGGCCTATCAAGATTTGGTGACCTGCTCTGATGCCCCACACTGTTACTGGACTCGTTAACGCATGTCAGGACCTCTCTCGAAGTAGCAATGAGTTGAGATAACAACTCTTTTATCTCTGATAAGTCTGATGAACGAGAACATTTGGGGCTGCACTCAGAGCGAAAGAGAAGGGCGAAATCGGAGAGTCGACGATAGTATCAGCTGGATCCAGGAGTTCTTGCGTGCTGCCCGCTTTAAATATTTTCTGAATATTGGGAATATTTTGCGGGAGCAGGGCGAGCCATTTGACTTTGAGGAGGTCTTCTGAGACATTCGTGCCTGCCAGATGTGCCATTTGCTTGCATAATTGGGAAGGCTTCTTTTCTCCGAGCTCCAGTCGATTCAACATTGTCTCCAGCATTTTTATCTCTCCGTTTTCGGAGGTGGCCACAGAATGTCGGAAATATCGCGAAGACCAGGGCCGTCTAATGCTAGCTGTACGTGGTTGGTCCGCAGACAAGGATATGATTGTGGAGATGTCGATCGGGCCAACGACCTGGTTGGGACAGTAGAGGCAAACGAAATATGTATACGAAGCCGGATGTGATTTATATTGAGACGACAATCAACCCCGAGCGAATTAATAGCATTTCCCGGTAGGAAGAGTTGCATGGCTAGGAACTTGTCGGGGATTAGTAATGTAGTGCTCCCGGTAAAGTTTGCGGTGGATTAGTTAGGGTTTTGTCTGTCGGTACGGAAAACGTTGACATAGGGAAATCATGATAATCCAGCTTGGTTCCACACAGGGGCTCTATTAACTATGATTGGATCCTAGAAGGTTGATCATTGTGTTTAATATTATTATGCTGGGATTGCTCGGCAAAGCGGCGGTAGTATAGGATAACTTGCTTTAGCCGCATTAGTGGGCTCAAAGGGATTGATTTCACGCTACGTTGCATATCAACGAAGGACACTGCTGGTCGAGCGAAGGAGGCCGTTGAGATTATGCGAGGTGGTTTGTTTGAATCTTTTGATCTGGGAATGAAGCACCTATAAATTCATAATTTTAACTAAGTTGGGATACTTGTGATATTAGGCGAGGTGGTTGCTTATCCCATAATTCATGCAATTGGGGCTTTCGTCCCGCATCTTGCGACAGTCACCTGGTCCCAATGTGCCATCATATTCGTCACAGTAATATTTAAAATAACGTTTCGGTGCCGCATAACAGCAGTTTTGTATTGCAATGTCTGTTTATTCGGGTGGGTTATCGTCCTAATTGGGGTAACATCATCAAGCATGAAATATAAGTAAAAAAAGACTGGCCATAGGCATATGTCACGGCCCTCTAGCGTGGTGTTCGTTGTAGCAAAGGTTTTCACGGAAAGCATGTTGGGTATTCCTGGGGCTTTCGGGTCCTTAGTGCGTGGTGTTCGTTGTGGCAAGGGTTTCACGGAAAACACGTTAGGTATTCCTGGGGCTTTCAAGTTCTCAGTGGTCTCTTGTGCTGAGTAGGTGTTGTCTAAGCAACGAATGATAAGGGATGTGATTTTCTTCGAAGGGAGAGTATAGAGGAAGGATTTCTCCAGGCTCTTCAAATAAAGGTTTCTGGTTATTGTGTAGTCTACCTTGTTCTTGAGGATTACTTAACCAGAAAGCCTTTGGCGGCAGAAATGGAAATAGAGTTTTGTGTAGTCTTACAATTTTCAGAATGTTCAACCCCAACAATTGAACGAATTTTGGTACTCACCTGTTTCTTCCGATGTGGTTGTTGTTGTTTAGATTACTCTGGGGCTTGGTATTTGGCGGGAAGTCAATCTGTGATAACTGCGGTGTGAATGGTGAACTCTTGGTATTAGGGTTGTTTTTTCTCAAAAATAAGGAACTCTACCAAAGTCACCTTTCCAAGGGCCAAGCTATGAAATTGTAACAAAGTTCAACAAAAAAGCCAATTTCTACCTTAACAATCAAATCCTTAGCCACATAACCTTGGCCTCATCGGCTCCCATAGAGTTTCACAGACGAGTCGAAGTAGGTCCATTCTGTCCGCATTATTCGCGTGATGGTGCAATCCACATCAACTGCTGAGTAATGTGAAAAAAACCGGTAATTGAATTAGTTAGCACAAAAAGGTTCAGGAAGTTCTGAAGAAGCGCATTAGATTACTTGAGGCTCGAAGTATTTAAATAGGGATCTAAAATAAAAGGTTCGCCAGCAACTGGGGATTCAATATTTACAGAATCAGAGGTATACGTAAAGCGAGGATGAGACGAAGGACCATCCGCTAGAAGGGTATTTCCTAGGCCTATTTCCCTGCAGGCAACATGACTACCAGAAAGATAAATCTATGGTAATAGCCCTCCAAGACTTGACAGCGATGAATTAGAAAGCGATATCAAGGTATGCGCACCATTTCCAGTTTGGTACCGTTGAACCAGGAAATCGTTGCTGCAGCAGCAAATGATATTAATCCAGGTGGTATGAGGATGCCATCAGCTGCTGGTTAAACTTTGTCTGAGCGAAATCTTCTGATGTGAGTGGCAGGGTATCGAGTGTTACTTGTGGTGGAGATGTTGAAAAATTGGCTCACTAGAGTTTTGGTTTCAGGTTGGTGACATCAGAGCCGATATTTAGGACTGTTCTGAGGGAAGAAATCGCAAAGATCAGTGAAGAAATTTAGGTACATGAAAGTGAAAGTGAAAGAAGAGGGCCATCAGATAGGCATTTTTTATGTTCCGGAACAAGGAACAAGGATTCTCCGCTTTTCGAAGATACGTCCAGATTTCCAAGATCCTTCGTGTGGCGTGGCTACATAGGAAGTAGTCGATGTCCAATTGGGATAGCACAAGTGACTTAATATAGGAGGCTGGAAAGCTTGAAGCCGCAGTTTCCCCTGTTTCTTCAACCTAGCTGACAATTAATCATCAACTAAACATTCAGAGCTGGAAATCGTGAGGGTCTTACTACTAAAAAGGTCCAAATTAGATATGATGTTCCGTATAGCGGCTGGGGGAAAGATTGTGCGGGAGCATGTGGAGAACGATCATTGCTACTCGGAGCCAGTCCTGCAATTTCGCACCATGCCGTGGTAATACGAAGAATTTGCTGGAGTTTGCCAAGTTGTTGGGGTAGACGAAGCAGGGGTTGAAATTGTCTTCTTTTTTGAAGACTGTAAAGACAGGGTTAGCCCGGAGAAATGAAAGCAAATCAGATAATTATAGAGGACTAAAGATTGAGAACTGTTTGGGTAGGTGGGTTAATATAATAAATCTGGGCATTTCTAGAAGAGCCTCATAGTTTCTTAGGTAGTCCTTGCAGAGGTTGCCAAGTGGCCTACAATCAACTGGTTTTTTTTTTAAAAAGCCAGGAGTCTTCAAAGGAACGATGAATGATGATTGAAAATGGTTAAAAAGATTAACTACGAAGGAGTTTTCAATTGAATAACTGTACCATTTGGCTCCTCATTTAATTAAAGTTTTTTTTGAAATCGTTTGGATGCGGATAAAAAGAAGAGTTCGTTTCGATTTTGACTCCAATAAAGACCGCATGAGAATGGGATACCTTAATCAAGATGAACTCAAAGCTAATAATTAAAAAATTATTTGGAAAAAAATAAAGATAGCGACTTTCTACGTAAGCTTTCGAGAGAGAGAACTTCCATGCGATTATGACTTGATAAAGGCAGTCATCCAAGTTTCGGCAGTCCTTTTCGGTGTATGGAAGCTTCGGTTAAAGAGGCGATGGGATGGGCTGTTGACCGTTCATAGGTAATTGGCAGGCCTGCCGAAGCTTGTATAGCTGGTTTAACAAGTCTTTTCGCCTTCTACAAAATATCATTGCATACGTCAGGTGGTATTAAAAAAAACATCGAAGTCGATGGTGAACGACCAAAAGGCAGACCTAAGCAACGGTGGCTTGATACGCTGGATGGGGATTTGAAAGCCTCGAGATTGCACCCAGATCAGGCATTCGATAGAGCCAAATTGCGAAGCCGATCACGACGAGCCGACCCCGCTTGTGAACGGGACAAAGGCTGAAGAAAAAGAAGAAGAAGAAGAGAGGTCCTGCCGAGAATCAAGGCATGTAGACAATAAGTCATAAGGCCGGTATGTTGCACTGTTTTATTAACCGCGTAATGGAGATTTTTCCGTGACGAAGCACAACATTTTTTCAAAAGACTCCGCCAACTTTGTAATTTAACAGATAGGAACTAAGGGATGTGACTGCTTTTCAAGGAGAACCCTTCATTAGGTTAAGCTCGTGATACTTCCTATTTCATGCAACAGTTGTGACTATTTTTTTTATTTTTAATCAATTTTCTGTATAAGGATACTTAGTGCTATTGCACAGCACTCAGCAAAACAACCCCCGCTTATCCTTTGAATCATTCGGACCCATAAAATAGCGATTATTTAAATCTGGAAGAAGTTAGAAGTCTCCTATTAAATCTCTCCTCCAACGATCATTTTATGAGCATTTTTCCGAAAAGGGAAAAACACTGCGTATGTTTTCCTTCCGTCAATTTCTCCGTAAGTCGTTGCGGACAAAAAGAAATGAATTCGAAAGGAATGAGCAACTTCTGTAATGGGCGGGTAATGAGTATAGCTTCCAAGCCATTTCAACTTTACGATTGCTATGATAATTGCACAGAGAATTAAGTTCTGGCCCATCATCAAGGACAATAATAACAGCAATGCTTGCGTAATGAATGTCCTGGTATTTTGGGAGCCTGGTACCAGGCACGAGTATCCTAGAAATTAAAAGACTGATTTTCCTTAATGATACTTAAAACTCTTGGTTTACGAACAGCTCGGCAGCAATACAAATTTTATGTTCAGGAAATAACAATTAAAATCAAACAACGTTGAATTTTTCTTGAAGAGATTAAGGCTTTTCGGAAAACAATTAAGCTGAAAGAATAAGCGTTTACCCAATTCAGAAAGCTTTCAGAATAATTAAAAAGGTGGGTGCCACTTCCATATTATTTGAAATAAGCTAATCCATTAGATGTGCCCTGAATGTGCAAGGTCATTTGACATTCTACGCGGATAATTTATGGGAAGGAGTTGAGTTTATGGCACCTGATGTTCGCCTGGCGAAGATACACCCAATTACTTCTGCGGACAATAAGACCTGTTCGCGGAACTCACAAACTTGCTCAACGAACAGTTTTACGACTCATCCGCATAAGACCTGTGATCACTCACGCTCCAATATTCCGTCATGTTGCACAGCTCCAGCCACCCCCTTCATGTGACCGCAGGAAGGGCTCTAATAAAATTTTGATGGATACAATTAATTTATCTTCAAGTCCCGGAATGAAACCGCTGTCAGTGCTATTTTACAATTCAACATCCAATGCTGCAGTCTGGATCCTAACAAGTGCAAACCATATCCCCCCATATGCAATCTCATTAGATCCTTCATATTGTTGAGCGGTAAGGGATGACAAATAAATTACTGGTTGACATGCATATGTCCACAATCCTGTTCACGTTTGGCTTGGTTACAATTACCCTGCCGGGACGGAGTAACATATTTGTATTTGCAACACTGTTTGCTGGGAACCTCGCCAGGATGGAGGTGGAAGGGACCAGGAATCTATGAGTGCTGACAATGGAAGATATGTGTGAATCCTATCTGTCGCGTCATTTATCATAAGTACTAATTTCATGGACGTATTAATATGACAAAACTTTGGGGGACATAAATCATACGTATGGTTTCGTTACAGAGTAACATGAGTGTGCGAATTGTCCTTGTTTTTCAACGCTTGGTAGGAATTTCTTAATAAATGGCAAATTGAAGGATATTTATGATCCATGTTATTGCGGTTACTGAGAGGATTAAAAATAGAATTGCAGGAGGTGAAAATTTGTAAGGTTGAAGGAGACGAACTCAACGTGATTCGGCAATTCGAATAGAAGGATGGTCCTGTCACAGTTGAGTTGAAAAACTTAGACCTTCAACTTATGTAACTCATTGTCCTCTAGGCCCTACAGAATTTCAGCTTCCACAAATCTGATTTCCTCGAACGCGTCACTCAGTTCCTGATTTTGAGCCAATACAAGAGTCTATCAGCCTTTCTAGGACTGTCCTTAGCATGTTTCATTCTGCCTAATAATGCTTAAGGCTTTCATAAGAGCTATCCATTAGCTAATAAGTCAGAGCGAAGTTCCCCCAGAAATTTTTCTAGGATAACTCTTGCAACTGTCACCAACATATCTTTAGATGGTTTTGTTCTCTTCTTTAGTTTTGGACAACCCATTTGCATAATTTGCTAGGATATTGGGTTCAAGAGTAATGTCCTCTAACCTAAGGTATAATGATGTTGCGTGTGCCTGTGAAAGTTCGCTAGATAAGGTTTGCTGGCACATTTAGATTGATGACCCAAAAACTGGCCAACACAGCGATTGCTTAATACGGTAAATAGTAAGTTCAAGACCTCTGGATTGCACCAGGACCAATCTTTCTACTAAGAAAACTGTTAAACCAGATGAAGACGAAGTGACCTCGCGACCAAATGGGACAAATGATGAAATACAAGAATATCATGTGACCTACGCACTTCCACTTTCGCACCTCAATAAAATTGTCTTCTAGTATCAAGCCAAGTACAGCAAAGATACTGTGTGAATGCTTTATATTCCAGTACTGAACAGGGGGCATACAAGGAAAGCTACTTGGAGTAAGATGTCAGTGTAAAAATAATTTCTCCTCTTCTCCATGGCGTTATAGTTGATGGCGGGACCAGGTTTATTGCGAAGGCGATCTCCACTTATCTCAGCATGTAAGACTGAAAAAATCAAAGGCTCAAACTTGCATTCGCAGTTTTATACACCGTACGCGAAGGAGTGCTACCTCGAGCGCCAAGATAAGGGTTGGTATTATGCCATTCCAACTTTTTCTAAAGTAATATTTCAAGGTTTAGTAGTTTGGATAAACGCCAGGCCAGTCCCCAATCGTTTGAGTACATGTGGGTGTACAATTTGGTTGTAGAATAGTAGGGAGGAAAACACGATCCTGTGGTGAAATTATCCGTTCTCATCTCTAAATTGCAGCAACGGAACTGCCCTCCACGACTTCTCGGTTTGGTTCTGTTTATTATGGCATTCTCTTTGGGTCCTTTATTAATTTGATTAGCACATTTTTCCATAGTTTCCATCCAATGAGTGCGAGATGTGAGCATCGTGAGCGACTGTATCCTTTTTTCTCCCTTTCTTACACTGTAAAGATACTCGTTCCGCTGCGTTGAGAACGATCAGAATAACTCCTGCTTTCATCAATTTCGCTGGCTCCGAGACAGTCAGAAAGTGAGCGTTACTTATAAGGTTTCGTGCCGTTATGTCTGTGCTATAGGTTCTCGTTTTCGACGAAGAAAGAAGGCGGAATCGTACTGTGCGGATGCTGGAAAACCCAGTAGCAGCGCTTTTTGGAGGTGGGCAGGCCCTGCTACGGTGGTGGACAGCTTGGCCTACGTGTCATCTAATGTTGCAAGCAGCTTTGAAGAGGAGGTGTTTAAACTCAGTTTCAGTAGAATATCCATAACGAACGTGTGGAAGCATCCTGCACCCTGAGGAGAATGTTGGTCTCTACAAGCCGCGATCGCGGGAATATGCGGAAGAATTGAAGAGAAGTCCTAAAATAACTCCTTCGATGGTAAGGTACTCATCGCCGATGATACTCTCAGATGGGCGGGAAAAAAAGAAACTTAAAAAAGGGAAAATGAACTCCCAGGCTCCCTAAAAACAGTAAGGTGTCTTGTCCACTTGGGGGAAGAGGGCTAGAACCTGGTTAGGTAGAGTAACAGTGCCTAAAATACTAGGGGCGACAACGGAACTGATGTCCAATCAAAAACTTCCTGATGGTGGCGTTAAGTTTGAGCCAGAGAGACTAAAAAGAATAAGGAAGAAATGAGAATCCGCTCTGAGGAGATCATCATTTCTAGCACTAGTTATATGTCCTACTAAGAAGTACTAAGAAAGGCAAAAGTTTACCGCGACCTTAAAGTTGATTTCACGGTGGATGTCAAAAAGTCCAATGAGAGCCAAGCCGAAGGTTTACGCAGCCAAGTAATTTAGTTGGTGTGGGTGCTGTCGTGCGTCCTCAAAAGCATGGAATCGGTATACAGTGCAAGGAGACGAGATCACTTCCAAGGGAGAAATCTGCACTACCTTAGCAGGGCAGTTTAAGCTACGCGTTTTACTGGAAACATCCATTATATGCCTCAGAGAGGCGTATGGAGGTACACAAATGGTGGTTATCCGACTACGAGCAAAGACCATTGGATGCCCGTCTTTATTGGATGGGAAGCCTGTTGCCTTAGAAAGCAGATTATTTTGAGGTGCTTCGAGGGTCTCTTGTATGCATGTCTCTATTGTGTTAGAAGCCGATCTTTTTGAGGGGCTTCCAGTGTTTCTTATATGGATACCTGACAAGGCCATGTCGAAGCGCGGTCGCTTGGTCTGACTTTTGCTGTTCCTGTATGTACTAAATACCGAGATCAAGTCAGCTTTTGCCTCTTTTGCTCCATGTGTGGTTTCTGCCCACACTAAGCTGGCCTTGGCACATCTCCGTTATTATTTGAGAGATGTGGCGCCCCAGTCAAACTTCCCTCCTGGCAATGTTGAATTTGATCATACCTGATTGTAAGAGTTATAACAGTTTAAATTACTATCTCTCAAACATCACGAATGATCAATCACTGTAAGGTAGCTCAAGACTTGCTCCGGCAGATCACCTACGCTTTGGAGGTGCGAGTAGCAAACTCTATAAAAATCCTAACAAAATTGTATAGGTAGTCGATCTGGCTGTATGGTTTTGTGTCCCCGCGGTGACCAAGCCATACAGGAATGTATGAGGCTACCAAAAATAGACAGCAAATACGTCAATAGCTGCTACGCTCTTTCAAGCCTGGCGCTGGCTAAGTTCAAGCACATATTGGACAGGTTATTCTTGGACGTGAAAGCGGAGATACATAATTTCAAAGATCACTGACGTATGTAAAAGGGGGTTCTTTCTTGGAGGAGTTCGCCCAGTTAGACATCAAATTGGCTAATGGTGGTGAGGCTATTATTTACCAGACAAGAGGGTCGGTTCGGATGTGGACCTGACTTTTGTTAATCCTTCACTAGCTTGGGATACCTCCTGGGACATCAGTGATTACTAAACCCACCTTGACGTGAAGAACAAGCCAGGCGATGTCAAAGAATGAGGAGAATATCAGGTTAGTCCATAAAAGGAACTGGCGAGCAAATATTCATAGACGTGTAGTTGGACCAGAATACAATACAGGGCTCAGCCTCGGAAGGACCTTCACTTTGTTGAAGGCCTATTTGCTTGACCTTTGTTTGGCATATTATCCGGTCAGTCGAGCGGCTCACCGAGCAATGATCAAGGATCTAGAAGGGACATTGGGACGAGCAGTAGTACTGGAAATGTTTTTGGCGTCCCTCAATATTCACAAGAAACAGCTTGGAACGCGAAAATCAATTTTAAGAGCCCCAAGTATATCGATCTTATACAAAAAAAAGGTTTGCTATTCCGTATAGGACAGAGTCCAAAATTGGTTGAGTTTTGATGTTAGGTTTTCTACAGTACTTGTGGTAATTGGCAGTCTTGGTTTGATAAGCTTCTCGAGCAGCTTTTTCGCTCTTCCCAAAATACTGAGGGGACGATATACTGGTGACGAAACACTCTCGTCCAGTTCCTTTACAGTGAAGAGTGGGCAGTCTGCAATACGTCCGTCCTCATCGAATGTATCGACCCAAATAGGTTTGATAGGAAGGAGTGCACGATTTTCTCCACAACAACTGCTTCCGTAGAGCAGGGTGATTGATAGGCTTGGTGTTATTGGCTGGTAAATTACCATTCACTAGCTCCTGTTCAACCAAGAGTTTCCTTTTAAGTGCTGTAAAATGGAAAGCTGTGAAAGAACTCAGTTCGCTAGTGGTTCAGTGACGGCTCCTTTATTCGAGCCTGACTTTTTTGGCATTAAGAACTCCGAAGTAAAGATCCCGGTGGGATATTTAGGACTGCCTTGGGGGCCTCCTCTAAGATTTCTGTCCCACGAAAGTTTGATTGAAGAGGGTTCGTAGACTTATTTCGGATCTAATCCTCCAAGTGTCGGGGCTTACCTCGAAAAGTGGGTTTGGAGTAAATGTCGGAAAATAACAAACCTGCAGAACGAACCCAAGCGAGTTATTCCCCCTAACTATGATTCTGTCCTCTTTATTGGCTGCATTTTCCGATTATTTCTATCTTACCCTTCAAAGAACTAAGCTTATCCTGGAAACCAAGTGAATCGGGAGGAAGCAATTTCCCTGGCCGTGGCCACCTACTTGCAAGTTTACGGTAACTTGAACCCAGGTTGAAACAGTGATGGTGAGCCTCTATCTATATTCTATTCTCTGAGCAGCAGTAAATTAGCGCAACTTTCTCTTATAATCTATCCTATTAATTCGTGGACAATTGCAGTCCAGTGCATATTAGTCCCTTCCAGAGGCCCTTTGCCAGGGTCGCTACATTTTCTGCGAATATCGTGAACAACTTCTGGAAAAGGTCTCCCATTATTCAGCATGATGGGAAAGACCTCTGTCCATGGTTTGGCTTTCCTTCATCATTGGTGGTGTTTTGTTATGATTATTGGCTACGGTAGAGCTGTTTTCCAACTTAGGCTATTGTTGCGGAATTTCCCCTCTTTTCTGAAAGTTATATGGTTTGTTTTGTTACCATCCCAGGCAATTCTTTTGATTGTAGCCATGGCGGCAGGTTTTCGCAGTATTCTCATAATTCATCATTCATTGGGAAAAGGGACTGGGATAGGATGGGTGAGGTGCGGGGGAGGGATGGTAATTAAAAGCTGGGGGGTGCTAATGATGGGAAGGTTTAAATTAAAAAATTGGGAGTCGGAGCAGTTGCCCGTGTAGAAGACTACTCTGCCTAGGGGGTCGAACAGACGGTTCTATGACTGGAGGGAAAGGAGGATCTGGGGAAACAGATGAGTCCGGAGAAGGTTATCTTCAACGATCTCGATCTGCATGGCATTGGCGATAAGAGGATTGGGATGGGCTTGGCACTTGGCCAGGAAGTTGAGGGCAAGACGAGCGAGGAAGGTGTCGATGCGTGGGGTTTGGCAGGATTCATAGAGGATCTGATTGGAAATGTACTTGGAGCGATCCTCGTTCTTAAAGATGTTGGCGCAGTGACGAAAGATTGCTCCATTTGGGATGGGGAGCAATCGGACCAGAAAATGAACCCGAAGATGAGGAGTGGGCGGATAAGCTGTTTATAGCAAAACAGCTTAACGTTTTTTGGAGTCGCATGTTGTATTTAAGGATAGGATACAGGGACCGGAAGGCACCAGTTGCACGGCCTAGTGCCTTCGTTATGTGTGGTACGTGGGAGAGGCGGGAGTTCATTGTCACCCCAAGGTAGGTGACTTCTTTAACAGTGGGAATGGGCTGGTCGTGGATTGTGAGTGATAATGATCTGGTTTCACTCCACATCTTCGGTGCCATTCTCATGTCTATATGGAAGACGATGGTCTCACACTTGTCGGGATTTAGGGAAAGTTTCCAACGGGTGAAATAGTGGTAAAGTTCGTCCAAATAAGCATTCAGACGCGCTTCACCATGGGAGATGTCTTTGGTGGCCGTGTATATGATTAGGTCATCCGCGTATTGGAGGATCTGGATGGGACACGGGTGTGGAGGTGGTTTGGGGATGTCTGCGGTGAATAGAGAGAAAAGGGTTGCAGACAGTACTGAACCCTGGGGAATGCCGGCGGGGCAAGTATAGGACGGGGAAAGGTGCTGCTGGATGTTGACTGAGGATGTCCGCCCATCTAGAAAGGTAAGAATTAGCTTACAGAGGTGCGGATGGAAGTTGAGGATTTCGGAAAGGTTGTACGTGAGTCCGTATTGCCATACGGAGTCGAAAGCTTTCCTTAGGTCAAGGAGACAGGCTATGGTGGGTGTCCTCCGATTGATACTCAGTAGGATATCAGTCTTGAGGACAAGCAGTGCGTGCTCAACCGAGTGTTTAGTTCGGTTGACGAATTGGAACTCGGGTAGGGTGTTGTTGGAAGTGCAAAACTAAAATCACGTATCTTAGCTCACTACTCTTTTGTAGGCCTCACATGGGAAAATGTATCCCGATTTTAGTCACTAAAGTCTTATTTCGCGGTAGAACTACCTCTTTCAGTATTAGTTCCGCAACTTTCTACTTTTACCTCATTGTGACAGTTTGTGTTGCTACCTTTTCAGAATAGGTCCAGCTTTTGTAAATTGGTACTTTTCGCCAAGGGATTTACGGTGGAAGTTGTAATTATTGTTGACTATGTTGTGGTAGCGTGATTTTGTGAGTTCAAGATAGCAGCTGATTTCCGTGGTTATCCGGCAAGCAGGGAAGTCACGGGTTGACACAAATTGTTTCAATATGTCTGTTGTCTACGAAGCCAGATAGTTTTTGCATTGCTGAGAAGTGGCTCGTATTTCTTTCAGTTGGGTATCCTTATAAGTAAATGCAAACGCCATATTCAAGCGAAAGTAGGTGACCTAAAATTGATGGTATGTTTGGATGCTGATGTTTGCCCGTCCCTTTTTACTATGCATATATCCAGAAGAGTACTTTCGAATGGAATATTGATAGCTAACTCATGAGCCTAAATTAGAAAACAACGACCCTCGGGTAAAGGTAACTCATCAGACGCTGTCTCACCTCTACTTTGTGGGAAGTACAGCTGATACTGATAGTCAGCTGTTAGTGGCCCATTGTTTTTCGTTCGTAAACATGAATTGAGGAGGAGCGAAAACTGTCTGGTCTAGGTCTAAGCTGACCGAATTAAAGCGATCTTCTTTTGCCACTAAGGGAGTCTTGGTTCTACGACGACGACAGCCAAATCAGAGAGAGAGGGAGAGGGAGAGGGAGAGGGAAAGGGAAAGGGAGAGAGGAGTGGAGAGTGGAGAGAGGAGGGAGGAGAGAGGAGAGAGGAGAGAGGAGAGAGGAGAGGGGAGAGAGGAGAGAGGAGAGAGGAGAGAGGAGAGAGGAGAGAGGAGAGAGGAGAGAGGAGAGAGGAGAGAGGAGAGAGGAGAGAGGAGAGAGGAGAGAGGAGAGAGGAGAGAGGAGAGAGGAGAGAGGAGAGAGGAGAGAGGAGAGAGGAGAGAGGAGAGAGGAGAGAGGAGAGAGGAGATCAGATGAAACGAAATTTCTTCCCATTTTTTGGGGCAGTTTTTGTCTATTTTAGTTTTTTTGCAACAGGTACCGATTGTTGTGAATTGATTTTTAACCAATAAGCCCACTGGGATGAATACTTAATTAATAGTCGGACAAATTGAATAAAAATCTGTCATGGGAGCTCAATGTAATAGAATTCAACAATTAACCTATTGTTGCTTCCAATGGCATATAATTAGTTCGCAATTAATTCCCATCAACCTGCAAACATATACAGATAATTTCAGATAGATAGGTATCTCAGCTGGAGACAATCCCGTGAAATATCCGTATAATTGGTTAATCTCCAATGAATTTTTTAAATCAATCAATTAAATGAATAAACACCTCCGCCTGCACCTGAACCCTAAACGAACCATTATCACATTATCTTCTTCATCAATGATGCAATGATGCATTGCACGTGCATATTATCGAATCTAAAAGTTTCCAGGCTTTTTAATCGGTCCGATAACAACCATTGGCTTATTATATGCGTTATTACACATCATTAAGCTTATCATTTCAATAATATAAAATTTCTGCATTGCAACAGGATTTAATATTCACATTTCAGATTCATTTTCGAAATATTTTACAATGATTTTGTACCTTGAGCTGATTACATGGAAAATATGCATGCAATTGATCAAAGGAATCTGAATAATTGATACGCAATTTTTGGACTTGCTTTGGGCGATTTATATAATAGTTTCCATCGCAAATTATTGGGGATATTGGAAAGATTATTTATAATGTGAATACTTAAATTAATAGGGACGCGAATTGGGTTATCGTTGGTGCGTATTTCCATTAAAGTTGAAATTCAGGTGTGCGGTTTTTGATGAATTTTGATTTATATTTTGCGTGTTATTGCTATAGTAATAAAGGAGCAAAGATCACCATAGTGGGGAATTTAAAAGTGACGGAAATTACACCTACAACACCTGGTGGGAGTGTGAATCACATCAAAAGCCTGGCGAGCTTTCGGTCCTTCGTGACCATAGTGGGATCATACGTATTATGTTGTTGGAAGGACCTGTTTGAATGGAGTACGAGTAGACCGTCTTTAACAGTTTCTATAGAAATGATGAAAAGGGGCTTCAATAAAGGAAGTATTCTGTGATAACATCTAGACGGGAAAAGTTGCAAGAGGCATAGAGGGAGCGGGAACTGGAACTATTTAAGAAAGCATCCTCGAATTTTAGGTGACTCCTAGAAACCATAAATTCCTTGGAAATGGAGAAGAATGTGGTTGACTAATCAACCTCAGGAGAATTGAACTGGTGAAATCATCCTTTATCCTTTTCAGTCAGACCAGTTAGGCCATTCTTGCAAGGATGGGCCTCTGGAAATCTATAACAGAATACGAGACAACGAAGCTTCGAGTATGGAAGCCCTACCGAAATATACCTGATTGATTCGATGAATGCATGCCAGAAGAGGTATCTACAATATTATGGAAGAATCAGGAGCTAGTAGTGTTACTTAGAATTGGCAAGTACTACAACGAGCCATTTTTCTGTATTCCAATATGTCATCTTGCCACGGTTGTTGCGAGTTAAGGAGGCTTCAAAGATCGATCTAAGAATCCGGTAAAGCCACATTAGCTTGCGACTTAACTATTGGCATAAAATCAAATATTTTGGAGTCATGATTGGAGATGTCGACGTACTTGAAATCGTAGCGATAGTTGCTGTTGGAGCTTGTAAAGAGGGAGAGTAGGAAAAGCATATTAGGGAGGAGTTGGTACTTGCCCAACATCGGGTGTCATTTACTGACGATTATTGTTAACTTATACTCCGAGCACCACTGCGCCAAAGCATCTAAATTGGACTACAAAAAAGCACACTACAGCTGGGATAAAACAGAGTCAAGGGAAAAACAATTTTCGCTGTCAAAAATTTATATGCACTTGAGTGCTTGCAACAACCAAGTTGCTCGCTCCGGAACAACACTCCACCCGCAGCTGAAACCAAAGGGGGTTTCAGTGAGAAACCAGATGCACGGCTCCCTCAACTCGGCTGCCGCAAGTCGCGCGTCCCTCGCCCAGGTTGCGTTTTCCTGCCGGATGAAAGGCTTTAGTCGAGCCAAGAAGACCCGTTTGACGGTGCCCCGCGTTGAAGACTCGACTCGAGGACTTCGAAGAGGCCCTCATACGGCAGCTGCAGCGACTTTCCTGGGTACGTTAGCCACGGTTTTCGCGTGGTTGGTGGGTGGTCGCGGCTTCAGCTTTGGCATTGCGTCCTTGAACAGGCGGAACGGACCGATTGCGTTGGGTCCTGATATGATATTGAAAAAAGGGTCGCGCTTGCCTGGCCGGAGGCCAAGTAGAACGAAGGGCAGGACCTGCGATCAAGAAGGGCCGGGTCGGGCCATTATAATGGTCTTGAGCGTCCTGTGTCACCATTCGAGTATCCCATTGGACTGCGGGTGGTACGCGGTTGTCCGATGGCATTTAAAGCCCTGGAGTGTGTCCAATTCTGAGAAAAGGGAGCATTCAAATTGCATTCCCTGGTAGGTGATAATTGCCGGTACACCAGAGCGTGGAATCCATTTTCGACAAGGGACCTCCGCAAAAGATTGCGCAGTAGTATCTTTCAGAGGTATTGCCTCAGGCCACCGCATGAATCTATCGATGATTGTGAAGCAATACCTGAAACGGTGGGAATCTGGCAAAGGATCAATGATGTCGAGGTGGATTGTGTGGAAACGATTGGTGGACCCAGGGAACACTCCTACCTCATTCCTCACATGCTTTGTAATTTTGCACTTCTGGCAGGCGATGTACTGGCCCAGGAATTAATGTCCTTCTTCATGGACGGTCAGAAATATTTTGCCGATATTAGCCGCTAAATCGTGAATGGCGTGAAATACTTCCATTCGAAAATCGGCCGGAATATATGGCCTTGGTCCCTAGTCCAAGGTCTCGTAGTATATACTGGATGTTGAACCGAAGATAAGAAACTGCCTGAATATACATTTGAAGTTGGTCCTCAAGATTTGAAGAACTACGTCGTCTTTTGCGCCTCGGCGGTTGCCGAAAATTCGACGGTGGGGGGGGGGGGCGGATATTGACCTCTGCAAGTCGTGACAAAGCGTCAGCAAACGCGTCGCCTTTTCCAGAACGGAAGTGAACTGGTTGATAAAACTCAAGTGTCGAAATTGCCGAGGGATGGTGAGTGGATTATGGTCCGTGAACAATGTTCACAACTAATTGATTTTGGACCGGACCAGATGGAGAGCAGTTTATTCTCACCTTTTTGGTCCATAGCACCTTCTTCTTTTTCTTCAGCCTTTTTCCCGTTCGCAAGCGGGGTCGGCTCGTCGTGATCGGTTTCGCCATTTCGCTCTATCGAATGCCTGATCTGGATGCAATCTTGAGGATTTTAAATCCCCATCCCCCAAGCTACCTTTGTTTCGGTCTGCCTTTTGGTCGTTTACCATCGATTTCGATGCTCAGACCAATCTTGGCAAGTGAATTCTCGTTAGCACGAATTACATGACCATGCCATTGAAGATGCCTCTCTCGCAACTTTTCCACGATCGATGCAACCCCATAACGATCGCGGATATCTCCATTTTGGATGTGATCAAAACGTGTGACGCCACTAGTCCATAGCACGCAAGTATACTTTTTGAATAGTTGGGTGCTACTCCTTAAATAAGGGCTCCGTGGACCACAAAAGTAAGAGCAAATTGCTCCCCATCTGGTCTGTCCAACATCAAGTAAATGCGGACTTAGGATCCCACATATAGCAAACAAAAAAAACATATACTGATATTCATCTGGACTAGCTCGACTATACGCTCACTTGCCACTTCTCTTAAGATAGTGCACTTGTTCCCTTCGATACATTTCGACTGATAATGTCATTATTTTGTGTGGGCCCTTCAAATTGGGTTGGTATGGGGGGTTATGAATGCCGGTTGTGAACGGATGAGGGATAGGTAGCTGCAGTCTGAATGGCTACAAGCTACCACAGTGCCTCAGGGGTAAGCGAGTACGGAGCAAGAAGTTGGTGCTCTTGTAGATTATACATTGAGAAAGCTATCACAACGCATTTAAGTCAATAAAATAAGAAGAAGATAACCCGTGAACTGAGGAAATCAACCTCCTAATTATACGCCCCTGCTATGAAATTACAACAGCGGGAGTAGGTACAAGATCTTACTGTCCTCCGTTGCACCAAATATTCATCGAGATTTTCCCGCAATATGTACGTGATTGTCGCAGCAACAGAATCCCGACCGTCATAAAGGAGCGTGTTCCACTTGGTTCATGTCACCATGGAAATTGATGGTCAAGGGCCCATCGGCTCAGAGGTAAGCCTCACCAATTGTTCCAGGCGTAATGTGACCTAGAGTTTCAGTATTTTCCGAAGCTCTCTTATTGACTGTCCGATTGAAGGCTCCCCTGAAGTTCAAGACCAACTGCGAAAAACATGGATAGAATTTTCGAAAATCGATTTTTGCATAGGCCAAGTATTCCCAGGCTCGATGCATCTTTAACAGCCGCTGCTGTAACTGCAGTCACTTGTGAAATGTGGTGCAGTGGAGGCTGCCAAGTTGTACTGAAGTGACTTGAAGACATCCACTATGGAAAACTCGTTTGGAATGTCGTTTTCGCGACTCATTAAGGCGAGGCATTGCTAGGCTGATTCAAGCACTGGTAATGCTACTAAATGGGCCAAAACTAAAGTGCAGAGGGTTTACCGAAACTATACCATCTCCAGTGAAACATGCGTAACAAGCTTTTTGGGTCGTATGCAGTCGGCTTCGATGCTTCTGCAAAAGTTACTCCAAAATACAACGTACGCGAGGAACTAGCAGAGCTTTTGAGATCATTCAACAAATACCAACAGCGCGCCTAGACAGTGTAGTCTTCAGAAACGGAAGCAAAAGAATATTGGATGGGCTTTGAGGACTACTCTACAAGCATGCTGAGTGGATTGCCGCTGAAGGTACCACCAATTCTGGGTATGAATTTTGTGGATGTTACCGCAGGAGGAGGTTCGGTGAGACATGAAAAGCGTGAAGAACTCGAGGGGTTCTGGTTCTGGTTGGGTATAGAATTTTTGGTATACGAACTTCATCAGGTTGTTAGTTGGCCGTTGGCCTTATCTCTGAAAAGGATACGCTACAACGTGCCACAGATACACGACCGATTACTCACTTACAAGGATTACTTACTTACTTACAAGGGTTAGCGCACACTTCGAGACTAATGATACTCTTTCCGAGGAGTTGGATTAACGGGTTGCAACAAATAATTCATTGTTGACTCGGTATTTGTAGGACAGTCAGCTAAATGCCAAAGAAATCTCTTTAGCTGCTTTATTGATTCTAATTGGTGTTCTCCGTGTGTATCACAATGATCCTTACTTATTAAAGTTTTTGGCGACAATCATGGAAGGGCACCTTGACAGTGCACTTATCTGAGGTTATCAGCACCACAGAGCCCATCTGCATACGAAGAGGTATCTCTTAGGTTTCGTATGCAACTGAAGCCACTTTCATAGCATAGCTACTGAATGATGCTAGAGAGCATGATTATATAATCAATGGGTGGAATTTCGTCTAGACAGTAAATTGTCTCTGACAGCTGTGTGTCGATCTCCATTTGCTGAGTTCCTTGATGTCGCCACCCACGCTTATAAAAAGTTGATAAATGAACCTTGATATTCTGGGACCCCTAGGTACACCATTCTGTAAATATGCTTGATGTTGCGGGGTATGCTCGGCGAATCTTCGCAACAACTTACTACGGGCCATTACCGACAAAGTTCGATATTGTAAAGAATTCCTTGTTCTGTTATCCTTTTAGGATAACAATATGTCAATTAGCGTTGCGAAAGGTGTGCTGTGGGCCGCAAGATGCGGACTCAGCATACACCCAACCAAAACGCAACTGATGCTATTCACTACCAAGACAAGGATACCTGCATTCCATCTACCACGGCTAAATGAACAAAGATTGGTTCTTTCCTCTAATGTAAAGTATCTGGGTGTAATCCTGGATCCTAAGCTAAATTGGAGGTTGAACATAGAACTGAGGGTTAAGAAGGCCTGTATAGCCTTCTATGCCTGTAAGAGAACTTTTGCAAAGAAATGGGGTCTCCGGCCGAGGACGGTTCTCTGGATGTACACCGCTGTAGTGCGACCGATCCTAACGTACGGCTCTATTGTATGGTGCAAGCTTTGAAGAAAAAATACAGTAGAACGAAGCTTAATAGGATTCAAAGAACCGCGTGTGCAGGTGCTACGGGGGCTCTGCAGTCCTGCCCAGCAGATGCTCTAAATGTACTCTTACATCTCCTCCCCTTAGACCTCCACAACAAATATGTTGCAGCGTGCAGTGCCGTCAGACTACGTGAGTCCGGATGCTGGGCAGCGAAGTCTTACGGCCACAGCAACATCTTAGATGAAATACCTCGAGAAATTTGGGCATCCCCCACGGACTATGTCACATGCAAGCTGAACTTCACGAGAAACTTTGCTGTGGACCTTCCAACCAGGGCGGCGTGTTGCAAGACTATAACACGGTATTCTTTACGGACGGATCAAAGATGGCCTATGGAGTCGGCGCGGGGGTTTTCTCGAATACACACGGTGTATCCAAGTCGTATGGTCTCCCAGGTTTCACCAGTGTATTCCAGGCGGAAGTACTGGCGATATTGGAAGTCTGTCGATGGTTGGAGCGTGATTCGAGCCCCAAGCGTAACATAGCCATTCTGACCGACAGCCAAGCGGCCATCAAGGCCTTGTATTCAACGACGACATCTTCCCGGCTGGTGTGGCGGTGCAGAGACGCGCTCAACCATCTGGGCAGCACGCTCAAGGTCATTCTCCTCTGGGTTCCCGGGCATAGGAACATAGAGGGGAATGAGCGGGCTGACGGATTGGCCAGGCAAGGCTCTGCTCTTGGCAGTCCCTCGGCGAATACAGTCGGTGTTCCGCTGGCGGCTGTCGGGGGCGGAGTTTACTCGCACTACCTAGCAGCCGCGGGCCTGAGATGGCGAAGGCTTACCAGCTGTACCAAGTCAAGGAGAATTTGGCCCGCTTAAAACATAGCCCGATCACGGGAGCTCCTGTGCCAGACGCGCGCAAATGCATTCAAGATTACGGCGGTCTGCACGGGGCACTGGCCCATAGGGGACCATGCCGCTAGGCTCGGCATACCCTAAAACTCCCATTGCTGAAGCTGCGGAGAAGGAAGGGAAACCCTCATGCACTTTCTCTGAGATTGCCCAGCTCTGGTTCGAGTTAGGCTGCGGACACTGGGTAAACCATTCTTTGGGGACCTCAGAGTGGCTTTCCTTCGTGAATGCTACGGGCTGGCTCTGAAGATCCGAGCCGGCTGGACTCTGCTTCCCTGTTCCTATAACAACATTCACGGTCTTAGGAGTTTGTGGCATCAAAACGGCGCACCAAAGCGCTAATTGGGCTCCTCGGAGCGGCCACTGATGCCTACCTACCTACCCATCCTTTTACCTAAATATTATATATATATATGTAATTTTCGCATTCAGGACTAACGCCAAACCCCCGAAGGCTACACAGTATCACTTTTTGAATTTAAAACCAAATAGATGTATACGTAAGCTCTTCCAAAGGGCCAATAGTATCTAAATAGATTGCGTTCACTATACACTGTACCCTGATACCTACCAGAAAACTATCTACTTTTGTCCGACTCAATAGTAAACATTCCAGTGGTAGCACCGAATAGAGCATACCATCTGCAGGGGATTATACTCTCAATTGGTTGAGATGTATACATTTGCAGACACCACTCAAATGTACACTTCCACTTAATGTTGTTAGATTATCCAGTTTCTTACGTAACCACTCATATCGTTTTACGAATGTTTTGTTTGAAACTAATCCTGTATTTGAGTTACATAAGATACAGGAGCTGGGGATGAATCCTATTAATGTCACTTAAAGCCTTGCTTTTATGTTCTGAGCTCTAACGTAAACACAAGATCCATAGCCTTCGGTTCAATTGGGCTGTAGATATGTGTAATCATTCAGGAGGCATCTTTTGAAGATTATCCGGTTCTTCGCACTCATCTGAATGGGCTTACCAACGAATTGCCTACCAGAAATGTATGTTCTGATATTGCTTCCCATTTAATTACAATCTAGATTCCTGGGCCGCAAAGATTCCTGAGTGGGCTGTTTATAGTAGGTTAAAACCACATAACTTTGCTGCTTTGAGCGCAGTGGGCTTTTGATTAAATTTCTATTTAATTGAAATCAATGATGCAACCTGTAAATGGCTATAGGAGCTACATAGCTTGTTTGCACTTTGGTAATTTCAGTTGGTCACGTAGATTTATTATGTTCAAATAAAATCCAATCAAACCAAACTATAGTAGGGCCATCTGAGAAACTCACAGGGTACCTGGGGCAGAGGGCTTTTCGTATGTATAGGAGGTTGTTGGCCTTTGAAATGACTAATTTTGAGGAGCTGAAATCGCTATGAAATGAAAGATAATGCGTTATAAATTGCGCTGATCTGGTAATCCAAGAAAGATTTCAGATTTTCATGTTGTAGAATAAATGATCCTTTTCTCTTGAATGTTCGCGTTCGAAAAACTTTCCATTGTCAACCGTTGCTATGCAGGACAATCTCAATTAATGATTCCGGAGAAGAATATTATGGTTTGTATGTAGAACCTTCACAGATTCCTTCCTCTCCTTGGGGGATCAATAATAGTATATATTATTGGATGCCGGATTATCTGTATATTGGATGTGTCAATGCAGAGCAAAAATATCCTGTTTAGATAGGCTGGCAATCTTTTATAATATAATAAAAACTATTTTCATAAGAAAGGAAGAGCAGATTTATGAGAACCATCTAGCTGATGATATGCCATCCGAGAAGTTCAAGAAGGAAGTAAAGCCAGTCTGTCATCCGATTTTGTCTGACCTTGGATCGTTCACCAATGGAGTTCTGGAAGGAACACCAGCGGTTGTTGATAGGCTGATATCCTCTCAGCGAGAATATGCTTAGTAGCTTACCAGACTAGATTATATGACATGCTCCCTCCGTACTTCAGGTGCTAGTCACGCTGTGGTCGAAACCCGGGAACATAGCGTAGCTGACTCCAAAGCGAAGGACAATGTGTGTGCTTGTCGCTTCCACAAGAGCTCATCCTGCAGTAACTAGGTTCATTGTTGGAACTGTGCATTCTGGGGACTTTCGGTCGGCTATATGTTCATAGCAACTGTGCTATACGTACGGGAGAGGTATTGTCTGAGACCTTGGTGAAGCACGATTTGTTTTGTTTCAATGTCGTATCTAATTTTAAAACGTTTGAGCGCTCCAGGGGGATCAGTGATATTGACATTAGGTATGCAAATGTTGCAATGCGAAGGCATAAGTCCAGTCATGAAGATTGCTGGATGGATGCAATGCCAGTGATCCAGCCAGTGATATTGAGGTCGTGCTGATCTGGGGTTGAACAGGGTGGAATATGTTATTCGAATAGGGGAGTTACCCGGCCGCTGTCCTCTCCCTCAGTAGTAAGAAAGTGGAGCTGAGTACGTATATATTGTGCTGAGGAAGCCCAGGGCCCAGGAGCGTGTCACGCGGTGGACCAACACTCTTTACAGAAAGCGAAAGAAAGAAGGAGATACCAAAGGGCGCTTGTATGGGCGTTGCTAAGTAATTTGTTTTTTTCCTGACCATCGCGCTTAAGGAAAAGGGGGGGGGGGGTGAATTTCTCTTCAGCAGTGTTGCGAGATCGAGGAGAACAGGTCAGGTCTCGGAAATCACTTGGCTGGGACGAAATAATAGACGGGTCGACCGATCTCCAGAGTCTATAAGATTTTTGTTTACGGAAGGGTTCTTTCCCTTAATGCTGGGAAACTGCTAGGGTGCACCTAAAGTCACCAGAGAAGGATAAGAATAATTTTCATTTATGCAGACTCATGTACCTTCTTTCGGTTTTGGCAAAGTCCTGGGAGGATTGGGTCCAGAGAACATCCCAACTGCGGTCGGATAGGTAGTACAGCATTCGCACTGGTAGGTACATCGATGCATGTGAAAAAAATTGCTGTCTGCCTCTCTGTACGTCCTTGGAACCTTTGCTGAAAGGCGCATTTGATCACCTAATTTGATTTTCTGTGTTGTCGAAATTTTGTAAGTGCGGAATTAGTTCTGTGGAAGAGCTACTTCCATGGTAGGAATCAATGGATATATGTGAGTGCATATAGAGCGTGACTGCTCACTGTGCTCTACCGCAGTTCCCTAAATATTGAACTTAATGATGAATGAACTTTGAGCTTACTCCGATAGTTGAATGCGCTGCTTACATCGATTTTCTTCTCACATAACTTGAGCTTGAGTAGCGCATTGTTAGTGGGTGGTTTCTTAAAGTCGGTGGAAGTTGACTGGTTGAAGAATTCAATGCTAGGGAGCTTGAATGGAGCATATTGCACCCAGACTCCAAGAGAAAACGGATTCTCGAAATGGCAGCGAGAACAGGGCTCCCAGTTTTAAAATCTGGATCCACACTAGCATACCGGCGTCCATGCTATGAAGGAAGCGTTCCCAACGTAACTTTTGCGTTGGGTGTTGGCCCGATGGTGAATACCGAGGGATTTGTCGAAATTCCTGGAGTATGTGCAGTTTCGCTGGAGGGAACTCCTGCGAATGGTGCCACTATAGCTGACACTCTCGTAAATTCAGTTGTGAACCTGATAACGAGAGTCTGCGGAACTCGCATTTCCAGGAAGGCAGTGGGACGAGCAATAGCTTTTATGGATTAGTGGACGGCGAAAACTGCCGAGCTCCGGAAGGAGGGTCAACAACTTCGCCGCTTGACACAGCCAAAATGAAACTCCGCAGCGTGATAAACAGAAGCTCGCTGCTGGCAGAACCTAGTCGAGGAAATGAATGTCGACTCGTAGGAACCCGGTTGTAGATTGGTAACTTGAAAAATCTGCCTAAAGAAGCGTGAAATGTGCCGAGAATTGCCTACTTTGCTCTATAAGAGCATGGACCAGGCAGTCCTCTCTATGAAAAGAAGAAGCCGCCAGTACCCGATAGTATCCTGAGTTGATCTACTGTTCGGCGCATTCAACACCTGTCTTCTTGAAAGAAGGAGGAGCGTTTTTCTTTCCCATCGGAAGGAGGCGAGGTTTGTGCTGATTAGTAAAGGAAAAGGCGACCTTCAGCTACCATCTACATACCGGCCATTTTGTATGCTTGACACGGTCTAGAAAGTGATCGAAAAGCTCATTAAGAGTATACTTGCTAAAGCGATACGTGCTGCCAGATTCGATAGATACTGTCGTGCAAATTGTGGGTGCGGTTTATCGAGCTGAGGCACATAGCCGCCGAACTCGACCGGGGGATTATCTGAGATCCACTCCCTGCTCTATGAGACGCTGGATACCAGGGTAGGATGGAGATAACGTCGGGGCTAGCGTAGAGATTTATCGCTTTTGACGAAATTCTGCTAAGGCTCGACAGAAGAGTTGCACTTGGTTGATTATGCAAAAGAGGTTGCAACACTTGTTGCCGGACCATTTTGTTGACATCTATGATTACTTCGATTACAGCGTCAAGCAATCCGTTTTGTTGGGTCATCGTTTGTAGAGTTCTCATCATATCGTAGAGATGGTGCTGTACGTTTCACCCTTGACCCCAAAGATCGCTGTCAACATTTTTACAAGCAGCCCTTTCTTGCGAGAAGGTCGTCGATATTACAAATTATGTCCCTGCTCATCAAGGTTTTTCAATAGCATATCAAAATGTGTGGTCGTTACCAATCTCTCTGCGTGCTCACATATATTTCACGCCTGATCCAAAACGGCTAACATATGTTGTCGGTTTTTCATTGTTGCAGTGATAGGAAAATGGACTTTTATTGTCAAGGTACCCCGAACCTTTCTAGCTTGGCCTACTTTTTCTACGTGGTACCCGGTATGAGGTCTCCATATCTCATGGTTGTGGGCATAACATGCAAGGAACAGCATCGTCAAATTTAGGAGTCATGCGATTCGTAATTTCTTAGGTCGTGTCATCACCTTCTCATTATCCGTAGCCGTTGAGTAATTCGTATTGTGTTTTGACCTTGAGGGCTTTGTCGTTGGCTGCTTCTGTTCCGTTCATTTCAAAGTTTCCATAGCAGAGATCCTTTGGTTTCCTCTTCCTGAATAAGTTTTTCGTCATTCGGGATTCCTATTGGTAAGAAACATAAATTGATGATCCCGACCTGCTTTTCTTGCGTCCCATGAAATCGTACCGTGACTTCATGATTTTACCATCGCTTTCAGGGTAGACTTCACGAATCCGGGCTAAAGACCACTTTGCGGGGTGGTGCAAACATTTCTTGGACCACCTGTTCCAGAATATCTGATGAAACCCCTGCCTGCTGCCACCGTTTCGTGGAGCTATTGCAGAAATTTATCTATGTACCTCCGGTAATGATCTTAACGGTCAATATACCAAAAAATATTTTGGTATTAATGCTTTGAGGCCTTCAGGATTGCTTGATAGTTGTATAAGCGGTCTTGAATTCAAGCGAGCCTCAACTTGATATCAAACAATTGTGAAATTCAGTTTTTTTGTACCACACGAGGTGTCCGCAATTGACTATTTTCGTACTTCCCCGAAGAGATATGCCCTGTATCTCCCGCCAAGAAGGGCGGGATGTATGCCGTTACTCTCACAAACTTCGAAAATGACGAGAATCGCTTCAACAGATCGAAATTATTGCTTAGATCTTCAAAATACTTCAAGTCCTCAGGTATGCAATTTTCTGTAAGGCGTTGAGGTCCGTTCCATCCTAGTGGGTGCCCTACGAGCTTCTTAGCGCTGATTCCTCTTGAGACCCAGTCTGCTGGATTGTCACTCGATTTTATGTACCCCCAAGAACAGAATACCTCACTAGCTTCTTATATCTTGCCTACCCGATTTCCGACATAACTATCTAGGCTCGCTGGATCTTTCTTAAACTAGGTCAGGACTATGTTCCGAGTCAGATCAATGTACCTTCGATATTTGTAATTGCACTGTAGTCTGTACCATCTGTATCAGCTCGAACAATAGAAGCAATTCCTTGCAGCTTCAATGTTTTTAACGGCTTGACGAGTGTCTTGGCGCACAACGGTGGGTGAGACTTACCTAGCTCCGAAGCGGATATAGACATTTTCAGTCTTACTTAGCAAGATTGAGAAAACACGGTCTCTTAACTGTGTGTTTTGCTATGAGGTTGAGAAAGACGCCGATCAGACTTGCGGAAGATGGGATGGGATTCGTCAATATTTTGATTGAAATACAGGGAAGCTCTCTCCAGATAATATTGTCGGGAGATGTTGAGGGGATCTGACAAGTGGAGCCGTGTTTTGCATTATCTTTGGGTTCTCTTTGTTGCTAAATAGCTAGAGGTTGACCGGTGGAGGGACCGAATGGTAAGGATTCCTTGACCTAACAGATAGCCTCCTCCTCTTCCTTTCGTTGGAAAAAGGAATTGAAGGGCTAGTCGTAAACGTTTCCGGGCTATTCCTTTGACGACGGAGAGGTGTTTAGTTGGTAGTCCCTGGTGTACCATTGTGAGAGTCCAACAGTCTGTGTGTAAAGGCATTCACCTACCCAACCCCAAAAAAAGTTAACTAGATATACATTGTCTAGTTTTCATTGATAAAAATTCTCATGTGGTTTCAACTAAGTCAAGAGTGTCAAGGTTAAACGACTTTACTAGAAGATTCACTTTCGTTCATGTCGCATTTGTGGAACATTAAAGATGGACTTAGAATACTTTCACTTCTTAACTTTTAACCCATGCTGATATCTATTGCATTCCTTGAAAACACGAGATGCCAAACAAGTATGACACGGCATATTATTTAATAACTGAGGACTTAAGAATGGCGAAAAAATAGACGTGCGAAAGGAGGGCGTGAAATGGTCCGCTTTCACTCCAAGCGTGGCTAAGTGTCTCTAAGGCATTCTAAGATAAAACCACATATGTCATACATATGTTGATATAACTTCGATAATCTGAGTAACGACCTCTGAAACTGGGCCTAATTTTTTTTGCCAAACGATATCAAGTGAGAAAATCTCACACTTTTATAGTGCGGATTACAGGAATTACTTCGTCAACAAAATTGCGTCAAAACAAACTGATTGTGGCGTTACTTTTGTCAACATCCCGCTTCGTTTGCACTAGCCACGAGAATGTACAGTCAGCATACATCATCAGCGTTATCTCTGCATTTTTACGCAATGTCGTCACTACTCCCGACATTTTCAGGACTTTAATAACGAATCCTACATAATCCTTTTTTGTTATTTGAATCAACGTGCTCGCACGAAGGTGATAAGGTCTCTTTTTTAGAGCATTCACGGGGAAAAAAATTACAAATAGGTGGAAAAAATAACGAGGCAGACATATCTGCATATGCATGTTTCTACAGAAGTCAAACATACATATACGTATGTACCCACGAGCAGATGTGTGAATGAATATTTATTTAAATACTGTCCGTAACTTTCGCCATTATTTGCAAAAAAAATCAGGTTATCCCAGACACCGTGCTCGACATGTGGCCGCATTTCTGATAGCTCTGGAAAACGTATGTGGATTGGGATGCGGTATATGAAGAATTAATTATACCTTTTCAGGATTCATAAAAGTGATTCTGGAGACGAGAGGAACTAGATGAAGCCAAAAGAAGTTGAGGCAAAAAGAGGTAATAACGAGAGCCATCATCGTCATTAGGAAATGTGGGTTAGGAAGTCAGTAGTGTGGCAGCAAACTAATTAACAAAACATCAGGTGCTAACCACTTGCCATGTCCTGACTCCTCTTGACTATTACAGCGGACCTCGCAACTCGTCAGGACTTCATCTTTTATGATGTATAGGCGGACGTTTTGTGTTCATTTACCCACCCACATGTACTGCGAGGAGGTAGCCATATCATACAAGGATATGTACGCCTTCATATGTATCGCACATGGAGCGTGGCTGAAAGCTTTATAAGGTTTCCGGCGATTTGTTGTTGATGCTAATGCAAATCCTTCTGAATGCATGAATTTTTTATAGAATGAGAGTTTAGTGAATATTCATCAAAAGGTGGCCAAAATGGATGTAGGAGGAACGTGGAAAAATTGGGGAGCTTATTCAGGGAAATAAGGATAGCACACGGGAATATTATCATTGTGGGATGTTGATTTGGATTGAATAGTCGCCAGTGCATTGGTTTTCCCTTGAAATTTCGAATTATTTAGGCTTTTAGGCTTTTCGATTTAATATGTCCTTGTTTGCAAGGAGTGCTTTAACACCTTTAAAATGACATTTTAAAGAGGACAAAATATCGACAAAAAAAAGCAAGAAAAATTAATTGAATATGGCCTGAATCCATACAAGCATATTCCATATTAGATGGAGACCAAGTCTCGTATCCTTTCCATGCAAATCCTTGTTGCTTTTTCGTTCAAATTCCAACCATTTTTGTGGTAAGAATATTGGTAGAAAGTAAGAGGAATCTCAAGAGGGAAATTCCGATGAAAAATATTATAGAGAAAAGGTGTAGGGGCAAAATATCATCAGGTTGGAATCCTTTCCGTCTCGGAATTTTATAGAGAGCGCAATAAACAAACCAAAAAGGTACGTTCCCATTGACTTCTCTGTGGAACTGGAATACCTTTTATATAACGTAACAGTGTAATTGATTCGTATCTAAAGCGCTATATCCATTTATATGTAAAATGATTCGTGGTCTCTATTAACATGTTGTTTTCTTCCCTTTTCAACATCACAAAATAAGCGGAGAACAACTCTACCAGGACTTCAATAACCAACTTGTTTTGAATAAGTTCCGAACGTATCACTTCCTTTTTGTACGATAAATTGCATTTTTCGCTCCTTCTTTGTATAAGTTCTTTGTTGAACCGTCGGACCGTCAAGTCCCTTTAAATTTTCTTTTATGCGAGAAAGGATTCTTTGGAAAATACTTTAGATGTTTTCTATCACTTCATTTTCTAGAAAACCGAGTTCACGATATTTACATATTAGATGTCCTGGTAGCGCACAAGGTGTGGAGAACCTGGGGTGGTTTATTCTGAAAGCTGGAGAGGGCAAGGGATGGATGATATTTCTGATGAAAGAAGGGGTGAATGTGCATTCTTATGAGTTTATTAAAAAAAGGAATTTGAGAAATGCTGTTGTCCTGAGAGAAGTGCTTTTTTTTGTTTTTCTTTTTACTTCTTTTGAAAGAGAAATATCTCACTTCAGTTGTGTTGTTTCTGGATATTCTTTTCTTTTCTTTTGAGTCGGTCGTTATTGATGGTCATGTTGAACTTCTCAGTTGATTATTGATGCATAAGAGTGAGACTTAATTTAGAGTTTTGGCAAATCAGTGTGGTGCCAACATGGGAGAAAGGCAGAAGTCTGGGAAGCTCCTGAAAAACCAAGTACGAAAGCGCACAGATGACAAACCAAAGAGAGTGTCATTGTTCGAATACGGACGTTTTATATTTCACCCTGCTCGGAGGGAAAACAATAGAGTTGTCGGAATTCATAATTGAGAAACATAATGTACAACAGGCCATTAAAAATATGGTCAGAGCCATTAGGGTTCTTGTACAACACTGCCAAGGACGAAAAGAATGCCACGAAAATTAAAAGTCACTCAGGCAACACAAGTGACGTCTTCTCAAAGCCCAAAGGGCGGCAAACTTGAAAGGAGGAATAGAAATGGACGTATGTAGGATGTTAAGAGGTAGAAAGTTCTCTCACCAGAAAAGGCTAAAAAATAAAAAAATTGCAAAATGCATCAAAATTCAATAAACACAATGCAATCTCGACAAAGTGGAGAAGGTTAAAAGGCTCAACTAAAGTAAAGGGACTAAAGGGAGTAAAGGGAGTGGACTATTAGCGTGCCATAGGCGGCCTTTGGAGAATGTTCTTATATTTGCAAAAGCCAGCGAACACCGCAGGCGGGAGGCTATTGAATAGATGATCTCCGGTGAAAGTGAAATGGCCCAACAGAAGGTCTGAGTGTTTGGAACTATGGCTTTCCTAAAATAAACTAAACCAAAAAATAGGCAAGAAATGGGATGTATACGCGAACCTTCGAATTAGGCTTAAGCAGGCTGCACGCACCAACAAGCAGGAAGCGGGTTTTAAAGGACGTGCAGTATTGTTATGAAGAAAATGAGGGATGCGAACACTACAACTGACCTAGCCGCATTTCTTTTGAAAAGTGACGAGAGAGATATATACAGGGCTGACTTATCAGAGCAAACGGGTATCTCTAGTTGCTTGATTAAGCGACTTGAAATTTTTTAGTATGATATGACTGAGGGACCCAAGTAGTATGGCAACATGGCAGGAGTACTACTAGGTTCAGTTTTAGGTCCTCTCCTGTGGAACGTGATGTACAATGAGGTTCTTGTCCTTCTTGAACAGAAGGAGGCCTCGATAATCGGGTTTGCGTGGTTACTTTTGTAAATTAACTTGAAGATTTTGAAGTGTACACATGCGTATGAAAGCGTAGAAGACACGTAGAAGCGATCCCAATTACCAACGGTAGGCAAAATATTGAAGGAAAATAAATATGACTTGTTGCTTACCAACGGTAAGGATCTGCAATCTTAGGCGAGCTAGTGTATGTTATTGCGGGAATGCACTGATGGACATTCTGGTAAGTGCGGTATGCTAAAAAGGAGAATTAAGTCACCTGAAAAAGATGCCGAACACCGAAGAGCAGTGAGGCGGGAGTCACTGGAAATCTGACAACGGTAGGATGGCTCGCATGAGTGTCGCTGGATTTCTTTGTATTGAGGACTGAATTCAGAGACGACTTGGAAATATTAACTATTCCTGTCAGCGCTTGGTATCGATTCAGCTTGGATGATTCTCCCTTCTCCCTAAAATATGGTTGCATAGATGAGGGATTAGAGTATGGCATATTCTATCTCCATGAGGTCGCTCAGGAAGGAGGAGCCTGGAAGACACTCTGAAACTTAAATGATGAAGTTGGAGCGCTAGGCATATGAAGGTAGACAGTTTCTATGGGAAAGTTAAAAATAGGTTGCGCTCCAGAGATATTTCAGGTATCTCAATTTCAATCATTTTGGGGCAGTGTGCATCAGTCACGGGTCCGGATAGCTCAAGTGGTTAGAGCGCTGGGCTGTCGTAGCAGAAAGTCGCGGTTCAAATCTCAGTAGGCCCAGAGGGATTTGTTATCGTGACTGGATGTCGGATACCCGTCAACTTAGCCCACATCCAAATTACGATAGTACTACGCGGGTGTTGGGTATGGAAAGACAACCCATTTAAGAAACAGTGCGCTCCGCTGAGCCAGCTTTATGAAGTAAAAATCAATACTCCTCCAATTGCCATATTAATGCAATATGAGGAGATGCCAGACACTCTCGTGTTAGACATAGAGAACACGGCCCTAAAGTTATGACTTGAGATTTCAACTGGTGGAGATTGGAGTGGTAGAATTGAGTGACGAACACCTTGCTTGAAATCTTTGTGGAGCTGGACATGGTATTGCCTAATATTTGATGTGTGCATACATGTCTTCCGAGTTAGAGGTTTGGGGTCGATTGTCGATCTGATATACCTTAGTGTATTGTTGGCGCAAAAGATGGTCTGGAATTGAATGGGCGTTACGTTCATAGTGACAACTAGACTTTCTTGAAATTGGAAACAGTGGAAGCGAAATCCGGGGACGAACTGCAAGTGGGAAGAATACATTCCCCGCTGGTTTGGCAGATAGAGTACAGCGATGGGAATGGTGCGTCAGTTGTGCCAGTGTGCATTTGAGACATTTCATGCTACAACGTTGTGACGGCATTTGTTACTGGTGGAAGCTGGAAATCTGGATATTGAGAATATATTTGTTTTGTGAAAACGATATTTCGCCAAAGGACATGGATGAAGTTGGAATTCCAAGATTTGGAGGAAGAATTCCTAAATCTTTGAAGTAGCTTTAAAAAGCTACAGAAAAGGCATCTGTGCATTGAGGCAAATACGAACCCATGGAGTGCTGCCTTCAGGGTTGTAATGGACTAGATACATGCACAAAAAGTCATCCCATGTGACGAATTCCCCCTAGCTGGATGAGATGTGCAAAGTTGTCTGGTTTGCCACCCAATTCTTGTCCAGTGCCTGTATGAGTGTTGTCGGGGGATCCATGTTTTCCTGCTTTCTGGAAGACCTCCGCAGTGGTTGGGCTTCTGAAGTTACCAGAGAAAGATTGAAGCAATCATCAGTCGTCGCAGATCCACCGACGTAGTCTTAATATGTACAAATGAAGAACTTCATTGTCGGTTGTGTTAATAAATTCGTTCATGGTATCTTTGTACATTTCAATGGCGGATTTGGTTATCTATGCTGGTCCTCCGTGTGGTTGTCAGGAATTAATTCTGTGACCTGTCCGATTGGCGAACTGGAAATCAGGGATGGTATTGTTACTATTGCATAGATTCGGAATGAATGGATCTATTGACTGTCCCGAATACATGGTTGAACCTGAGGACCCGAAGCATGTTATGTCTGTACGAGTAAGGTGGATGAAAGACTTTTGCTGTCACACTGTTTCTGAGCCAATGATGTTGGCTATTTGCTTACTTTATCATTGCCTAAACAATCAGTATGAGGCAGATAGACTGCGCAAGCCCCCATGTGTTCGAAAATTGTTGAAAAATTAATTGTCTTATAGAGCTTAAGTCATAGCGAATGGAATAATAAAAATTTCAGTGGTTCAAATACAAACGGTGAAATAGCGAAATGATAATAATATTTCTGATAAAATATACAAAAAGGCTGATATAAAATATAGCAATGATAACACGATAAAATTAGTCTTATTCCGGTACCACTGCAGTTTGCAGCGAATTCCAAGGAGCATAGTTGATAAAATTTGCCATGAATCGTTGTGTATTGTTAATAATTTTATTCATAGCTTTGGTGGGTTTATTTACAAATTTATGTTGAAAAGTGCGTTTGTGACAGTTGAATTTGAAAATTTAGATATGACACTGTTTGTTCCTTTTCATCTATAATTGATTCCGCCTTCAGTTTCGTCTAAATTTAAATTCTGATTGAATAATTTCAGTTAGGCTTTCATCTCTCATCTTCGAAATCAGTCAAGCAAATTTATAAACCAAAGGATGACTTGAGAGATGTGATCCTGAGTGTCCAAAAAAATACGTACAGCATCAATGAATTAAGGGGTCAGATGGAACATATCATGGATGAATTTGACGAATTGCGTGAACGTATCAGGGAGAGGCGGCCAGGATATAGGAGAAAATAGTAGCGTTTTTCCTTCCTAGTATTTTGGGATACGCTGAGTGAATATTTGTTTAACTAAGTTTTAGATTGTGATGTTAATTTCGTGCTGGATGTCATACTAAGATAGTTGTAACGGCTGTTCACAAAGTAGAATTAAAGTGTTCATTTCAAATAAAAATATATGTATATATTCGAGAAAAGTGAACAATTCTTTCATTTGAAACTTTGGTGGTTGGTGGGAGAAAAGTTTATTTTGCAGGCGGGGTCAGCTCTTCGTGATCGGTTGTCCTTTTTGTTCTATCAAAGACCTGGTCTGGATGCAGTCGTGAGGCTTTCAAATCCACATCCAGCGTATCAAGCCACCGTTGTTTCAGCCGACCTTTTGGTCGCTTACCATCAACTTCAATGTCCAATCTTGGCAAGTGAATTTTCTTTATCGCGACCATACCATTTAATATAGTTCTTTCTCCATTACGCCAGCAGTTGGAATATTATAAGGATCGTCTTACCTGCACTGGGAAACGTACTAACAGTCGCACCCCGTTGGTTTTTAGTATGCGGACTGTGGGCACCTTCAGTTTCAAATGAGTCCCTTACTCTGGTGGCCGAGTTAGCTAGGGAGGACACTTTTCCTGGACTCTTGGTGGGACCAAAACATGGATTCCGATCTAGAAAACTAACAATATAAGAAGAGATGGAGATATCAGGCTCATCATCGGAGGACGAGCTACTGGAATCCAGCCACAGCCACATGTCGGTCACCGGAAACCATAAAAGAAGCGGAGGTCCATTGGAGTCTTGTTCAAGAGCCAGTGCCAGAAGGTCATAAATATTCTGACTAAGATTGGGAAAAAAGGACCGGTGCTTAGGACGAGCGGGATGAAAATGACCTCGTTAAATATCAGGCCATTGCCTAAGGATATTTTACAAATGGGATCGAATAATATTACAAGCGAAGCTGAGTGTGCAAGGGGGAGGGGGCGCCCAGCAACCTCTGCAAAGGGGAAGCAGTAAAATCCGGCCGACAAGGGACAAACTGTGAAGCCCTGCAGCGACGTAGCGGATGGTACTTCCACTACCTGCAAACTAGCGCCCGAGGTGTGGACCAGTGCGAAGGCCAGGGTGCAGAAATGGTGAATGAACATCTCCTGGACGACAAGGACAAACATCATCCCTTGTTTCGATTTATCTCAGGTGGCCTATGGGTTCCATGCTGTAGCTTGCCAGGAACCATCCTCTAAGGATTACTAGGTTCGAATTCGCCAAGATCAGTGACGTCCGGGAGGACGTCAACTCCAAAGTGATCCCCTACGACGAGATCCCAAGGAGATTGTTCGCATCTGGTTACCAAAAATGCGCATGGATAAGGTCCAATCCTTGCTTCTACAAAATTCTTGGATTTCCATGGATGGCTGGGTGGTTATCAAGGAAGAGGAAACTCAGCCGAAAAGCCAACCTTTTCTGCTCCGTGAAAATTTGGAGTACCGGGAAAAGGCCGATTAAAAAGTGCGGTTGGGAGTCAACAACGCAAAGGACAAAGAGTTACACTCCGTGAACCCGGACCACGACTTGGATCCAGTCGACGTCGCCAACGAGCCGTTGTAGAAGGTGAAGATCGACGATCCAATGGGGACTGAACAACCAGCGCAAATAAATCTCCAACACTCCAGTTGCTCCTTAGCTAATCTCTTCGTCTTCCCCTAAGAGGAAGACATCGGCTGTGCACTAATATTGGAGCACTGGGTCGAAGGAGTGCGAATCGTCAAAGGGTTCCAAAGTGAATATAACAATTTACTCCACAGCACGAGGAATACTGATCGGAACAGACCTAGAGCATGTGTTCTCGTTAGGAGAGCGTGCACGTTTTATGTGTGTTTATTTCATTGGCTTACAAAGCTTACTGCCGATTAACTCCGTAAAAAACTGCAATATTTGACGTCTACCATCACATTAAACAAAGGCAACCTGTTGATAAGCTTGGGCCCCAGCCCAAAAATCAATGAAATTGGTGGCTCATTCCTTGATTTGATTATTTACACAAGTATTCCAAAAAACTCATTGAGGAAGAGGACAACTGAACCTCAAAATACCGGCATATGAGGAATAAAAAAACTCAAAAAAATAAAATTTGTCCTTTTTTTCATTATAAAATAAGCCGAAAAAATGACACATACAAACGAAGAAATAACAAACCTTTCGGTGTGTGACAAGGATATTACCCCAACCCTACCCCTCAGCTTGGAGAACTATGACGGTTTGGAGGACTCCCTTAATATAACCTCGCTAACCGACAATAGTATTCTTAGGGTACAAAACAGGAGAGTTTCTGACCAGAGACCCTTCGCAGATCATAGTTGAATAATTTTCAGTCTAGATCTCGCTGTAGATGTCTCCAACCCTTTTCGGGACCCCAGGATGATCGACTGGAGGGAATTTGGTGAAGTTATCAAGAACAAACTTTTTGGCGCATAAATTGGTACGATTGGGATAGTAGATGGGCTGGAGTCAAAGGTTGACCCTGCTAAAAACAGCAAAAGATATTGCCACTGTGGTGGAATGGTCCAGCCTGAGAAAGCTGACCAGGGACGTCTTCAACATCTTCTAAAAGTACAAATATTGGCAGCTATACAAGGACCATCAAGTAAGAGACAGTTCTGGTTGGACTATTGTGAGAAAATTGAAGCACCAGTGAGCTTGCAAGACAGTAATATTCTGCCTAAGACACCTAGGAGCCTATCTTTTCTTAAAAAGTCGGAAAGTTGAAGAGCCTAGAGCGTAGGACGATTATGGAGAGAACGCCCCTCTCAAAGTCTGAGCACGCCTGCCCCAAAAGCGAATCCACAGAAACCGCTTTCCATGAGGCAATTAACATGGGTGAGTTGTAATCCTGAATCCGAAATTAAATTGTAGATTTAACATCGAGCTAAGGGTATAGTCTTCTATGACTTCATGAGGACATATGCAAGGGCATGGGGTATGCGGCGAGAATGGTTCTTTGGATATACACAGCCGTGCTATATTTTTTTTTAATAAGGTACGGTTCTATTGTGTGGTGACAGGCGTTGCGTAAAAGGTACAATAGAACGAAGTTTACCAGGATTCAAACGAGCGCGTGTGCACGGGTTACTGGGACTCTGTAGTCCTGTCCGGCAGATGCTGGTAATATATTCCTACACCTACTCCTTCTCGATTTCTACACTAAATACGCTGTAGCGTGCGTGAAGTGCTGTCAGACTACTCGAGTCCGGCTGTTGGACAGCGAAGCCTTATGGCCATGATAATATCCTAGACGAAGTGTCTCGAGAACTCTGGGCATTCTCCATGGAGTACAGCAGTTGTAGACTTTGAAACCGGGGCAGAGTGGAAGACAAGCGGAGTGTTGCAAGGCTATGATGGAGTATTCTTCATCCGCGAATCAAATGCGCCTGTTGGCGGCTGGGGCATGATCCGAACTCCAAACATAACATAATTATTTTGGCCGACAGTCAAGCGGCCATTAAGGCCTTGGCGATATCCACCAAGCTGATGACAGTGTAGGTACACGCTGAACAATCTGGGCGGCATGATAAAAAATACGCTCCTCTGGGTTCTCCACCCTATACGAACATGGAGAGAAATGTGCGGCCAGATCGACTGGCCAGGGGCAGTTTTCTCTTGGTAGTCTCGCAGATGGCACAGTCTTTGTCCCGCTGGTCACTGTTAAGGGTGAAATCTAGTCACACCAGTCGCAGATTTCAGATGGCGAAGGCTCACTGCCATTGATAAGTTAAGGAGGATTTGGCTCGCCTATAACAAAACCTGATCCGAAGAACTCTTCTGCCAAACGCGTGCGTATACAAGATTTCAACGATCTGAATGGAGCACTGACCTATAGAGGGAGGGGATCACCAGACTCGGCATACCGTACAATTCGCATTGCCGAAGTGGAAGACAAGAAGGAGAGCCCTTAGGCCTTTGCTTTGCTAGAGCTAGGCTATAGACACTTGGTAAATCATTCTTTGAGGACCTCAGAGACATCTGGAGCTGCATGGTGGGGGAGCTGCGTTCCTTCGTGTATGGTACAAGCTGACTCTGGAGATCTGAACCAGCTGGCCATTGATCCCCCTGAAACGGCACATCGAGGCGCTAATTGGGTTTCCTGGAGTGACCACTGATGGTGGTAGCTTTGCATCCTTATACTCCTATCCCCACATAGTTGACTTATTTAGAAATTAAGCATCTTCAGAAGGATGTTGAACCATTTTCACATAAATTTTTATTTATTGCGTGAAAGAAGTCTTCATATCTGAAAAACTCGTTCTTTTTTTTGAAAATAAAATGAAAGTTGGAAGGTAACATTCGCAACAATATCATTCTCGACAAATTTTCACAAAATAAAAAAGGAAGCGAGAAGCCGGCACGTACGACAATCTGATGTAAACGACAAAATGCGAGAAACATTATTGGGAAAATTCCTTTACATGGAAACGCAAACAACACAGATGCTATTGACATTTTGCCGAATCAATGGGTTTAATAAGCAAATAAACTTTTCATTTCCAACTAAACGTGTGGATCCTTCTTCTGTGCCATTTATTCAAAATTTTCGCCTGTCGTTGCCTCCGTCGAAAACGACTTCGATTATATAACAACATACATAGGACAATGCGTGATCGGATTTTTTTTCAGTATGGGACCTCCCGAGGAGAAAGTGAGCACACGTGTATGAAGTCCTTTAAAACTCTTCCCAGAAATTTGCCTTAGGTTGCTTTCTTTTTTTCTGGTTTCATTGGAAAACCAGGATGACTTGGAAAATGAATACAATTTCTTAAATTTCAGGGGGTTCAGCTGCTTTGCCAGTCTTTCGATAATTGCTTCTGAAGAAAGGACTATTTTAGTGAGACTGAAAATCGAACAGGAAAAACTTACGATTCATTGGAACTTTCGGGGAGGAAGCTCCTGCATGTTTTCGAGCTGGGGGAAATTCACATTCAAGGTGGGAGGACGGTGAGAGCAAAGTGAAACGGAATTGCTGGTACTTACATTTGAACGTGACACATGTCCTTTTTTGCTTTCGATGTTCTCGCTCCTAATGGTGATGACAAATTCAATGTTGAAACATTTGATTTTTGTTTGCTCTTATTTATTCATGTATATTTTCTCATTTCTATGCAGCGGAAACTGTTTTGAAAGCTGGAAACGAGTTCAATTGAATACCACAATATTGAAACTAGGAAGTCCTGGTGATTCGATGGAGGAATGAAGGTAGTTTTGTTTGCAGATAGTTAGTAGTAGTTTCCCGTTTAAATGGTGGACTGAAAGTGTTGAAAAGTATTCTCATGCTAAATTTGATGCATTTTGATCCGATTATACGGACTTAATGGCAAAAGCGTACTTACGTTAAACAAATATTTACAGTTTAAGGTTCGTCAAAGTGTTCAGGACAAAAAGCCATGTTGTTAGTACCAATAAATTAGCTTCGAATGTGTGACAATAAACAAATGATTTTGTGTCTGAAATTTGAGTCATTATCTCCGTTCAGATGAACTCTACTATTAAATTTTCAAAGGATACCTTCAGGACCTAAATCAAAGTCCTAGAGGTCTCACATCATCTCATCTCTCTCCCCAAGTTTGGGTTACATTTGCCTCGCAACGTTGAAGGGATAATTAGTTCCAGAAAGTACTGATTTAGACTCGTGACTGCAATTGGCGTGTCGCAGCAGGTATCACAGCGATAAGGGTCTATACTAAATTCAGGCCCAACATCCATACCAGCGGATACGGCGCCGATTCAACACTCCTATTACAATTGGGGGGTACGAACCCTGAGTGGTAAACCACAACTCCACATATTGAACCCACAGGAGCTGTGTCTGCAACGTAATGTTAGCGACTATGAAATAGTTACCCTGGTTCCCATAGTTCTCCTGGTATCAAATAACCTTTGGTGAGACTTCGGGGCAAGAGCGGCTTCAGATCTGTTCCTTGCAGACTTGGTTCTAATTATCCTTCGTCCGGTGCCAACGTTTTAGCATCCCATTGGATTGCGGGTGGTATGCTGTTGCCCGTTGGCGTTTGAATCCCAGAAACTTCCATTCCTTGGTCTGTGATGATTACGGCGAAGACATCAAACCGCGGAATGTACTTTCGATAAAGCGCCTCGGTACATGACTGTGCTTTTATGTCCCTCAGAGGTATTGCCTCAGACCAACTTGTAAACCGATCAATGATCCTGAGGCAATACTTGTAGCGAGTTTCGCAGAGGGCCTATAATGTTGAAGTCTATAGTATGGAAGCGCTTTGTCGACCGTGTCATCCAAGTGAGCTCGAAGAGTCTAAAATGTGTGTGAATTGTTGTCTTTGGAATATCTTTGGGTGCTGCAGGGATTTAGTGGTAAGCCTTGGCGAAATCCCAGGTCAAGTAAACGCGACAGTTTGCTAGGAAATGCGCGAAGTTTTGGATGAGTAGAATGGGGTAATGTTCCGGAATCGCCTGACTATCCAGGCATTTATAATCTCCACAAGGTTGCTATTCTCCATTGGGCTTGGGGAAAAAATGGCATGAAGATGGCCAGCTGCTGTTGGAAGGTCTGCATATACCCTGACGGATTAGTTCGTTGATTTTTTCCCGCGCTACAGCGATCTTCTAGGGTGATAGAAGACGCTCCTTCTAGAAGATTGGAGAACTAGTAATGTTGATGTAGTGGTGAACATCATTCTTAAATGCTATATTCGGTAGAAATGTCGCGATAGTTTTGGAAAAGGACGCGAATGCTTGGGCCGGCACCGTTTTAAAAATTATATTGCCCGGCGCTACTGTTACCTCCCAATGTTTTCTCTAGAGTATTCCTTTCCGCTGCGAATCTAGGACAATGGAAGAAAACATGATTCGGAATAGCGTCGCAGTTGGGAAAGTTGGGTGAGTTGTCCATGTTGAATCTATAAAGGTATTTACGGGAACCACCATGTCCCGTGAGAAACTGCGTGAGACCATAGTTTATCTCACCATGCGTTCCTTGCACACCCTCCAAATCTTGATGCTGGGAATCAATCTGTGGGTCCATCGAACCTTTTCCGTCCGTTCCCACAATTGTTGCTACCTGCTTAACGAATCTCATTCTGGAATTTTTCACGTGCCGATCAGAGGAAGAATCTTATCGGCCCAAATGTTGACCGGCATCATTCCAGCTACACCATAGGCCGCTTCATCTTAGATACTTCTATAACTATAGCACACTCTTAAGGCGGTCTTTCTTTAAACTGCGCTCATCTTTTGAGCATTGCATGCGTTATGCAATGCAGCTAACCAAACTGCTGCTGTGTAGAGCGGTATACAGGTCACCACTCTAGCTATAAGCAGAGAAAGATCCCATCCTTCAAGCATGCTTCAAACAACTAGACAAATATGTCTCTGACCTCGACTTACCAGCCACCTTTAGGGCTTTTTTTGGTACGCCGTCTAGGCCCGGCGCTTTGTTGTCTCCCAGTCTACCGCAAATCTTCAGTACTTCTTTTGTCGTTCTGTTGTGTGGGGGTAATATAGCCACACCTAAAGATGTCTGTAGACTGTAGCCATTCGTGCTCTCCTGAAGGAACAAACCCTGAAGGATTTTCAGTAATTTGCAGAGTTGTCTCCCAATCACAACCCTGTAGGTGCTTGCCCATGGCTTTATATCCGCCTGTAAACAGAGTGGCTTGAAGCAGTCCCTCTTGTTTTTCTATATAGCCAGCTTCAGGTTTCTTCGATCTACCTTTTAAGCTCGCTGCTTTACCTCCTAGTCAATTCTGCCCATTGTTCTCTGGGCCGCTTGTCTGGCCTGATGACATACCGACCGAAGATCAGAGAATTCGTTACTCCCCCAGGAATTTGACCTTCTACTGGGAAAAGTATAATTTTTCGCATCGATGAGTTGCAGGCCGTCACCATATTCTCCGTAATATGGAGGGTCCTTTCCGAGGGTTTGTGACTTGGTTTCTTCCTTCGGCTTTGCCCTCTTCGGAGCTTTCCAGTTCCATATATCTCCCTTTTGGTTCCTCCGAATCCTGCTAACGTTTCCCCCACGTCTTTGAGATCAGGGTCAGCTTTCACTCTTTCTAGTATGTCTGCTTAGGAAAAATTACCCGCGCTTGAAATGATGATCGCCTCGGGACGGATCTTCATTCTCTACTTCTTTTTTTTTGGCTTTTTTGGTTTAATCTTAGTCCAACTGTCGTGTACCTTTTGGGACATTGACTTCTTTGGTGGGGCTAGGGTTTTAGGCATTATTTTCCCATCCGTCGAGGTTTTAAGCCCCTTCTGCTGATTTCCTCGATGATTGGGGAATTGGGGAACTAGTTGTGTTGGTGTGGTACTGAACATCATACTTAACTGGCTGGGAAGTACTACTTTCGGTAGTAATGCTGCAATAGTTTTGGAGGAGTGCGCAAATGTGTAGGTCGGCAACGTCTTTAAAAATCATTGAAAGGAATTTTGTTGCTTAAGCAGGTTCACCTAAGCGAGTTGTGGGGTCTATTAGGGACCTATGCTGTATATCTGCCAGCGCCTTCAGTGTCAGGCAGGCATAGTCTGACATGTGTGCCATGTGTACCTTGCTAGCAAAGATACATATCGATGCACGAATGCATAAGCGATGGAGAGAGATTCTCGATACTGCTCCGTATGCAGCATCATGGGCGAAAGTCCTTAGCGGCCACCAGTTTGGTGTGTTTTGTGCTAGGGTTCTCCTGTCACGTTTTATGTCGTATTACGCCACTAATGAAAAGGCTTGCTGCAGTTTTCCACGCTGAGCTGATCCGAGCCATTGGAGAGACCTGAACCGAGTCTGCAAGTGGCACATCCGACGTAGCTCTTACCATGTAGCCTCATTGGAGGTTGTCTGGTATTACTAAAACTGAGATTTACTCCTGAGAGGAAGTATAAACCAATACTACGGTGCAGCTAATTGGGGAACGCTGTTCCGTGTCTGAAAAGGACAGTGGGATTATGCCTGCATGGAAAATACCCGGCCCTCGGGACCTCCATGTCAACCGCAACCCGCAATAAATTCCCGCAAGAAGAATCACAAATACCCAAGTCAAAAAAAAAAAACGTTCGAGAGAAATTCAACTTCGAAGGACTATACCGGCTCCCGTGCTATCAGAACGAACTTCCTGTGCCACTCCAGTAAAATTTCATAGCGGAGAATGGTTTGTACTTTCTACAAAAAACATCTGAAGCACGTGAGCATGCAATGGGGTTACTGAGCGAATCTGATCTTCCGTGGCCGCTTCAAAAAAGCTGCCTCGGATCGTTAAACACTTTAAGCCTCGACAAGGAGATCCACTTGGGCCCGACTCGAATGTCAAACTTGAATGGGTGCTCGCTTCACTCCACAATTTTCAAAGGGCCATCGTATGGTGGTTGCAGCAGCCTCCGAGGAGCGTTCACCCTAACGAGAACCTGGGCACACGTCTCAAGGTCCCTGGGGGTATTGTCGCGTGTCGGGATGATGGAGTCGGTCGCAGCTTCGAAACAGCGTCTCTGGGCAGGCGAAGGATTCCAGAGTCGTTTAACCCTGCTCTCATGCCACACAGGAACACAGGAACTACACTCGATGGGCCGTGAGGAGGCCGGAAGGCAACGACCGCGACAACGACGGATCTTGGCGAGCCATTAAGGCGGCCTTTGGCGTCCGGTGCCAATGTTCCAGCATACCGTACGACTGTCGATGGTATGCAGTAGTCCTATGTCGTTTGAGGCCCAGGAGAATGCCTAACTCCGCGAAAAGAGTAGAGTCGAATTGCATTACATTCCAAACCGCGAAAACCACTCTCGACAGAGGGTCTCGGCACATGATTGCGTAATGTTAGACAGAGGTATTGCTTCAGACCGTCGTGTATTGCGTTAAATACTTCCTTGAGCCGAAAATGGGAATCTCCTTGAACTTGTATTTGGAATTTGCCTTCAGACTCTGGAACTCTGCTTCGTCATTTTGTGCCTCGGCGATTACCGTATAATCGACCACGGTGGGGATTGTCACCTCTGATATTCGAGACAAAGCGTCTGCAACAATATTATCTCTTCTAGACACGTGTTGGATGTCAAAAGTAAACTGGCTGATATAACTCGAGTGGCGAAGTTGACGAGGGGACGTTTTGTCGGGCTTTTATCTAAGTGCGAAAGTAAGGAACTTGTGGTCTTCAAACACGGTGAATGGTCTGCCTCACATGCATGGCCTCAGCAGCCATTAAGGATCGCTTGGTGATGAGCGGCCTTGGGCAAAAAACGATGATAGAAGCTTAACATGCCCAAGAACCTTCGCAGATCCTTTATTGTGCTTGTCAGGGGAAAGCTTTTTATCGCCTCAACCCTGTCTGGGTCAGCTTGGATACCGTCAGGGGTTATTAAATGGGCAAGAAATCTTACCTGCTGCCAACGTTTAGGACAAGTCCGACCTCAAGAAAGCTTTGATGTTCCACATGCTCAGATTCTGAAGAAGGCAAAAAGTGACAAAAACATCATCCATGGAAACGAAATAAAAGTTCAAGTTTCGCAAGACGGAGTGGATGACCCTCTGGAAAGTCTGCGCAGCGTTGCACAAGCTGAAAGTCATCCTAGTAAACTCGATGGGTCCGAAAGGTGTGCAGATAGCTGTCTTCGGAATGTCTTCGGGAGCGACAAGGGGTTTGGTGATACGCCTTGGCTAGATACAATGTCGCAAATACAGAGCAGTTCGTAAGAGGGTACACAAAATTGTCGATGAATGGAATGAAGTATCGGTCTGGAACTGTTTGAGCATTCAGACGCCTATAATCTCCACATGACCGCCATTCGCCGTTTGGCTTAGAGACCAAATGAAGTGGAGAGGAGCAACACTGCGCTTCGTGTAGCTGTCACTTCATAGGAACGCAGGAAGTCTGCGGCTAATATGGGGACAACGATGTCAGCTTTAACGAAGCGTTATGAAAAGCTTCGGCGCAAGCCAGGACTCACGTCTGCTTGCCTGTATCTATCAGCTGTCTGGAGACGGGGAGACCGAGAGTTCTTCGCTTATGGCTACAAGAAAATTGCGCCAACTTATTGACGGGGGGGTAGACACCGCCGTGTATTCCAGTGAACTCAGTTTTTTGGGTCGCCAGAAACGTGTATTGGCCGGTACATTTCGAAGCCTGATCTGTAAACCTACGGTGGCACCAACACACACTGGAGTTTCATGCGGCGTGCTACTACCCGGACACCCATTTAGCGAGGTCCGTCCAAGACGGCCAAGACCTCCAGGGGATTGCCGTCGGCATACGCCAGTATAACCTACGTGATCCACCCTGAAACCACAAGGATTTCAGTAGCTCCGGACTAACTTCGCTCCCACCCAACTACTTCATTTCCTGAAGTAACTGACTGGGGGTGCAGTCGCTACGTGTCAGATCTATTAGCAAATGATCCAGCTTATCTGTCACATTTACGGACAGTCTCCTGATGAGCTGGTCCTTCAGCGGGGTGTAGGAGTACTCGCTCAGCACGTCGGAAATAAGTAGCCAGGAAAGTTAAGGTACATATTCAATATCCTTTCAAAATTTTGTTTAATTTTTAAAAAGGGTTCTTTCTTCCACTTAGTCTGATCATAAAGTTTTTTTTTGAATTTTCCCATGTTGTCGAATCCTTGCAATTTTTCATCTCCTTTTTTCGTTCCTTTGAAAAAATCGCTGTTCCAATGAACTTTATCCTTACAGAGCTATGTTTTTTTATTCTCCTTTTTTACAGTGGTTAAAAATTGGAAACATTTTGAGTAGACAAGCGATACCGACAGGACTTTGTATCCATGAACACTATAAACTAATTTCATGAATAACTTTTTAACTTTGTGTATTTCGTCCTTTAGCTGTTTACCATAATACACGTCAGATAGGAGAGGAAGTGACGATCAAGCTTATGATAGAACGGTACAAGGGATGGAGACACGAAACAACCGCAGCCCGACATTATCCAGAGGAAAATAAAAGAAGGACTTTCTTTCGAAACTTTCTGCAATTCTTTTCTTTAAAAAATCATAAGATTATCCTTGAGAATATGAAAAACTTGAAAAAATATTGTCGTGGTGTCCTGCTAACGCGAAATTTTTACCAAAGTTTATCTGAGAACTTTCTGGTTATAGCACTGGAAGTGGTTCTATGCATTTAAAACTATGGAGCCGTTGTTACTTTCTCTGGACCTCTTGGGATGCTCCACGGGAAAGCGACGGGAGGAAAAACTAAAAAAAAAAAAACGCTTGAAAGTTATTCGAGCGTCAGGCAAGTAATTCAACTCCTCCTTCGATATTTTGTACAGTACAGTGCGGAACTTTAGGGATTAAACGTTGGGGTAGCACTAATTCAGAAATGTTAATGATCTGGAAAATTGAGTAAATCGAAGGAGCGAACACGAAAACCAATAAGGACACTAGTTCGTTACCAGGGCAATGAACGAAGATATAAATTGAAGAATTTTTTCTCTGCTTGAAGTAGGTTCTATGCACAGGATCATGGTTGAATTGATGGGGAAGAAATGAACGTAAATGAAACGGAATTAAGGGAATTATTCACGTATGTGGGAGATGTAAGGCTGGTCGAGATAAAAGTCCTTGTAATAAATACTAGGACAGGAAAGGAAGTCGTTGATGCTGGGATTGCGCATTTTTTAGTTGGACGATAATCGTTGTAAATGCGATGAATGAAGTGATTGTTGGAAATAAATCGAGGGAGTTAATCGGGCAAGCTAGGATGCTGCCTGTTATGGGTAAGTAGCATCTGAGGATTGGTTATCATTGAGGCGCCGAAATTGATGAGGGTATATCAGTGCAGTATCCACGGAAGGCGGCTCTAGTCCATCCCACCTAAGAACCACTCAAAGAACACATTCCAAGGAGTCACCTTCAACAAAATGTACATCAATACTTTGTAATTTGATCCTTAACACTTGATCCCTTGCTTCATGCTTTTAACATCGACAATAATAATTTATACGTCGCCCTGTTAGATGACAGGGTGCAAGTGGAAGAAAAGCGCTCACATCCTGTATATTTTCCTGACCGGATACATTTATACGAGTAATGTCCTTCCTTTTGCTATCTCCATTTATTTATTTGCCCCGTAAGTCCTTGCGAATACTGTGTTATCGAGGATAAATATAGAGACGAAGTAGGTGAAAAAGAAAATAACCGCACAATGGCAACAATCTAAACATGTTGGTCGGTAGTCGAATCAACAATGTAGCGCCTAGCCTGACTCTATAAGCCGCCCCCTAACCAGGCGTGGTTGATGTCGGGAAACTCTCTAATGTATGTCGGCCTTTTGTGGCTTGTGATATCCGTTGACGGGAACACACAATACATAATGTCATTGGCACTTCAGGGAAGAGATAGACAATCTTTTCCTTTTCTACTCAGTCTCCGCATGCTATAGACGTTCACATCCTGAAAACAGGACTATTTTACTGTGATGAAGATAACATAGTGAAGTTGGATTGGAATACTGTGTAAGCTTCATTGAGGAAAAAGAAATACATAGATATGGAGGACACAAAAGAAAATAGTCCTTTGGGGAATTATTATCCGCTAAAATGAGATTGTTATTGAGAAGGACGTTGAAACACAGATACACGGATATAAACGTGCATATACGCAATACCGGACTCAAGGAGGAAACGCAGGATTTGAGATAAAGCTTGCCTTAAATTGTTTAAATCTCCGGGATTTAGCCGTTTCCATTTTATTTTGTATAAATTTTTATCTGACTTGTGGTTGTTCAAGAGTGGATTTGTGGGGAAAACTTGACCATTTTCTTTTGAATCTGAAAAAAATCCTGAATCTGTTGTTTCGACAACGACAATAAAAGCAGGGATAATCAGGGATAATATGATTCTAGATGAGAGGGCTGTTGGGTATGGTATACTTTTCTAATTACGATGATTTTTAAGTGTTGGGTCCTTTTGAGGGTGAAAGTTGCAAGTAATAAGGGAAAATGAGAATTGAATATTTTGGAAATATAATGGGTACTCCGTGATTTGGTTTCCGTATTAAAATAGGAGGAAGGAGCGTATAAATTCCATGCTGTTAGTTATATCATTTTGGCCTACTTTCAATTATGAACTGAAAAATAATTGGATTAGATTGGGGAAGGGTGGATTCACTAGTTTGTAACCTTATTAAAGAATGAGTCGAAGCAAGTCTCGTCAGTCAGCATTCCTGATCCCAGGCTCCAATTGGCGCCGCCTGTTAAGGCTAAAGCCTTGCACGCGGGTAAACATCGGTATTTGGGCAGCAAACAACTCTCGGGGAAACCGGTTTCGGGCAAACGACCTTCGGAGAAAAAAAGCAGCATCTGGAGTACATGCGGCTAAGTGAAACTTTTCGACACAGAAGCCAGTAGTGAGGGCTTGGCCGGCAACGGCTAAGCCTTCATTCTCAGCCAAGGCTATCGAAACCGATGAATAAGTCTTACATGACGACAACAATCCATTCAGTTACGATACTGAACAATGCGCACAGTTTAGGAAGAAACCCCTCTAAGCTTTAAGGACTGCATTTTTGCAAGGCAAGCTACCCTCTCTCTCGACGATGCGCTACTTACCCTTAAAAGGGTCTTTGAGTTGCTCTCGTAAAAAAAAGTGTTTCCTCGGGCACAACTTGGTGCCCAGAAAAACCGAAATACCCCCACTTTGACAGATAGTCCGTAGGCCAGGAGCTTTCCTTACTATCGACGTGGTTGAACCGGGTACTAAGAAGGTTCGGAGAAAAACCGGTTGAAGGTTTCCTTGGTTTGATTCTAGGTGCCGAAAGTTTTGAGAAAATTATCGGAGGAGAAAGGGACTTCTTTCTTAGCACATTCTGTCAGGTAAGGTGCCAGCTCAGTTAAAGCAAGTAAGGATAGTTCCATCGAGTCGATTTCAACCCACTCTTCAACGATCCCGATTCGACGACACCGGAGGCCGCATCAACCTAAAAAGGAGTGCGAGATAATTTATCAAAGATCAGTGATCCGACATGAAGATGGAAGAAACGCAGTGACTCTCTCCAGAGACGATAAAACCACAGCTCTACTAGGAAACTCCAGAAGCAGAGCAGTAACTTGTTTCAGGTAATTGGGAAGACGCGTGGAAATTCTTGGATTTCCTGAATGTGGGGCACCACACCGTTTGAAAGAGGTATCTTGCGTGCGAATCCGACTATTTTGCATTTTTGGCAATTTTTCCCGAAACGGGTATCGTGCAAATTTTCAATTTTACTCGATTTTGGGTAAGCCCTGCAGCGGGCCATTTTCTCCAATATTTCGCGTTTCCGCTGTCTTAGCGTAGAAATTCTTGGGTTTCCTGAATGTGGGGCGCCTCCCCGTTCGAAAGACGTATATTGCTTAGGAATCCGACGATTTTGCATTTCTGGCCATTTTTTCGACCCGGGTATCGTGGAAATTTTGAATTTTTCTCGATTTCGGCCAGGTCTCCAGTGAACGATTTTCTCCAATATCTTGCGTTCTCGATGTCGTAGGATGAAAATTCTTGGATTTCCTGAACATGGGGCGCCTCTCCGTTCAAAAGATGTATCTTGCTCAGGAATACGACGATTTTGCATTTCTGGCCATTTTTCCGATCCGGGTATCGTGGAAATTTAGAATTTTTTTCGATGTCGGCCAAGCCCTCCAGCGGCCGATTTTCTCCAATATCTTGCGTTCTCGATGTTGTAGGATGGAAATTCTTGGGTTTCCTGAATGTGGGGCGCCTCCCCGTTCGAAAGACGTATTTTGCTTTGGAATCCGACGATTTTGCATTTCTGGCCATTTTTCCGACCCGGGTATCGTGGAAATTTTGAATTTTTCTCGATGTCGGCCAGATCCTCCAGCGGACGATTTTCTCCAATATCTTGCGTTCTCGATGTCGTAGGATGAAAACTCTTGAATTTCCTAAATGTGGGGCGCCTCCCCGTTCGAAAGAGGTATCTTGCGTACGAATCCGACGATTTTGCATTTTTGGCCATTTTTCCGACCCGGGTATCGTGGAAATTTTGAATTTTTCTCGATTTCGGCCAGACCCTCCAGCGGTCGATTTTCTTCAATATCTTGCGTTCCCGATGTCGTTGGATTTCCTGGATGTGGGGCGCCTCCCCGTTCGAAAGAGGTGTCTTGCTTAGGAATCCGTGGAAATTTTGAAGCAATATTGGAAACCTGTCGATGGCTGGGGCATGGTCTGAGCCTCAAGCGTAACCTAGTTATTCTGACCGACAGCCAAGTGATAATTAAGGTCTTGTGCTCAGTGGCTTTCGGGGGCAGTGAAAAAATGTGTCTTTGCAGCACGTTTAAGATCACCCTCCTCTGGGTTTCCTATTACAGGAACATAGAAGGAAATGAGCGGGCTGATGGACTGGCCAGACCGGGCTCCGCTCGTGGTAGTCTTTTGGTGGGCACAGTCTGTGTCCCGTTGGCGACTGTCGAGGATGCAATATATTCACACTTTTTTATTTGAGGACTATTTTGGTTTCAGGATTGAGCCCTGCATGAAACCGTCAGTAACCTTTTTGATTTGTTTGTATTCACACTACTTAGTAGCTGTGGACCTCAGGTGACAAAGGTTTACCACCTGTGCTAAGTTAAGGAGAATTTGACTCGCCTAGAGAGCAGCCGCGTTCGAATGAATACAATATTACTGCGATGCACGTGGGCGAGACCATGCTGCTAGACTTAGCTTACCCTACAATTCGCATTGCAAGAAGAGGGAGAAACCTCCAGGCATTTCTTTTGCGATTGCCTAGCTTTAGATAGAGCCAGACTCTGCCCACTTGGTAAGTCATTCTTTGAGGACCTCAGAGAGATCTCTAGCTGCTTGGAAAGCTACTTTCCCTCGTGAATAATACGGGCTGGCTGTGAAGATCTAAGCCGGTTGGACTCTGCCCCCATGCTCTTATTAAAGTGGTCATGGTCCTAGGAGTTTCCGGCATCAAAATGGAGGGGGGAGGGGCTCCTCGGAGCGGCCACTGAACCTGCTTACCAAGATGGACTCTGGAAGTTTAAATGGACCGGTTGTGGCTGCTCGCCTGACAGCAGTGGACTACTTCGCAAAGTTAGACAAAAAGTATATCCGAATCGTATCTGCGTTGTATGGTCATGGTAACCTATTGGGGCTCGTAGGCTATGGAACCTTGAGAAAGGTGATTACGAATGTCCTGAAAAAGAAAGGCCCCTTATATGAAATTCAGAGAGTCAGACTGGAACGAATGCCGCTTTGGAAGGAAGCAAAAGAATTCCGTGTGATAAGAGTTCGATCTACCATACGTGACGGCCATCCCTCGGGACTAAAAGCAAAAGGTTACTTCGAGCTTAACGAGGCCTCGCTTCCTATGCGCGCCTAAAATGGTTAAGAATATGAAATGGGCTCTGGAGGACATGGGTATAATGCCCACCGCTAAAGGCAGTGCGATCCAAGTGAAGGGGTTGTACCTTCGCTCAGGAGTGGTGAAACTGAGAAGAGTTGAGTAAGGTTTCATCAAAATAGTTCAGCCTTGGTGGACGAGAGACCCACTAGTAGGTCTGCCCAAATCACAAGTTAAAAACAAAAGTCACTCTTTACAGAGGGACACCCCCGAATTAATCCTACTTTCGTGCAACTTCATTATCATTTTCAACCCCAATTAGGCAGTCTTCGTTTACGAATTCCATCCCCTAAACGACTCTTTAGCTGTTATGTCCTCGGCACATCCTTTATCCTATTTGGTTTTTACAAAGCTGAAATATTTGTTTCTTGCTGAATACATCCAATCCCATAAGTCTTGCAATCTTCCTACATTCTGTGATGCTAGCACATGGGCCCATTGTCAATATCGTGGATACTAGAAATGCATGGAATAAACCCATTTCTTCCTGCTGCTCCTGCTTCATATGCGCAGTGGCATCCTCATCATTTCAGCCGTTGTCGGGTCTGATTTCAATATGAAATTGTTCGAGATTGGCAATGTTATAGTGCATTAGAGGCTGATGTATGGTGATGGACAAGTTGTTAACGTCAATCAAAGCCGATGCAACGAGATGAGTACAATTTCCACATGGACGGAGGCATTCATATATGTGCGGTGAATCTTCATGAAAATTTTGCAACCATTCAGTATCGTGCAGGCTCCGTGCCCATTTCTCATCACCCGGATGACGGCGGCAGGGATGTTCATCACTGATCCCCACTGTCATTGAAACCATCGAGAATCCTGGCTGGGATACGGATTATCGGTAATTTTGTGGCACACACTGATGATGAATGATTCGCTACATATGAAAAGGTCCCTCGTATACATAGGTCTACCATAATGTTCGCTGAGCAAAACATTGTAGACAGATACATATGGGAAAATACTATGGACGAGGCTCATAGATTAAAGATTGGTTGCTGAAAAGATTGATACCATTCAGGTTCTTGTTCAATTCCCTATTCTGATGGAATGCATTGAGCAGAAACACAACTTAGCACTTAGTCCCGGGGGAGACAATTATCGAGCAGTTCGACTGAACGTCGATATTGTAATTTATAGTACTCAGGATTTCGACTCCCTCAGCCATGTACCTGGGATGAGGATTCTAATTAACGATGAAGCAGGTTCGAAGTTTGTTCCAATTGTCTCTCGAAGACTGTTCGCGTTAATTGCCTGAGCGAATATTCAATAAATTTCATTTTATTTTACAGATGCAGGTTTACTACGTCAACTCAAACATGAAGGTTCGTTTAACGACCATTCACTGATAGGAAACATTTCAAGCCAGTTCTCGGCCTCTGTGCTGTTGCCTCTTGACTCAGTTCGTTTGTAATTCAAATGACTTTTCCACCGCCTTGTTCCTGGTGAGGAGAAAAGTCTCGCAGGAGTGGTCTTCCGACTCACATTGTTGTCCTCTATACATAACAAATTTTCCAACCAGAAAGATGTGGCTCTAAAATGAAAGGAAATGGGAAATTTTCGGGATGAAAGTTCATTTGATTTTCCTTCGGAGCCGGATTGTATCGTATTCATTTTTCCAACAAAATATCATTGAACTGTCCATTACGGCTTTATTTGCAAGTGTGAATACGAAAACCCAACTTCCGATGGCTTTGTGGAGGACATCCTGCCCCATTTTATGAATACAGTAATGGACGGACAATGTCATGGATCACATATTTCAGGTCTATCCACGTTAACGGGCGGTTTAAAAAAATGTCTAAAAAGTGTGCATGAAAGTCGAATTGCTATTTCCGGACAGTTGGATTCATTAAATCTTGGCAACAATTTTGCTATTGAGTTATCGAACTAAAAATAGACTCCATTGAAAAGGATGTCTTCCTCACTCAAACTGGGACCCATGATGGTCTAGTAGATGTGGGCGTAGATGAGAGGTTATTCCTCTTGTTCTACCAAGTCATCGTCTCCGTTCTCCGGTGGAGCATAAAACCTGGGAAACACTTGTTGAACCAACATCAACAGCTAGGAGAGCTGCTCTATCTCCATCTCCACGTGTTGATCGTTGAGAGTTGTATCTTAATGAAAAACTGCAGACGGAGAAGGCTGAAGGGGACAAATTGTACCAACTAGTCCTCCAGGTTGGGGGTTGGGTAGGGCCGACAACCCCCCTACAGGGAAAACCGTAGGTACGAAGCCAGGGAAGGAGCCTTGGACAGGATGGATTTCACAATGATGAACCCGGCAGTGAAAGCGAAACAACGATTTGCGCATTGCTCATGGAATCTGCGCATCCTGTACAGACGAAGGTTGCACAGCAGTTAGTCGATACCATCTCCTAATGTAAGCCTGATGTCAAGGCGTTACAAGAAATGCGCTAGACAGGGAATGGTTTCTGGGAGACGACCCATTACACCATATATTATAGCGGCCATCCAATAAACTATATGCTCGGAGTAGGTTTTCTAGTCAGCCGAAAAATGAAACCGGCTTTGAAAACTTAAGCGAAAGGTTATCTACTTGCGTTTGCCAGGCAAATTTAGAAATATAAGCCTTATCAAAGTTCACGCCCCTATAGAGGAGAGTGCAGACTCGGGGAAGGATACCTGCCTACCTCAGGTATAAAATCAAAATCATATTTGGAGATTTTAACAGCCAAGTAGAGACAAGCCCGTATTCAGGCTTCCATAGCCTTTATAAAAACGCTAGTGATAAAAGACGGCGGATTATTCAATAAGCAGTGTCGCATGAAATGGTTGTTGAAGGTACCTGGTCTGCGAAGAACCGTGGGCCTCTCCAGATGGGACCACTTTCAACCAAACTGACCACGTATTGATTGAACGCCGCCACCTCTTAGGCTTGATGAATGTCAGAACATATTGGGAGGCCAACATAGACTCGGATCACTATCTCGTTGACATAGTGCTCCGGGCTCGAGTTGCAGCATGACCTAGAATCCCCTCTGACAATCAGATGAGAGTGAATAGTGAAGTCATCCACAACAAAATCCTTCATAACACCTATAAAGAAGAAATGGATGCCGCAATAACCGCAGTCAACAAACGTCCTGGAAATGAAGAATCGACAAATGATCTTCACAAACACCTGACGAATTTGATCATTGATACGGCCACAAATATACTTGACGTAAGTCGCAAAAAAGTCGGACGGACTGGCTCGACGATGAAAGTGAGCTAGCAACGGAACGAAAGAATGATGCATACTGGGCAATGTTGCACTCTCAAAGAACGCGGACACTCGCAGAGCCCCATCACGAACTCTATCGAGTGGAAAAGTGAATCCACAGACAGAGAAAGCAAGTCCTAGAGAACCAACAGGTTTTTGAACTCGAGAAATACAGAGAGCAACCGCATTAAGCGCGGAAGTTTTACCAACAAGTCAGCAGGATAAAGCCTTACACACTTCAATGCTCATTTTGCCGAGACTGAAAGGGAAATCTGATCTCCGGCCATATGGGCCCATTGAAGGGATGGATCGAGTACTTTGATGAACTGTTCGACAACCAAAATATCGGCCAGAAGCCAGAAGGTTTGCCATGTATCGATGCTCTCTAGGCACGTAAGCTACCGTTATTTAGTTCGCAATTGGATATATGACAGTAGCAGCTGCAATGCCACCACCCCCAGGAGTACCCTTCAGAATAACTCTTCCTGCTCCAAGAGCTTCAACAAATCTCTCGATGTATTGATAGTCGCGTAATGAGAAGTCTTCTAGAACTCGCTAACCTTCCACCAACGATACCAGTGATTCCGACACATGTTTATGTCCGGAATATTTGTTTCGCAGCCTGGACGTCGGAACGTTGGTGTGGATCCGGTGTTTAAAATTACGGACCCTGTTCTCTCGAAGGGACACTTCGAGATTTCTTTTTTTTCTCTGGAGTCACCCCATTCAAGTGTCCTGGCATTGAGGTCTCGCCCAACCAGAATCTGCCCCTCTAGAGCATAAAGCCTGCTTTTTAAGTCCGACATCGTCTCTCCCCTAAACACCAAATCTAAACAAAGCCATCCCCAGAACCCTAAGGCGGTTTTTATACTGAACCCATATGACAAGTCTAGGTGCCATTGAGCTGGGCCCTAGATCAGCTTTCATCTCTGCAGCACACAGCGCTAGCAACACATGAGCCGTTGCACTCCGGTGCATATTGATCTGTAGGATATGGATCATGCTAACCCCGCAGTATGTGCAATATTCTCTCATCAGACGCGCTACGATCCTTCTATATAGACCCCAACTCTTCTTGTTCTCCTCCAGTTGCAGATATGACTCTTTTGGCGGCATCATCAGCATGCTGCCTTCATGTCAGGTCCTCGGCAAGGTGAAGACGTCTGCCAATAATCTAAGCATCTGCAGCACTTGGTGGAGACCGCCCGAATTCGTATCTTGTATACTATCCAGCCAATTCCAATTTTCCGCTGTTATTGCCCGCGCGTTGCTCGACAACTTCCACTACAGCGAGTTTTTGGTCTCGAGAATTAGCAGAGGTGATACCAATTCGGGCATTGGTTACCTCCATACACCCGTGATTGATGGCCTCTTCTGGTTCAGTCTTTTCTGTAAGTCAATCAAGATCTCCGATTTCCAAAGAGCATACGGGTTCTTCGGACCTATTTCGAAGATGACTCCACCACCCTTCGTTTTCCAAATGGAAGAGACTTCTGCTGCACTGTCTTCAGGCTTGGTTCTATAATGGATCTCCGCAAAGGTTTTGTCTTCCGTCGACTTAATAAGCTCCACTATTTGTGTCCGCTTCAACTTTATGCGGAGGCTTTTCTGCTGGGCTGCGTGTTGTTGTCTCTTGTCCCCCTTCGCTTACTTCTTTTGAGTTGGGTGAAATCTCCTTTAGATTGGCCTTCCTGCTTTCGTTTTTCTCGAGTTTGCTCTGCAAAGAGGTTACCTGCGATTCATTTGGCGCTTACGGTGCTTTCATTGTGGGCGCGGTTACTTCTGATTTTCACGCATTTTCTTTTGTGCTCCATGTCGTTCTGTAGAAAGAAATGTGATCAAGGAGTTCCTCCAGTTCCTTAAGCCTATTTTTCACGTCATTGAGGTTGCTGTCCTCGACACGAGTGTCGCATCATTTTGCGAGTCTTCTTTTTCGCCAGCGCTTGCTGCTTTCTGTGGGTTGTAGCCTAGCCCCTAGCCCTTTCATAATCAACTCCGATTCCATTCCCATCTCCTCAGATTTATAATTTTTTGTCCGCACAAAAAGTTTCACCTCCGCATCCTGTGTAAGGAAGCGGACCACAATACCTCAGATCCCTGACCTACGCTTGTGTGTGTGTTTGTGATGGCGAAGATGCTCTAGCCTCTTAGTATTCAGACCGTAGAACATTGTACTCGACTCCCCCATCTAGGGGAATATTCTAGATTTGTTAATGTATGTTATCGCAGGATGTGATGTTACCCGCTGCAGTTGGAACACACCGGTACCAAAAATCTGGTGCGTCCATAGGCACGGCATTGACATAGAAAATGCTGATTCCGCTTCCTCATTACAAGAGAGACACGTATCATTTAGAATACTTCCTATTCTAGACATTTGTCCAGGTAGTGAATTATGGCCTGTCAGAATGCCTACGATACTCTTGCAAGTTCTTCTGCAGGATGTGCTTTGGGGTATGCATGTTTGGTTCTGACAGGAAAAGTTTATATTGGTTTTCATTAATTGAATGACTTTCGAATGTGATGCCCAACAAGTCTCTCCAAATCTTTCAGAAAGAATGATGTCAAGCTGAGCTATCTGAAATTCTTTGGATTAGAATAGTCATCTTTCCCAGGCTTCGGTATGAAAACTACTCTAATCTTCTGCCAAGAGGTAGGCACATAGCCTAAAGACCCTACGCTTAGTTGATTCCAGAACTCACGGACGAAAAAGCACTCGCTTGCAATGCATACTGTCTGACCAGGGTCCGAAGGGACTGGCTTCGAACACTCGTCACAACCACCTCTTTTATAGTGCTAGTTTTACATCACCCTATCGACGTCGGGTATTAGTAGCTCCATCTTCACCGAGAGACTTTCGTCAGGCTACTACCTAAGACGTGTCATCCTAGCTAGGGGTTAGAACTACTCTCTTGACTGGTTAACGCTAATGAGAACTTCAGAAAAAATTTAATGTGAAAAATTTTGGTTTGGCGAAATTCTTCTGCGATGGAACTCTTTTTAAGTGAGATTACCAGTCTGGAAACCCCTCGGAATTTCTCGATGAATTCATTATGACAAAGGACATAAATGCCAACTTCACGTGTGATCTGCGTCTGTCAGTAGAATTACTAACCCCAGGGGTTAATAGACCATCTCTTTGCCTTATGCCGAAATCGGAGTGTAGTCGAAACTGGAGTGGGTGGAGTTTGAAAGATTTAGATGTATCTAAACATTTAAACTCGGACTTCTACCAATTGTCTACGGAACGCCATGGCGTGCTCAAAGGAATCTTGTCCGGATAATACCACAAAAGCCTTCAACATTCCCAGCCTGAGCTATAAATCAAATTTGGGCATAAATTTTCGAGTAATTTACTACCGTCACCGTCACAATATACTTCTTTGCCAATAAAAAAGCGCAATAATTTTTTTATGCCTCCAACAGCAAAACATAAGAAATTCTTCTGGGCTACAGTTTTGTCAGTTCAGCAAACTTTACTCAACAATCTAGACCGTGATGTATTAAGATTATGTAAGCGATACGAATATAGATACATTTGTATCTTAAGTTTATTCCCCTTTCAAAATATACACTGTGTGTCCGGGGGGAAACATATTCCAGTGTAATAACACGAACCCATTCCATTTCAGACTCAGATTCATTTTAAATTAAAGTGATAAAACCCTCATTAACCGTAATAGAGATTCGACTTCGACTTCTGCAAGGAAAATCTTTTCCAACTTACAATCAAGATCTGAAGCTATAAATTTGTCTGGCTCTTGCTTTTGGGCTTCAGTTTTCAGTACACTTTAGTATGCTTAGAGAGCGAAGTATATGCCAAGGCGTACATACTTGTATATGTACATATGCCAGGATGCATGCTACAATAGTGTCTTGAATAACATAAGAATTTTTCTTTACGATGCCATTTAAGAAAACCAAGCAAAGTTGTTTTTTTTTCGTCCTGCTTATTGTCCTCGTAAAGCAATAAATTCCCTTGATTTGGACTCTAGCCAGGACGATCCAAGTTTTCGGGGTGGTGTTCTTTCCACATGGAACAATTTCCAGAGCATGTGGTATACACCTAGCGAAGAGTGTAAGGACAATGAATAATGGCAAGAAAGGAGGGAGGAAGGTGGACACCATAGGCAATAGTTGATTTTATTCCATTCAATTTATCAGGGAAGGTGTGAAAAATAGGGAAACAGTTTTGAGCCGGACAATTCTTTAGTAGGTCCTGGATTGATGCTGCTCAGCAAGAAGGAAAATCTATCCTCCAATACCTTCGTCAAGGGGGTCATTCGGTGCACTGCAGGATAGACTGACGCGGAACATAACTCCCTGAGGCCAACCAATCTATCTCTGAGGGTGAGCTGTCTCTCCTTTAGGGTGATGTGTGGCTTTTCAGGAGCCAAGTCCCTCGTCTACCAAGACCGTTAGTGGGTGGTGATAGCCACACCCTGTACGAGGTGACCCTACTATTAAAAAAATGCTACGGATCTAGACTGGGGAGTCAGAAAACACCTCCCCTAATCCAGGGTGCCATGCGAACCGTGCCCATTGGATAGTTTGCAGTCGGGGGTAACTGACTGTATTCGAACCTTATCGTGTTATAAAAACAAGAAAACTAAAATCAATAAGTCGGGACCCAGTACCGCACAGAAACTGGTTAATCAGGCGGAGGGACATCTCTGAAATAATGACAGCCAGGTGATTACACCCAAGAAGGGAGAAGTTGGGACGTCAAGCAGTGGATCCAAGGTCAACATTGGTATAATGCGTGGACAACAACCAACAAACGTCACTGTTCAAAAAGCAAGGACTAGAAAAAGCACGTCTGCGATAAATATATCAGACGTCAGGAAGCAGACAGGCCTCAGTGGCGCAGGTGCTAAATGGAGCTTTACTGGAGCCGAAAAAGCGGGGAGCAGCAAAAAATCTATACGCGTATATGGAGAGTATTTAGAAGCAAGGTGGAGGGAAAGGGTAAACTCCTCACGGTCGAGGTAGATGACCGATCCTTGGAGGCAGTCAAACGTCCGAGCTCCAATATTAACTATCGATTTGGCAACATACCCGTGCATGTGCACAGAGAAAAGCGGAGGAAATACACCTTGGAGGGGACATCGGGTGAAAAGCATACCGAGGTCCCCGAGGAAGCCCCGTAACCCATTGAGGTGGAAAGGACTGAATCAACCAGGGAAGTAGACCTGCTGCTCAGTGAAGAGCAGAAGCTGGACGACCTGGACCGAGGACTTCTAGGGCTTAGGGTTGATAGCGACGTGCAGGAAAGCGCCATGATGGAGGAGGAGGGCGATACTCCGATAGTGGAGAAGAGCTCTAGACAATACTGGAACCAATAGCTAGCACTAAGATAGCCCAGATAAACCTTCAACATGCGAAAGCTGCATTTGCGGTAATTGCAAGGGAAAGTTCCAAAGAGAACATTGGAATAGTGCTGGCTCAGGAGCCCGGGGGCAGATTCGCAACCGGCAAGGAGAAATCATGCAGGTAATTTGGGATTCCTCTTGTGAAAAACCAAGAGCTTGCATAATTCTTAAACGTATTTGAAAATATATATGTCTTTCAGAGTTCCTGACCGGGGACCTTGTGGCTATCCAAGTCTCATTGAAAGCCGGGAGGAGCACTCGAGAGGCAGTCCTGGCATCGATATACTATCCAGGCGACGAAATCCGGACTCCACCGGAACAAAACTGGTTGAGTATTGTAAGAAGAGACCGTTACCGCTTCTCCTCGGCTGCGATGCCAACGCCCATCACGAAGTCTGGAGAAGCAGCTACACTAATTGAAGAGCTGAGTACCTTCTTGAATTTATTCTCAGCAATAAGTTAAAAATATATAACTTAGGGAACACTCCTATATTTTTGACCAGCACTAGACAGGAGGTACTAGACATAATTCTAGGAAATACTCTAATGAACGGGATGGTCAGGAATTGGAGGGTTTCAGGTGAACCCTTTATGTCTGATCACAGAATAATCAGGAATCCCAGGGGAACAGATTGGGAATTCTATCCAATGCGCTTGAGCAACAACATTGCCCACCTTCAAGGCAGCGGTGACATCAGGAGCGAACTGGAATTAGAAACAGTGGTGGAAAACCTCAACACAATCGTCATTGAGGCTTATGAGGCCAGCTGTCCGGCTAAGATATTTAAATCATTAAGGGATGTACCATGGTGGAACAGGAACCTAGCCAGAATAAGAACAAAGGTACGAAAACTCTTCAACCGGACAAAACAAACCGGGGACTGACAGAGGTACGAAAATGCACTGACTGCCTATAGCAACGTGATCACGGAAGCAAAATGGAACACCTTCAGGGAATTCTGTGAAGGAGTCGAATAAATCACAGAAGCAGAAGGCGGGGCAATGTCCTCTGTCTGTTTGAAGAAGGAGGGAGGGACATTTACCAAGAAATCCCGGGGTCCTACCTTACGATGGCAGGCGACGACATTCTGCTTGGCACCCCAACAACCAATAAAAGGGGAAGAAAGAAGAACTGGAAACTAGTAGAGGTATGCTCAGAAGCTAGGCTAGGGTGGGCAGTGGGAACTTTTAAACCACTGAAATCCCCTGGAGTAGATAGCATTTTCCCAGCACTAATCCGGAGGCCTAGGAATAATCTTAGAGTCTCTTCTGAGGATGGTAAGAGAGAGCCTTGCACTGGGATATATACCAAGGGCATGGAGACGAGAAAAAGTGCTCTTTATTCCGAGAGCAGGTAAAAAGGGCCCTTTTCACCCCCAATCTTTCAGACCAATTTGCCTAAGATTGTTCGTACTCAAAACGGTGTAGAAGGTCACAGATGCAGGTAAGGAGGGCAATATTCAAGATGGCCGGTAGTATCAGTTAGGCGGGGAGCTGCCTAAGCCGAAGGAAGATTGATATTCTTTCTAGGCAGTATCTTGAATTACTAATACCAAGGGATATCATGACAACGAGGTCTGATGAGAAGTTTGAAACACGTTGGAGTAACAAGGCAAACTGGGAAAGCGTGGCTGGGATAAACGGCTTAAACCAGCAACTGATTACTCGGTGCACTGACGAATCCCTCACAGCAGAGGGAGCGGTTGCCGGTGTCATTGGTCCAAGGAAAATGTATTTGGAGCCAATGGGTAGGTACATTAGCATATTCCAGGCGGAAATATACGCCATACACAGATGTCTTTCCTTTAATCTCCTAAGGAACTACAGGGGGCAGAACATTGCTATTCTCACCGACAGCCAAGCAGCGACCAAGGCACTTAGGTCCATCAGGTGAACTCTAAACTGGCATGGGAATGCTTTAAGAGACTGAATACGCTCGGCTTGTTCAGCAAGGTTTGGATACTCTGGGTTCCAGCCCATGCTGGGTTGGTAGGCAACGAGGAAGCGGACGAGCAAGCCAAGAAGGGCAGGGATGCCTTTAGACGGGCCAGAACCCTTCTATGGAATCGGAAAGGGTTTCATGTTTATGACATTAAGAAATGATGAATGAACGGTTGAGGGAGCTATACTGGGCGGGTCTACCAGGAATGGAGCAGTCCAGGGTTCCTATTGGGGGATACAAACCCGTGCGCACAAAGGATTGCTTAAACCTCACCAAAAAGAACCTCCGAATCATAGTGGGAATTCTCACTGGTCACTGTCGGTTGAACTATCACTTAGGGAAGCAAGGGATATCTACGAACACTGCCTGCAGGTTTTGTGCGGAGTGTGATGAAACCTCTATACACGTCCTGGAACAGTGTCCGGCACTTGCGCAAAGTAGGTCGAGGCATCTGGGAGAACACTTAATACCAGATGCAAAGTTGAAAGATCTGGAATTAGGGAATATACTAAAGTTCTTGACGGTTGACGGGGCACAATAGTTCTTTAAGGACGCCGGGCGACTTTCCCTTAACGGAATAATAATAATACCTTCGTCAATCCTTTTGATAGGAAATGGCTTCCAATGCTGGCTTTTATAGTAAAACCACTTGACTTGTTTGACAAGCCACCCGTTTTCAGGTCAACGAGCTTCTTCACTGCAACCGCATTGCATTCATTTTAAATCATAAATATCAGCTCCTTCAAGGTAGTTACTGGTGCAGAAAATTGAGCAAAGTGCTTCAGGTAGTAAGGAATCCATTGAAGGAAAAATTCGAAATTACGGTTATTAGAGAATATAACCCTAACATCTACTTTCTCCGGAACTGCATATTCATGTCGAGCATCACTCCTCCAATTAGCCTTCCTGGCGATTTCCTTTCTGAAAGGAAACTAGATTTCGATAGAATCAACTGAAAATATTAATTGGCTGGAAAAATTCAAAGAATTCGGAACAGTTATGAATGAAAATGAGTGGAAATTCAAAATAACTATTTTATTCAGTATCTAAATGTAATTACTTACGATAAATTGTTGGGTTTATTGGGGTCAACTTGTACTCTCCGGAAATACCACCTAATTGACTCCTTTTCACGGGACTGCACGGTCGCCGCAAACTGTTCAACGAAGTGATTATTGCTGGTTCGATAGTGGAGCATACTTCGATTAGCAGGTCCTGTTTATTAGTTACATCATTAAAAATAATTGGCTGCCAGCATCATCGGCAGATTGAGAGCCATTAAAGACCATTTGGCTGTTGAACCACACTCCAATGCCGTTTCATCGAGAGGGTCGTGAGGGCATTTTTCAGGATGCGGTACAAGAATGGTTTCTAAATTAAATTCAGCTGGTAATACGGATAATTAGCATTTGGCTGAAATGGGGATTATAAGGAATTACAATTAGACTAATTAAAGGAGCGAGTTTGAGTAGGTAAAGCTTGCGTGGAAAATGGCGTAATTGTACAATTAATTTTTTTTTTCAGCGGACTGGGAATGCAAATTAGACTGAAAAGAGCTCATAAAAAGTTTGTTTTCGTACGTTGACTTGGGATAAAAGAAAGCTTTGATGATTTCAAGGAATTCCAGAAATTTGAGAGAAATGGAATTAGCGGGAGGAGAGGGCTTTGATTGGGGACCTAAAATGATCTAACACGTGGAAGGCAATTAAGTGACGTTTTAATTTTTGGGCTAGCACGTCAACAGGAATAAAATAATATTCTCTTTTCATTTTTAAGGTTTTACGAGAAATAAGCAAACAAAATCTCGCCTTTTCATTGGTAACAACCGCTCTCAATGTGTCCCAATTCCCCCTGAAATACCTTCGTGTTCAAAGCTTTGCAGAAATCACCAACTGTCTTCCTCCCAACTCTCAGATCTCGTGTCTCGGGTGGTTTACTTCCAAGAGAGTCTGCATAGACTCAACTCTGGAGTCCGTAAAAGTACCATCCGGTTTTCTAAGAGAGTCCAACTTGGCCGACTCATCATTAGTAAGGACTCTGTGCACAGAAGTCTCCCTTTCACCTTCTAGTTTCTCACAGTATGCTCTAAAAAAATCTCGTTTCGAACGTTTTACAGGCCGAGTTATGAGAACAAAATCGGTGACTGTGTACCTCGGGCTCAATGAAGGGCATCCATGATCTCCATAACAGTATGCAGTGTGGATATCCCTGCTCTGAACCCAAAGTGCCTTAAGGATAAGTCCTCGGCAACATGAATCGCCTCAGGGAGTCTGATGAGCGTTTCAAGCGCTTTCCCGGTCGTGCCAAGTATACACGACGGTCAGTATGGAGACAACAGCTCAGCGTTTCCTTTCTTTAACTGATCGCACCATCCTCCAGCGATACGGCAGAATTCCTTCCTTTGGGTAAGCGATGGACGTCTGGGTTGGCAAGTCTGGCCATTGCCGAAACAGCAGTTTATAAACTTTCTCTTCGAGCTCTTTGTGGTGAACCCCGTACAGGATGTCTGCAAACAATGCCCGTACTATTTCGTCCATTTCCGATTGACAAGTTTATAAGTAAATTAAAGTTCATACTTAAATAAATCTTTAGGGATCCCCAATTACCTCGTTGTCTAGGTTCTGAAACCCGTGAGATGTGTTTTTATTTATCGTGCCGCAGAGTCTCCTTGTAGATGGTGTATACTCTACCATTGTGTCAAATGCCTTCTCGCAGGCGTGTAAACTTTGTTCCAAACAGCGGAGCTTATGACACTCCTGAGTAGGTCGGCAATTTCCGCCGTCCACCATTATATAGAAGGTTTTTCACGGCTGAGGCCTTTGCGGGGTAAGGAACTTTACAGACTGTCGTAATCGGGTTCATAACTGTTTAAAACCCGGTTCTCGCCATCATTTGCGGGAACCGTTTCCTTCTCTGGCATTAAATTCATCTCCATCCAGGATCCGCCCTTCAAACCCCCTAAATAGCGAATCCAGACAAAGTCATTCCCTTGACTTTGAGCAAGAACTCAAAGTCGAAAGCCGTCCCAGATCCAGGTGGCAGCGGTACCAGATAAGTTTTATCTGTCTTTGCCTTCTTTTTTTGGGCCTTGAAAACTAATTGGATTAAGTCTTCCTCAGACGCATCTTCCTCTTTCCGCTTCTCCATCAGTTCGCTTTGCAATGCGTTGCCTGTGATCCGTTTGGCGGTTACAATGCTATCAACGCTTCTTTTTGTTTTTCTTTGTGTTTTTCGCGCATCTTTTTCTGCAGTAGTTGCTTCAGCTCCATTAGCCCGGTTTTCATGCCTTTCCTGACGTTCTACTGGGAACGTTGCCGACCGCATTCATTTCACCACTACCACGCATTTTCTGATGAGCCTTTCCCCTTTGACTCTAGCTAGGACAATCGACTGCACTTCCACTCCGAATCCATCTGCTTAGGCCTAGCGATTTTGTTTGGGTTATTTTCCGAAATAGGAACACTGCAATTTACCAGAGTTACCTTCTCGGCATCAGTAGACGCATTACTTTACGAGGCTTCCTGTTTCTTTAGGTGTCTCGGTGTCTCGTCGGGTGTTTTAGCCCTCGCTACCTCTTTCACTGTGCGCTGCGGTGAGCAATATTTTTTTGGACCCCGCCCAAACGCAGTCAACTCTTCCTCCTTCCATACAAGTTGTTGCATAGACTTTTTGGGTTGTTTTGCTATTGTTCTCCATAGGAATTTTAGCCCCGCGTCATGTGTAAAGGAGCGGGCCGCAATAGTCAGAAATGAGTGTATCCTTGAGAATGAAATCCCTACCCCAGTTCCCTCACGCCTGCTCTACTTTTAGCCGACTACGAAGCTCACGGATGGATCAGAAGTCGCTCGGGGTATGCCGTGTTACTACGCGTACTAATACCAGTTGAATGCACACTATCCGACAAGGATGCACAAGGAGATGGGTCGTGATACAAGTTACAACTACCACCTTGGCAGAGATAGGCTCACAACATTATATCGACGTCAGCAGAGAGCTGTCAACAGGTCCGTGGACTTCCAGTATGTCCCAACGTGTATTGGTTCGCTCATCACCGAGAGGCTTTCTCAAGGCTACTATCTAGGACGCAGGTATATAACCACTTAGGGGATCAGAATAATTACCTCCTATCGTGAGTGTTCCGTTGAAGATCGCGAACGAGCCCACATTGGTGGACTAAAAGTGGTTCCAAAGTATAATTCCGTTTAGTGTACTTTGTAATGATGAATTTTCTGCTCAGCAAGTTTGCCTTTGAATGAGTACAACCTGACATCTTTAAGATGTTTTGTGACTGCAATCACTACCGTGACATGTTAAATTATGGACGCAGTACAGAGTCCTGTAGGGTACTCCCGGTCTCTTCTCTTTGAATATGAAAGAATTCTGTTATGAATACAGATACTTTGTCATGGTTATGCAAGCCGCATTCCAAACCATTTAAACCTCCCAAGTATTTTCCGCACTTTCCACTCAATTTCTGATCAACTCAGCTGCCTGGACTACACTCGGGTGCAGTAGGACTTCAAGGATCAATTTCGCCATTTTTTAGGGTCGATTGTCGCAATTTCATAAGTCATTATAAACGGCGCCCAATGTGGGTCGAACATTCGTTATTTTTCACTTAAACCTGTCGAAGATAGCCCTAACCCTAAACCTTTTCCTGAAGCCCTCTGAGATAGAAAATGCAGACTCTTTTTTTGTTGAGGAATACCTTACCAAGGTATCTTCACCTGAGATCTGGACAACTGCACTCCGATTGGCTGCAGAACTTTACTCCAATTTTTCGCATATAGTAGTTTAAGGAGCAGTGTCCTGTTAAAAGCCTTACTAGGCATTTTCATGCCCAACTACTTAGGGAACAACAAAAATGCCGCCGTCTTCTCGACAAAGATTTTCACCTCCTTTCAGAAATTCAAATTTCTCAATTCGGCTGGGTGAATCCTTGCAGTTTCGTCCTTCAGAGTAGACTTGACAGCAGATGATTGGTTGCTGAAGACCAGTTATGTCCTCACCATCGTGGATCCAGAACTATGACGAGCAAGTCTGCCAGCTTCCTCATTACCAGCGATGTTTGAGGGCCCTGGGCCCTATATCAAGAATATTTCTTTCAGTCAGCCAAGTTTCAGCAGCACTTTGTGACAGCTCCTTATCAACGGGCCTGATATGTCGCTGGTGTTTAGCGCTGATAATGCTGGTGTGACTCGCCATTTTTTGTGGTAAATATTCTTTTTCTGCCAATTAAATGGTATATATCTCCGGCTGGTATATGATCGTCCTTTCTTCCGATTGGTTGAGTCAGTTTCGTAATCCAATTTCCCGAGAACATTTCTGCGCCCGATCCATCTTCCATAGCTTATCCATTGGTTGAAGATTGAAGAAAAGTGGTCACGACATTTACCGACCAGTAGTACGAGACGAATCTGAAAATCATATGATTCGCGGACATCAGAGCTACCTGATGTTTGCCAAGTAATTATCAAATGGACGCATGATCCCATGATTGGCCACCTTTCCTCCCGTCAATGATATCAAACATATATGCTTCGTTAGCTGCTTTTCGTGCCACCTCCAAATGAATGGGGGTAGATCGAGTGCTGTAGTCGGCGTACTACTCATTGCTCCAGAAATAGTTAAGCAACCGAGTTTCTGGATCTACGTCAGCAGCTTCCTGCTGTTAGTAAAGTTCAGTCTCGGCCACCAAACGATGCAGGTATACGTTGAAATAGGTTTTAACATATTATGAGGGTATGCACCCAATGAATCCGTTTTGGTGACAGTCCCTAGATCTTACCTGAATGATTTCTGATATTGTTCCTTGATATGGTTCTTTCAGCTTAGAGCCGAAAAGTATGCCTAAATATATGACCATTTGCACCAGCTGGATTTAAGCATCGGTAATCCAGTCTTCCTAGCGTTCACAGTTCAGGTAGACCACGGTCATTTTAGCCTATTGTACAGTTACTATAGCGTTCAGTCATCAATCAGTCGGCCTTAATGCTCCGAATCAATGTGAGTTGTCATCAGTGCAGATGTCGCGATTGTACCATCAAAGACCAATTTTTCGTAATTCCACCCTGGTGGACGGAAACGCATATTGATAGCAAATGGCAACTATTTCCCTGTTGGACATATTTTAAGGACAAGCAAATTTGAAGCAGGACGAACCGAAGCAGTTGCTCGAAAATCGTCCTCGCTGCACTAGAAAAGGTGCTGAAAGGATCCAAGCCGGGGTACCTTAAAGAACAAAGACCGACAAGAATATGGTCCACTGGAAGTAAGTGAAGATGCAAAGGTTCACTGGAGTCCTGCAAAGGTGAAGGTGTTCTGCGCCGCGAAACCTCTGACAAAATGCATCCAGTACATTTCCCAAACGAGTTGTTGAAGGACTGACGATCCCCTGTGCAAGCAAATCATACTGAGGGCAGCGCAGACACATCTGCAGTATTCGAAGTGCGCCTCAGCTAGTCTTCTTCCGAGAGGAAGGCATCGAGATCACACTAATATAGAGGCTCTGGGTCGTATGGGGTCGAGCCATCAGAAGGCGAAATAAGCCAATTTATTTAACAGTGAAATGGACACTGATCGAGATACATCTAGAGCATATATCCTCGCCAGAAATAGTCTGTGTACTTTTCTATGTCCGAATCTGAGTTCAAAAGGGTTTATCCTGAAACTATGGAATAGGTGGTAGGAGGAAACGTGTATCTCTCCTCGGTTTATATGCTTTTGATCGAACAACTCAATCAGAAAAACTACAACATTTACTGTCCACCATCGCAGCGCAAAAGCCAACCTATTGATAGGCTGCAACGCCAGTGTCAGGCATATGTTTTGGGGCAGCTTGGAAAACCACGAAAGAAGTAATTCTTTCTTTAAATTTTGTATTAACATAATCATATCGGTGTGTGTAGTTATCAGGAATAAACTTTCCGATGCGAGAATTGACAATATTGGCACGACAGACGAACTGGAAACAAAGGTTGGGGTTCTGGAGAGTCCCCCCGGCAAAATACAGCAAGAACACATGCATTAAGTTGATGCGGACTTAGGACCCCATCATTCTCAAAACGAAGAACACATTGTCACCCTGATGGAATGAAGATGCGTTTAACCTCTGCTACTCGCTGAATCTGCTGCAGGTACAAACACTGGAAGCCATACAAGGATTGCCTAACTAGCTAAAAGTCGGCCACCAAGACTGCCAGGAAGCTGAGCTGCTATACCATTTGCATTTTTTTGCCAGGGAGGGCTGTTTAGAGCCTTGCCAGTCATGCTCCAGAAACCACAAAAGACCGGTTGTGTCGTAGCTTCCTAACCTATTTCGCGTTGAAGACCCTAGAGCGCGTCCTAGATATCCACTGAAAGACGATCATGCCACCAAGTCTCAGCACGCCTACCTCCAATCCGCAAAAAATGCTCCTCACAAGGTAATTAGCACTGTTGAGCGGCCGCTACACTAAAATCAATGTAATTTAGTTGTCTTCCTGGATATGGGTGGGGCTTTCAACAACACCAGAATTGTGAGCAGAGCTAAGCCTTAGAGTAGTGCCATCTTTTTGGTGCTCTGGTTGATGGTGATGGATGAAATTCTACTGATAGATGGGTTGGGGCAGGGGCGGAGTGAAGGTGGTAGTGTATATCGATGGTTTGATGACGTTGATGTTTGCTTCCTTTATGAGTGAAATTATAAAGGGTGCCTTGGGAGAGGTGTGCCGAGGATGGTTTTCTGAATGTACACAGCTGTGGTCCATCCTGTCCCAATGTACAGCTCTATTATCAGTTGGTCGATCCTGAAAAAGAGGTACGATAGTATCACTCTTAATAGGATTCAAAGCACCGTGTGTGCAGTTGCTACTACACCTAGGCCTAGTGCTGCCTGGCAGATGTTCTAAGTGTATTCCAAGATGGATCAAAGAAATTGGTGTGGGGTTATGTCGTATACACAGAGTGCTACCGGGCCGTTCGATCTCCCCGGTTTCAACTGTATGCTGGGCCTGATCTGAACAGCAAATGTAACATAGTCATTTTGACTTGGGATCATGTCGGCACACTCGGTATACCCTATGATTCCCATTGCCGTAGCTACGGAGAGAAGGGGATACCCTCAGGAAGTTCGCAGTTGCTCAACTCTAGGTAAGACCAGGCTGCGGACGCTAGGTTAACCATTTTTTGAGTTCCTATAAGAAATCGCCACTTGAGGGGTGGGTGAGTTGCTGTTCTTTCTGAATGTTACTGGTGGACTCCTTGGAGTGGCCAGTGATAGATACCCCACCAAGACTACGATCCTTTGGTATGCGGAAGTAGGACAGTTTGGAATTCGTGGAGTCCGCTAGGACTCTAGTTACAGCTAATGACTTCTATTCCCTTCGATTTATAGGCAGGACACTTAAATACCAAAAAACCAGCCAAAGTCATACCTTCCCCTTATCTTTCGTCCTAGCGTGATGCATTTCCTGCTCCCACTTTGTACTACTTAACAAAATTAAAAGCCCAATTGCTGCTTTCTTCCTTTTCACTTCCAATTTAACAATTGCAAAATATAATCAAAAGGACAAAGCCTTTCCAGAAAATTATTGTGAATAATGATGTTGTTTTGTGCCATTGTTTCCATTTCATAAAAGCCTCCTTCAAGTTGCTCTTTCCTTTCCCGGCATATGAATCCTTTTTAAATCGCTCCTCATTGTCTTTTGCCTTGAAAATTGCATTCTGTGTGAAACGTTGTTACACTTCAGCACTTTTCTTCTTCAATACTTCGCCTGTGTCGTCCTCGTTCTCCTGGCACCCTCATATAACCATACAGGTACACCCTAAACTATATGCATCCTGGCAGGAGCAAGCCATGATGGTAAGTGGAAATATACGAAAACAAAAAGTGAAAGAAAGGCTCAACGACATATTTTTATGAGTGAACGAATAACGTTTATTCGATGAATGGAAGGAACATTTAAGAAATGAAAGTGTTGCACATTGAAATGTTCTCGACATTAAGGACTTTCACCATGAAAAGCACTTGTCGCACATGCAAATTGGCTAAGCGAAGGGAAAACTCACTTTTCAGTAGTTTGTGTCGACGTAGTCAGGACGTGGTATTTGTTGTTGGGAAGATTTGGAAGAAGGAGGACTAGCTGAGATGCAGGTTGGTATCGGATAATTCTAACGATTGTTTTTAACTTTGACTTTTTTGAGAGCATCTACATATGGCCAAGGGTGCCAAATAGGGGGTGAAGGTTTAATGATGTGGAGGATGATGCACTTATCATTTCGCTCAATCAAAGCTTGGAAGCTTGGAAATATCCCGATGTTTAGTGTGAAAGCCAGGACATAACATAAAGGATATATGAGGGGATGAAGGGATGAAATCCATGCCGACTGACTTCGAAGGTATTCTCCCTTCAACGCCTACAAAGAAGTGACTCCTAAGAAGCAAAAGTATCGAGAACTTCTGATCTCCGGCATACCCTACATAATCGCTATGTCACCGGGAAAATATACACCCCTTGGAAAATCGAGGGTGGTACGTAGCACGTTCGTGTGCTAACAATATGCGAAAGTAGATTACCTATATGTTTGATGGTAAACGAAAATATACGTTAGATACAGCGGTTATACATTGATCGTATGTTACATGTCGTATTGTTAGTCTTGCTTCCTACAAGGACCAAAGTGGGGGTGGTTAAGTGGTGGAAGAAGGGCAAGGCAAAAGCAAACAAAACAAATTCACGTGACATGCATTTTGAATTTATTTAGATGAATTGGAGCGCAATGTGAATTGCCACGAAAGGGGTGATATCTTATTTTCAACACTACTTTTGTGCCCCCAAAGAGCGCGTGCTAGAGAGAAGCATTTTAAGGGATGGTGAGGCAGGAAATACCATAGTATGAGAGGACGAAGGACGAGCATACATACCAATTCTTCTGTTAACGTTTATGGCGGATGCTCAGGAGGAGAAAAGAGATTTTTTGAATTGTGACGAGGACTTGAGAGAGTTAAGTGAAGAAGACATCTAAGACAATTAAATTTACATGATAATATAAGAACGGTTTTCATAGTGAGTTGAGAATGGAGACCGAGGAGGGTTGAAATTGGTGTATTTTCATGATAAAGAAGTTAATTTCATTCGATGAATATGAATCTTAATGGAAATTAGGTGTCTCGTTTGAGAATTTTGAGGAATTTCACGGTGAGTTGAGAATGGAATTGCTTGGAAATTTGTAAACAAATGTTTAGATTAAGTTTGCTATAAATACATGTTTTTGGAAACTCCTGGAGCGGTATCTTAAATTAAACAGGCCTTCGTTGTCTACAACATTTATAGAAGGGTCGGTAAGTTCAAATAATGTTACCGAGTAAGAGGTACTGGCGCAGGCTTCGTGACTGGAGCGGGATTTTATTCGGCTTTTTCGGGATTAATTTGATCAAATAATGCATTTTATAGTATGCAAATATCTTAAATTTCGCGCATATTGCATATTATTGAATCCATTCCGGCGAATTAATCGTGACACCGGGGGGATGATCTGCCGCATTCGTCAACCCTGCTGCGCATGTTGCTGGCAACATTAACTAGAGAAGTTCAAGGCCAAATTTCACGGGACTGGCTGATCAAGAGACGGCTGATGGGCAGAGGAAAGAATTTTTTGGTTTAGATTTCGGACGTGTTGGAAACTAGTTGACAGTTCTGTTCTTTGTGCCGACCAACTTAGGAGAAGGATTTTGGACCGCGGTGGATCGAAATCGTGAAATTTTATTATGAGATAACTTCACGAAGAGGTGGAAGATTTTTGGGATTCGTTCAACATTGTCCGGATGGATCTAATCCGCTAAATTTCTGTATAAACAGACTTAATTTCGGATCGCCAAGGAGCAGTAAGGATTTCTAGGGGTGTCATAATAGAAAGGAGAACGTTAGCTTTTGGCAATGGATTCACATTAACGGAAGGATTGCTTTTGGTTATCTGCGATTTTCCCTTTTCAATCAAGGAAATTTTATTCAAAAAGATCGTGGCTCGGAGGACTTTTCCATATTTTATTTTTGAGTCTAGTTTTCTCCGATTTTTGGAGGATTTTTTAGCCTGAAAACTTTTAAAATTAGCAACCGAGCGTGATGAAAAAAAAAACAAACTTTTTTTTTGTCGAGTGGATGGCGCTGAGGACTCAGGCTTCCACTATTCCGCACTTTTAGCTCCGCTCCTCGAAACTGCTAGTGCGCCTTTTTAACACGAAGGCACCTGCTTATTTTTAATAGCTTTTTGCACGTTGTGCTTGTCCTTGACAAACTCGGACAGTTCAACTATTTTTGCTATTTTTGTTCCATCCGATCACCCTTTGTTAACACCCCGTTACCCTCTCTTGCTGGGGAAATAACCCCTGGATGATTTTCAACAAGAGAGAAGGGCACAGAACCACCCCACCACAATTCTATACGCGCTCTCCCATGGATTTCCATCCGCTTCCGAGCAGGGTTTTTTCAAGCATTCCTTCTTGCTCCGTTAAATGGTAAGCTTGAGGTTTTTCTGGGTTACCTGCCGCCCTCTGGTCTGTTCGTCTGACTCGGTGGCAGGCTGACTAAAGGCTGTGGGCTATTCACTATTCCACCAGTAGTTGGGTCTTCTACTGGGAAGTAAGCACTTCCTTGGCATGGACTCTTCACATGGCTTGGCGATGTATTCTGTGACATGGAGAGTTCTCTCTGCCGGTGTAGTCTTCGCTAAAGCCAGGACATACCACTTATCAGTGCAGGACTGACAAAGGTCAGGTCTACGATTCACGTAAATACCGCTTATTTTCGCCGGCACGAAAACAATGGCCTGCTGAGTCATGGAGCATTGTAAAGCTTTGTGACCGCATGCCACCGTAACGGCTTTAGTAGATTTCACTTATGATGGCAATTTTCATCTGGGATTCATAAGTGGTCTGCTCAAGTAAGTCCTAAGTGACCCTGCAATGATTGAGGTTTATTTGAATAAACCTAATTTTTTTATTGCAGTCCACGTCTTTCTGAATTCCGGGCATTTAACACTTCCAGCAATATGTCGATTATCCCTTCCATTCTTCCCTTCGCTCAGTAGGCATTTGCACTCTTTGGCAATATGTCCCTTCTGACCACACTTTCTGCATCGATCGGATGAATCCAAACTGCTGGTGCGTGCCTTCGCAAAGTATCCAAACATGAGGCACTTTTTTTTTATGCACTAAAACCACCTCTTTTTCTTTAGTTTACCCCACGAGACTGCCACTTCGGTATTACGTTGAGATGCAGGATCAGTTACGAACTGCGCCTCGTGTCGTTATTTGCAAGATTCTTCCTTCCTCACCAAATGGTGGATCGGCTTCGTGAATTTTTCCACCGCCTTCCATCATGTTTCAGAGGCCAGCATGTGGTCCACGATATTCTAGAGTGTCAACCGATATTTTGATATTTGTTGCAAAAGTGGGGAGTATGGGGGTCGAAACTGATCATTTCTTTAACGGACCTATTCTCAGAAACTATCCAACAGAAAAATCTACGTGCTAATGGGACAAATGCACACTCAAATGTCAAACAAATACACAAAACCTCCCATGCCTGAAGCGTCCAGCTTCCGGTTTCTCGTCTTTTTTTAAGGTTTTATGAGAAATAAAATGTATGTCCGTCTGCTTGCCTGTCTGTTTGTCCGTCACACCCGATTTACTCCGAAGCAGCTGAACCTATTGTTACGGAATTTGGTGCAGTCTGTGAATCCTTTTCACAACATGTCTTCGAGGATGTGTCGAAAATGGGTTCCTCAGTTACGAGCGAGGATGAATTTCATTCCTTCTTGCTCCAGCTTAGGTGCAGGGTTCAAGATGTCCAGAAATGTTCCTGGAAGATCATGGTAACACGATGCGCCGTCGGGTTCCGCCGCTGTGTGCTCTTGCTCGATGGACTGCATCCACGACTTCCCTGGCAGCCTCCACTGTGGATTTCCCTTCTTTTGAAAATAAAACGCCGTGGGGATAAGTTTCCGGCATCATGTATCGCTTCGGGTATACTTCTAAAGAGGTTTTTGAGCACTTTCTTGGCCGTGTCAAGTACACAGAGTAATTGGCATGTAAACGGCAGCACAGGTCGCCTTTTCCGTTGCTGATAAGCGTAAGCCTTCACATCTTCTATTGAGAAGGAAAAATGCCTTCCTTCAGCGTTGAACAGTAGGTCTGGCCGATGTTGGAGCACCAGTTTGTATACCCCTGCCGGGATACAATAGGGTCCTGCCACGTTCTTGTTTTTCTCTTACTGCTTTTTTTATAGAAAAGGGTGGGCAATCCTCGGTGACTTTTACGTTGCTGTCATCAGTTCATACGGATAGCGCAGGGAATACTACCAGTTCAACACTGCTCTTCTGCTCCGCCTTAAGTGAACAGCATTTTCGCAGAGTCCCGCTTTTTTGGGATACCTGTTTGTAACCGAGTCCCCATGGCACCCTATTCATCCCGTCGACCAGGTTTTGCCAGCAGCGACCTTGGCTATTTTTTATTGTGCTGCGTAGTCTCCTTTTTGCTGATCTGTACTCTGTCATTGTGCATATCCCGCCTCGCGATCGTTTAGCCTTGTCCACCAATATATAGATGCCTTCCCGGGTATGGAAGTTCTGCAGGCGGTTTTTGTAACTTTGGAGTCAAGTTGACGCATGCTTCATTTCATGTCCTGGCACTGAAATCACCTTCAGCATCTGCCCCTCCATGCCCAAGAGAGCGTCCTCCAGAGCATCAAGTCTGCATCGAAAGTTCCGCATCGTTTCATTCGGTGTTAGATAGACGCTGCATCCAGATGACAGCTGTACCTGATTTGCCGGAGTGCTATGAAGCTGGGTCCTTGTTCGCCGTTTTTCACATACACAGCTAGTGCACATTTGTTGATAAACCCTTCCTCGTCGGCTTTGCTCAGCTTCAGCGGTTTACACTGTGTGTGTTTCCGCAACAAGAGTACTGCGTGGTACTGTTTGGGTTTCCGTCTCCGTCCCGGGTGCCGCATCACTTTGCGAGCGTCGTCCATTATTTGGCTGTGCGCATCCTGATGCCTCCCCGGGTGCTTCAGCTCTTGCTGATTCCGTCACTGTTCGCTATTGTGAGCGACGCATTTTCATGTCACGCACAAACGTAGAGAACTCTTTCTCCATCCCTACAGTCTCCTCAGCTATGTAATTTTTGTACCAGCGCATGGGTCGTCCGATACGGTGAATGGGCTCGTTCGTAGTTTCCTTGGCCGGTGGGGAATGTCTACTATTTGCGCCGAAATTTCTAGGTTCAACTAGTTGGCAACTTCCTCAAATTGCAGATTGTCCTTCGTAATATGAAACATCGGGCGCTAGGATTCTCGGTAGGCAACTTCCAGTATCGCGCTGCTTCTCCCAAACGCTGGAGTTTGGAAATCTTGTCTTTATCTATGATGGTGATGCAGTTTTTCCGACTGGAGAAACCTCGTGAAAATTGTCGTTCCCGATCACGTCGGGGTCACCAATTGTTGGGAAAGTAGATTAAAATTACCACAATACTATTAAATTAAACGGAAACAATAATTTATTCAAGGACGTTGATTGACAGATAGCTAATTCTAAAAAGACGTCTTATTTCGTCGATGGCTGCAGTAGAAGAGATCGACGCCTAAGTCAATCCGGTCCAAGTAGTCCAAGGATCACATTGAATAGTTGACAGCAGTTAAAACAGCGAACATAGGGGTGAGTATTTGAAAGATAGGCTATAGGTGCCTATCGCTATTGCGCTGTTTTGCCGTTGGGCCCTGTGCTCGCTAGTGACCAGTATTAGCTCCGTCTATCAACCTCCGTGCATGATCGCTAGTTGGAATATCGAAGATTGTCGATGAACTCAACGAGAAGACCGCATGCAAGAGATCGAAAACATCTGCTCTAGAACCGGGACTAATGAAGTTTTCCTGCCCAATGAATAGTCTATGTCATTAACGCGTAGAAGGATAAGTTTATGGGCCTCAAGACTCCATTTTAATCAGGTGTTTTCTCTTTCAAGTAGGAACTGTGGTGTATCTCAGGCGTAGTGACTATCTCAATTCATCTCTGTAGGTATAATTAGTTCTCGAAAGTAGCGGCCTATGAAGGACTTCGAGGGGCAGGATGTGGTCCCTAAGGGTTCATCAATGATATAAAAGGGGTTCAGGCATCAGGTTTAGCGAGTTGTATCGGTCCATCAGCAAAGTTTTCTTTTGTTTTGCCAGCTATAGTTTCGCGGTAGTGATCATCGGTATTTGCATTTCAGCACTCATCCTGCTGCAAGTCCCTAATGCTAGTTCCAGGTCGAAGAACCAAGAAATCCTGATCAAACTAGCAAAGAGGTAACCACACGCCTGTCGATGGGCGCTTTGATGTATTTGCGTTTAGGCGCTGGTGGGACTGAACTTTCAATATTTGCCGTTTTGGTAGTTCGATTGATACCTTTGCTCTTCACTCTCTCTCTGTGCATCTGAAGGTCCTCTTTTTGTTTGCGCAACGTTTTCAGTCGTTGTAACTCCAGAAGTGTATGCATAATCGAACTTTTGAATTGACGATGACAAGGACCTCAAGGAGGAGGTGAGGTAGCATCTGATGAGTTGCCCCTGCCCTGGACGAAATTGTCAGTTAACTTTCTAAGGAATTGGGAACGTACGGAGCGCTTAAGGGTTTTTTTCGATTCAGCTTTGTTCTCTCAACGTTCTTCTTAGAATTGCTGTTGGATTCATCCTTTATCCTTACATAATTGGGTTGACGATATGATATGATGATGTGAATGACAGTCGCGCAATCTAATTAGTCTAAAAGCATGAAATTTCGTTGATCTTGCGCTAATTCGCATTTCCACGTAAACTTCTCGTGAAATCCGTTGTGCAGATAATAAATTCAAAACGAACAAGGATACGGATTACCAAATGTATGATTAAATGACTGGCACGATGCCAGATGTTAATGGTACGAGACAGCACCTCAACATCATTACCTTTCTCCCAACACATGCATTCCTGCTAGGATTCATTCTACTTTTCAATTCTCCTGTGCCTGGATAAATCAGAAAACGTACGATGAAGAGATGATTGCAGTCTTGGAAGAAAGTACGTGGTTATTCCTGCATTCTTCCTTATTTCCACCTCCCTTCTGCTCGCATTCGATTCCTTTTCTAGGTTTCCATTCGTTGTGTCATTCTGCATTTATTCCTTTCATCCGAATGAAAAACAGTCGAAGCAATTTAAAATATCACATATACGAGTAGAGGGTTTTCGTCTTGGAGACGGGGAGGAATTAGGTCTATAGAGGGTTCATAATGGAAGCTTGTATGAGGGAAGTAGGAATAAGACGAGCATTCATTTTATGCTGGAGTATCATTTCGTTGTGACGAGATATAATGAAAGTAGGTGCGCCATGCAATGCAGAGATATCCTGGCTCCTTTTGGAATTCATAGGAATGATATTGCTTGATGGCAGCAATTATTCTATAAAGGAAGATTTCTGTTCGGTTTTTGTTGAGTCTAGATAATGGCGAAATGGGTTTCACGCTATGTTGAAAGAGGGAATTAAAATAATTGGATTAAAGTTGGAGTAATATGGCAGGATGTAGCGGATATTGAAGAATTGAGACGAGAATATGACTGAATTTTCTGGTCCCATTTGGGCTATCAAGTGGCCAAAATTGGACAGAACTCTGGGGTAAGTTGAGATTTCCCCGATATTTGAAGCTTTCCAAACTTCGTGATAAAAGTCGTTAAACACTCATTTCTTAGTACCCCGCCAGGGGTATAACTTTGGCCATTCCCTTGGGCCTTTGGCGTGGTCAGAATCGGCCTGGTTCCGAAGAAAGTAGATGGATTGTCTTCAAATCGTTAAATTAAACATTTAAAATGCCATTATTCCCATGCTTAAACTGAATTCGAATAGAAGGAGCAAAATTTGTGATTACAACTGGTAAACATTCGGAGAAAAACTGCTAAATTATAGGTAGGCTGACAGCACGAAAACATAGGAAAATATGCCTGAGAATGGGAAAATTATTGGGAAACATTCTAAAAGTGAAATTATTAATCATAATTTGCGTAGTCCTGGGAAAAACGAGCAAATTTTGTGGACGTGTGTTTGGAATAGATAAATATACGAGTATTTCCCACAAATTTGGGAAAATAGAAAAGGGTACTTCGTGAGAGGGTGAGAAGAGCTGGTGTGTAGGTTTAGTGGTCGAAAATTGGTTTAGGCTCTCGGATAGCGTCGTATCCAAGGTCTTCCTTACTATACAAAAATCGGAGGAAGGGGTAGATTTAAGGATCATCATTTTGAAAGGGACTAAGAGCTTTGAACTTCCATAATTCCCCGGCCTATATACAGTGGGCCGGGTCCAAACGTGCCATCACTGTCAGCTTTTGACAATGGGCTTCAGCTCCCTCCTCCATTTCCGAGGAGCTTGCTCCTATTCTCCGCCAAGAGAGAATGACCCACTCGTCGGCCGTTGTGGGATAGTCGGTGTCATTGCATGGAATAGTCTCCCATGGAGTTCTCTTTCCTTCTCCAAATGTCACCTATTTATAGCCGCTTTCGTTTTTTGATTAACATGCCCACCGACTCCAATGATACTATACTAACATGATTTGATGGAAGCTTGAATCTTCCGGGTAAGGGTGGTGGTGACTTCCCATGTTCTACTTTCATAAAGTAGCATAGAGAGAATATTGATCTGGAACAACCTCAACTTTATGTTAATGTGAGAGATAATTGCATACCTAGGTTTTAGTCAAAACAGTCAAAGCGGGAGCGCTACAGATAGATGGATCTGAGAGTGGGGTATTTCTCGTGTAGTAGATCTGGGTGATGGGGCGTGGTAGCATTCGACAAAGGAGGGTGGGTTGTGATCGCACTCAGTCGCCAACATGTCTATTTTGAAAACGCATATTCAATGACCTGCGTACAGCATGCCTTTCGTTTCAGGTTCAATATTGCCTACAGAAAACAGAAGACAGAAGACAGAAGACAGAAGACAGAAGACAGAAGACAGAAGACAGAAGACAGAAGACAGAAGACAGAAGACAGAAGACAGAAGACAGAAGACAGAAGACAGAAGACAGAAGACAGAAGACAGAAGACAGAAGACAGAAGACAGAAGACAGAAGACAGAAGACAGAAGACAGAAGACAGAAGACAGAAGACAGAAGACAGAAGACAGAAGACAGAAGACAGAAGACAGAAGACAGAAGACAGAAGACAGAAGACAGAAGACAGAAGACAGAAGACAGAAGACAGAAGACAGAAGACAGAAGACAGAAGACAGAAGACAGAAGATAGAAGACAGAGTCCCTGTACTCCGACAGGGTTATCTTTTTTTAAGATGACAACGTGTCGTTTCAGCTCGTTACATGACTGTAATCCATGACGTTCTTTTGCCTGAATTGAAGAGTTTGAACTGGAATATATTTGTTTTCAGCAGGATGCCGCCACAGGCCCCACAGCAAGAATTGTCATGGACTTTTTCAGAGCAATTTTTCCCAGACGCCTTATTTCTTAACGGAAATTTGAACTGGCCAGCGCGCTCTCCTGATTTGATTCGGTGGCGATATCTCAAATCCAAAGTTTACTATGACCGCCCTGGGATCCGTGAATATCCGGGCCAATATTGTAAGAAATTCTTGTTGCAATGCTTCAAAAAGTACACGAAAACATCAGAAAAATGCTGCTTTAATGTATAAGGCGGACGGAGCACAATTGAGTGATACTCTACTTCAAACTTTGTAAATTTAAATAGAAAATCTGAAAAACGCTCAGTAGTTTGTGATTTATTCACTGTCGTAATCTATCTGTCTGACGCTTTCGATGTTCGATGTTGATCAAAAAATTATTCAGGGCCCCCAATATTTTTAGGAAGAGTTTGATGACCAGTGAGTTTCAGAACCTTGATTTATCTTCAGTCCACTTGCCTTTTTCTATCAATCTCGAGCCAATTTACCTAAGGTACATGATTAGCGTCGGCAAGATGTGTACGTCGCCCAGTAAAGTGAAGACGAAGAAGGTTACCGATATCGAGGACGGCGGTGGACTCTGTCTTCGAATTTAAATCCTTCAGAAGTTTTACTCCGAGGCAGCAAGTGTCACATTGTATGTCGCTAGGATAATAGCTTCTATCTTCTGTGGAATGCTAATCTTGCGCTAATTATAGTGGAAACACTTCCCGTTCACACTGTCGGAAACCTTTTTCAAATCAGTGAAGAACAATTGGAGCGGAGATGTTCCAGAATGGTTCACAAGGTGATGATAGGGTCAGTGGAGGAGAATCCAGAGTGTATACCAGCCTGTTCTTTGCTAACCAAGCTACTGAGGTGTTCCTTAATATGGGTCAGGATGCCTCTCGCTAGTATTTTTACGACGCCAAGAAGCACCTAAATATACCTCCAATTGTCGAACTCAAGACTCTCTCTTTGGAATCTTAACAATTATCCCTTTGTCCCACTCATTGGGAAAAATCTCAGAGTGTTAATATTTATGATTGAATGAATGTAGAAAATCTACAGCCATAAATTCCGCAGGGAGACTGTCTAGATTGGCGGCTTTATTTTGTTTGAATGCGGTAATGGCAATGATGCGTTCGCTTCTATTAGAGGTAGCAATTCCTATCCGCATGGCTTGCCAGAAAAGCCCTTGCAACTACCGTTGACGTTTCTTTGGAGGTCATCGAAAAGCTTACGATCATCAGTAAGCTGGCATTTTATTACCAAGCCAGTGTTAATGATTATTTCTTTTTTGGGGAGACTTGGCCCATTTGATCCTAATAGTAGAGTATAAAGATTTTAGCCTCTCTATTGACTCTCTGGATGCCCAGTGAAAAAAACTCCTACAGGCTCCTGAAGTTTACAAATAAAAATATAATCGATTAAGTCACCAAGGAACCAATGTACTAACTACTAGTCGACAAAGGCGAGGCGGTGGTCTTTATGAAGAGGGAAGAATATGGCGATTAGCTCATGGAGACTTTGAGCCTGAGTGGATGAAGCCTTAAACGAATGTAAATGGATAACTTAGAAAGTCTAAGGTTTACAAATGTCCGGCCCTGTCATTTTCAACAACTAAACATTTTCCCAACATTTATGAGAAATGTAGTGAATTTAATTTGTAATGAACTTTTTCGTTAATAATTCCAAAAAGTCAACAAGCTTAATCTACAAACAAGGGAGTGGATCTGAAAAAATTTACCAAAGACGGTAACATTCTAGTAGCTGCAACCGTGTTCGGCAATGGTTTTATTTTCCATTCCCGGAAGGTTGGGTATGTTAGAGAAAGGAGTCTCTACGGGCCCATGTCCTTTCGATGCGAAAGTTTCGATGCTACTCGTTTCGAAGCACTACCTTTTGACGCAGAATGTTTCAACGCGGGCACTTTTTGATGCCCCCCTGCAGCCCCGATGGCCATGTGGACTTCAAATTGAGACTTCTTTTGTTTTGCTTATGTTTGGTAAAGTTTGAATTGTTACCTCTTCTCCGGAGGAAGAGTGGGTTAGGAGGATATACGGTAAAGAATTATAGCAGTTACGCCTTGAAAAGTTGTTGCTCCCCAAAATGGGAATATTTTGATGTCAAAAGTATTAGGTTTCATTTTGAACTCTTCTCTCAGAGAGGGTAGCGAGGATATAAAGAGAGAAGCGGTAGATTCTCTCAACAGCCTTATTAAAAAAATTTCTGTGATTACAGACCTTTAAAAAGTTATGGCGCTCCAAAAGGGAAGCGTGTAGAAAAAAGAAGACGATCTATCCTCTCTCGTTGAAGAACAGTACATTCGGCGCCTGAGAAGGTCCATTTGCTGAGTTGTCACAATCTCGGCAGTTGCCAGATTTTAGCTAATACTAGCACTAAGTGCCATGCATTTAGGCTCGGACGATCTTTATATACAGCATTATGCCTGGTGATGTGTTGTACCGGTGTCATAACAGTGCAGCCAGAAATGAGATGGTCCAACGTCTCTCACGCCCAAACACACATTCTGTACTAGTCGTTCTCCACCGGTTCTCTCATAATGAGCTTTTTCTAAACTCGGGTGCTAACCACGCCGTCCTGAATGGCGCACATGAATCCCTCCGTCTGAACAAAGAGCTCCCCAGCAGACAACCATCTTCGAAAAATGCAAATCGACAAATGGCAGCCATGTCACGTGTTTACCGTGCATTTCCTCCGTCTTCCATTCATCGATCCACTCTTGGTCCGACTTCACCCCATTCAGAGAATTGAAAGACCGATTCTTCAAGTTAAATGGAGTCAGCCCACAGCCTGCCTTACAAACAGCCGCATACAAGGGACTCGCCTGTTTTTTGCTGTAAAAATAAGCGCGTAGTGAATCGAATTGGTGGTGATGTTGTGCCGCCACGTCAACCACGCCCCTATTTCCGCTATCACGATTGATGTAGCAACTAAAGGGGTTTCTTTGGCCTCCAGCTGCTTGTCCTACAACTATCGAGTCGATAATAAGTTGCTTTTTGGAAGCCTTCCACCCGATTCGGCAGCCTTTCTGCTCCTCGAATTGAATGTTGTTAGTCTCGAGGTGTGCATTAACCCTTCCACTAATAATGAAAGTTTTCGGAGAGGATTGGTAAGCAAATAATCGGTCTTGTGTCCGCGGGGTCCTGTTGCGTGTTCTTTTTAGAAATAAGGTAGGTAATTCCTGCAGCGAGGAAGAGTGGAAATTCCTCCGGCCAAATAATGACCTGATTTATGCTATGTGCCAACCGACTGTGTATACTGACAAATCTCTTATTCCTCCAGCTCTTCAAGCTATTTGTGGTTCGTCGAACCTCCTCCTCGATAATATCCGCAAAACACATGCCGAACTTAGTGGCATGGCAGGTGCCTTCAGCGGTGATTCACCCAACATGCTGGGCGGGTAACCCCCAAAGGCCACCCCCCTCCGCTATCGAAAACTGTACTGTCTGGACGCTCTGTTGGGATTCGTTGAGTGGTCTTAAAAAGCTTCGCTGGTTTCTCTCGTACGTTGCATTCTGGACACGTTTGGAGTGACTTTCGCCATACTGTCGCAACCGCCTACATATGACAGAAAGTTTCTGCTTTGGTGTGCCCAGAATTTCAACTACGAGTGTTCCATTTGGGGATGGCGTAGTTCCTGTAAGCCCTCTGCACTTTATTTCCTGGTATTGCCAGAACTGATTTGATTTGGCTTAGTGAATTGCACCGACGTTCCAGACGAATTTTCCATGGTGGATCTTTTCAGTCACGAAACCAATAACGCGAAAGCGAATTTTTTGACCGTGCAATTTGACAGCCGTCACTGGATCATAATTCAGAAATGACATATCATCACACTCTCGGCTGTGTCTCTCATCATTGATTTGAGATGGAATTTTCGGAGTTTTGTGGATTTGCATAGAGCCTGTGAATACCTGGTCTAGGCAAAGGATCCATTTCCGTGAATTCTATATACAGCTCTTTGGAATTCGTCCCGAACCTCAGCGGAGACTTCAGCTGGTTGGTGGACGAGAGTGCTTCTTCGAGTACTGTTGTTGTGTTGTTGATGCCACCGCCTCTGCCCCCATCGACTCTTGGTCACCAGTTTCCGCGATGACCTGACCTCTCTGTATTGCATTATTTATTTATTTATTATTTGACGTATTTGACTCATATATACCCATAGCGACCATCAGGTTATTTTTACTAAGCATTTCGTAAGTAAGAAAAGTACGACGTTAACTAGACTAGGGGGGCGGATGTCTTTCGCGGCTTTAGGAGGATGTCACGACACACGAGGGAACGGCGATGGAAAAGACTCACTGGTGGAATCAAAAAATTACATTGTTTTGCTTCCGAGGGAGTGGACTTTGCAAAGTGTAAGAGGTAGTCGCAGCTTCGGTGTAGTTGTAAAAATGCTATTAAAAGAGGCGGACGAAAATACTTTATACGTGAGAATGATAACAAATCTTTTTTTCTTCTTGGGTTGGGAGGCGATGACTGTTGGCAAGTGCATAGATATCAGTAGTGCTTTTGGCATAAATGGTTGCTTAAGTCTACCGATCAAGAGGAAAGGTTTCTCTGGTACGAGGAAGATGACGAAAGGTGACGAAGGTCCTCTGTTCAGGGACATTATGTTTCGCTTGCCGCTTGCTTTTGTAGAGCCTGGAAGTGAAAAGATTCTTGTCCTGATCATGATTATGAATGATCCAACTGAAGGAAAGACTAAGACGGTCAATATTTGTATTGCCCATCACGAGGCTCTCTCAAAATCGGTCAATAGATGCCTGCTAGCAATTTACGACGGTAAGCTCATCTTCAGAGGACACTTATGCGTTAAGTGGAGGGAGCAAAGGCTAGTGCACTTCTAGTAAGGATGATGCCTTATATCAAGGGATCAAAATATTATCTCAGCCTGCTAACTACTGCACTGTTGAAAAGAATCTTTTCATATGCGGTTTTTATTTGACTGGCATATTACTATGAATTGGAGAAAGGAAAGGTCGACACACTGAGTCTGCGTTCAGAGACAAATTGAGAGGTTGGAAAATGTTGGCGAAAAGTGGAGCCATCTTTAGGACATTTTGAAGGATTGTGGGATTTATGATGCTCTCCTGGTTTTATATTCAACATGCATGTTGTATTGTTGTGAGGTTGGTTTACAGTGAGTGCCAATTATCTCGATCCCTTAGTTCTTCCATATCAGTTCTTAAAATTTGGCAAATTTGTGTAAAGGTATCCTTGATAGATTCAACCAGCAAGACAGTGTCGCCCTTCACCTATAACGCTGCCTTTTTCTTTCGATTGTGTTTATGTCCTGGCTTCACCAAACATCCCCAGCAATAAACACCAATAAATCATCAATAAAGGCAATAATACTACCATTAAACAACAATCTGTTCGACACACTTCTCTCACACTCCCAGGGCACTGTTGTATTTCCAGCATTTTTTGCAAACTTGCACGTTCTCCTTTCACAAGGCACCATTTTTCACGGAAATTCGATAATTCATTCCAAAACCGGCCGCTTGCTGTCTTGTTTCATTTGACGATACACGCCACCATTTAGAAATTTTCTGAGTAAATCTTTTCAGCATTAAAGTATGAGAAAATGTATGAACAGGAAAAGAATAAAATTCGATAAAATTTACGAGAAGAAAGTCAACAGAAAAGGAGAAAGTACAAGACAGCAAGGAAGCCAGGACAAACATTGACTCCAATTTTTTCTCATGTTTTATGGCATTCATACGTACGTTTGTACGTTAGCCCCACGCGTGCCAAGTAATAAATTATACCTTTTGTGTGGCTCTATAAGGTTTCCGCACGTCCTTCCCGGCCTGGCTGGTGGAACCTTGAAGATTTGTGGAGCAAGATGACGGAACGGTGGAGCATTAATACTAATGGGCAGAAAATAAGCTGAAATGTAACAATGAGAAAATACGCTCAAGTTTCAGCCTGGCACAGCCTATGCAGTGCTACTGTGAGTAACGAAGGGAAACAGATGTTTTTCCTAAGTTTAACTTATAAACTTTCTGCCAAGGTTCACTCATTGCTTTTTTGCATTGCTAATGGGTTTTTGGATGCTTTTCCTTAATATTGCGCAGAGTAAGTTTTCGTCCTTCTATCAAGGTGTGTGCTAATTGCCAAAAGTTAACGTTTACGGAAGGAAACCTTAAGCAAGTTGGGCCTGTTTTCACATAATTGCCGGAAAACTTATATTCCTTAATTTTCTGTGTATTTGAGATAACAGGTCAGACTAGAAATTCATACGAGTCAGGTTAAATTTTGGGGTCCAGCGTAAGATTTATTATATTACAGAAATTCTGCCAAATACCAGTAGAAGGACAAAGCATAGTGCGCTCTGCATCAACTGATTTGTTACCGTATTTGGTGCAGATAAGACATTCATCAAAGGAAGTATTTAGCCTACTGCTAACATGCAAGGGGAAACAGTCAGTTGATATCACTTCTGGGGTGATACATGTTGCCTTAGCAGATGTTGTCCTAAATGGACCTAAAACAATGAATATGATGCAGGCAGTTGCGAGAAATGACATAACAGTGTACGTTGCTGTTGACGTTGAGCCGGCATGGACTTTTAATTTCAAGGCCACCGGGAATCGGGACCGGGAACAAAAATTAGCGGGACCGGTTGATCGATTGACAGCAGAACAGCAAGGAGTTGAGGTTGTGTAGTGCGGGAGAGTAGAACTGTAGCTAAAGTGAAGTGGTCCAAGGAGTTCTGTATGCACTTTTTTTTTCTAGAATCCTAACGTAAAATAAAAAGGATTTAAGTTGAGAGGAAGACTATATACTGGTCGATGCAAACTGAGGAGGCGGATGACAGTTTGGACCAAGTGAGTGCAGAGATATGTCCGATTTGGAAGTTTGGAAGTTTTCTAAATTGCTGAGGGGAGACTAGCGAAAGTAGATAATATTCGGGCGGTGATGTGTCCATAAGTAGGACACTCACATAGGAAACGTTATGTGGATTCCGCTTCCCTAATCAGCACATTACGTTCGCCCAATAGTAGTGGCGTTAAAAGTCTTTAGTTCTTTATCCTATTCGATCAGTTTCAGTAATAAGCCATATCTTATCGCGCCCATTCGGGACGTGGCCAACATCTCCTTTTGAGCCAGAGAAAAGAGCACATTCGGTGGCAGCCTAATGCTCGTACCGTCGAAATCCACGCTCGACACCGTAGAAATTCACGCCATCGTAACTCGGTGAGCCCCAAATGTCCAGTTAGTATCTTTGAAGTTGGAAAAGGCTAGCATTCTGGGGAACCTCGAGGGTGTCGTGGTGGTTACGTTGAACGAATTTGACTTTTCGCGAATCCTTTCCATACTGTCAAGGGTGATGATTATAAGTCCATTTTACAGAGAAAAGCGAAATGAATGGATGTCCGACGTTTCACACCCCCATATATAGGGAAGAAATGTTCTCTCTAGGTTTGATTCGCATTTCTGCCCTTCATAAAACTAAACAAATAAACATAAAATAAAAGCTATTATCTAACTCCTCCTCTACCCCAGAGGACTCATTACCCAACCACCACCAACTCCAAGGCATCAGTTTTATTGCATTCTACGATTCCCACTATTCGCAGCCACATGCATTTCCGCTATTATTGTTTCACTTGAAACTAAGTCTCCACCCAATGCTATTTCAACCCCTGTCCGCCGAAACGGACATGTTATTTGAATATGCTAGTGTTAGGCAATGAAATTTAAATGAATCTAGAATTCACCCACTCCTAGCCCTCAACCCCCATAGCTGTTTTATTCGATGAAGCTCTGAGGCACTGGAAAGTACTGAAAATGAAAACTTATTCAATCAGTTCCCATTTCATTTCAATGGCTACATTGTATGCAGATATGATGATTTGATAGAGTGCATTTTCATTTTATACATGAATGAGGATTCCAACTAAATGGAATTATTTTTTTTGGGGTTCATGGGTACCCACTGTGAAAGGTTGAAGCAATATTTGCTTGCGATTCAAATGAAATAAAAATTTCAATCAAACTAATAACCGATTTATTGGTTTAAATAAAAGCATCTTTTGGCAGAAAAAAAATGGAATAAAGATAATATTTGAGTTGGCCATTGCTTTTGGACAATAAATTCATATTCAATTTAATAAATTTCGAGGTTACCACTTTGTTGCCTGAAGTTAATTGAGCAAGGGTCATAGGTGGAACACTTAAAATCAGGAGTTTATTTGCCTGCCCTTTAAAAACATTGGGATATCACTCCTGAGATACTAAGAAAAGAGTTTTCAGAGTGCTTCTTTCTGGAATTTATCTTCTTACCAATTACCACGAGAATATATTCCTTTTAATTCAAATAATTGGGGCAAATCCTTTTCCCCTCTTTTCCGCTTGCCTTGCAACTAGTGAGCTATCTTCCGTACATATTCATATTGAGGGCAAATACCCTTATACTTTTCGGACCTAGAGTCAACCCCGTAAGACCCTTGGTAGGAGTTCTTCATTTCTCTCGGTTCAGTGTCCTTGTCCTACAGTTATTTAATCCAAAAGTCTTTCTGTTACCTGCATTGGTTAAGCAGGGGAATAACTGTTCAAGAAAGTTACCGGTGATAACAAAGAAGACATGTTGAGTTTATCCAGCTCCGATCAGATAGATGATCACTCCAGATAGGCATCGGATTACCACTGAAGTTTGACCTACCCGGAAAGTGAAAGCCTACTGTATCCTAAGAAGCAGCAAAAACAGGACACAACCGAGAGTTTGGTTTATTCTTAGTCCTGGGTACCGAACGAGAAGACAGATTTGATGGTCTACCAGCCAATCGTGCTGACTTCCTTGGATCTTCCAGCGAATTAGTCGCACAGTCTCCACCAGACACCTCCAAAAAACCACTTAGAAGGAGCGACATATTCGAAAATCTTGTGGAAAGTTAAGGTAGACAGTTCACTCCTAGACTTAGGTGAATACGTCAACAGGATAAGACGCACGCAGGAAAGCGATTTACTCTCTGAGCTTAGGTCTGGGGAAAGTAAGTCTCACTATCTCCATAAGAAGATCGAATCAACACTGGGCAAAGCAGCGGAGGTAAAGGTGAGCTAGGAGTCATTGTTGATTGAGTGCAAGGACCAAGATCAGGTCACCATACAAGTGGAAATGTGCGAGGCTTTAACGGCCCAACTTGGGCTAGATTCGATTCTTAAGTCCAATGTGATCAGGCTGCGTAATACATATGGTGGTACTCAGATGGCCACAATAACCTCGCTTTTCGAAGCAGCGAAAAACCTATTGCTGTTGGGAAAGCGCGCGTTGGCTGGGCCAGCTGTCGACTGCGAGCACAGATGTCGCCAAAGAGGTGCTTCAAATGCCTCGAATTTGGAGAAATTTTGAGAAACAGTACAAGCAAGTATGATGCTGGGAGCAATGGCATATTGCCAAAGAGTGCAAAAGGAATCCTAAATGCCTGGTATGTTGAGAAACACAGGAGAGTAACATCGACCATATCGGTCTTATGTCTGTCAGCGGCACATTATTTAAGAATCCCCATTGGCAAGTAAGCGAGGAATTTACGCACAGCAACCATCAGGAGCGAAACGCATTACGAGAACTGCAGCAGCGGATTGGACATCCAAGAAACTTGACGAAAAAATTTTCGAGGAAATACTTGTGCAGGAAGCGATGCCGATGTGAAACGCGGAAGCAAAGGTCACACAGGTTCTTACAGGATACAGAAAGCATGTGACCCTTCCATGACAAGGCCCATTATACTCAAAAAACGAATGCTCGATTTCTGATGGAATGAAGAACTTTGCAAAGTTTGCCTTAAAGCCAGGAAACACAACTCACAAGAGTTGCACAACCGATATAAAATGCGGAAGAAAGAACTGCAAGCAGCCATCTCTAAAATTAAAACTGAACACATCGCGAGACCATCGTGAAGTATTACTTCGCGAAGAGGGCTCTGGTTTACACCAGCACACCTAAGTCACGCGTCCGTCGCGCTTTCCGAGCTCGTTCCAGTTCCTTCAGCGTCTCCTGTATCTCAGTTACTGTTTCGTTTATCGCACTCCAATTTGCTGCGAACTTCAGTCTCTCCTCCACCTGTGGCGTCCGATGACTGCGTTGAGGGCATCGTTTAACCTCCTTCTTTGATCCGTGAATCTCGGACAATGGAACATGCTCAGCGTCCTCGGGTGTAGCGGCGCATTCGGGACAGTCTGGAGACTCATCCAATCCGAAGTGATGCAAGTATTTCCTCTATCCACTGTGTCCTGTAAGGAACTGAGTTAGGTGGTAATTTAATTCTCCATGCTTGCGCCCGACCCATCTCTCAATACACGGGATCAGTGTGTGGGTCCAGCGGTCTTTTTCGGAATTATCCCACTGTTGCTGCCATCTCCTATTCAGCTCCTTCCTAATGGTTTTTAGAAAGCAGTCACTTCGGCCGGATTCACCCTTCTTCACCGGTAGAGACAGTGTGCTTCATTTGTCAGAAGATCCAAGGGAATCATCCCCGCGATGACACACATTGCCTCACTAGATATCGTCCTATATGTACTGCACACCCTCAGCACGATTGGCCGGTATGTCAAACTTACCCTTCCCTGGTTCACTTTGCTGTCCAGTGCGCGCACCCAGACAGGAGCCGCGTATAGCAGGATGGATTACACCCCTGCGATAAGCAGCCCGCGACTAGATTTTGCCCCTCCAATATTTGGCATCATTTTTGCTAGAAATGAACTAGCCTGCGCTGTCTTTCTGCGAGCATAGTCCAGGTGCCCCTTGAAACTCAACTTGGCATCCATCATTACCCACAGGTATCTAATGATCCATTTTGAAACGAGCTCGTGATTATCATCCCGGGTTTTGATAGTGTTGTTTTTCCTGCGATTGGTAATAAGGACTGCCTCCGTCTTATCTTCCTCCAGGTCCAATTCCACCATTTGGAGCCATGCTTTGATAACCTTGGTGGTTTCACTTGCATACAGTTTCACTTTCTAGTGGTGTTTTGCAACTGCTACCACTGCCAGGTCGTCTGCAAAATCAATCAATGTTGCCTCCCTTGGCACGTGAAGGCCGAGTATTCCGTCATACAATATGGAGCCTTGGGGAACACCTGCTATTACAACATATTCCTTCGGTCCGTCGTCCGTCTTGCACCAAGAAAGGCTCTCCGAAAAATAACTGCCGATTATCCCAGCTAAGTAACCAGGGACACCCAGTATAGACAGGGTGTCCTTAATCCAATCCCAGTTGGTTGAGTTAAAGCAATTCTGACATCTAGCGTTACCACCGTGCAGCACTTTTCAGTGGCCGATGCCTCTCAGATCAGGTCCACGACCATTACAATGGCATCAATCGTGGAATGCGCTCTACGAAATCCATACTGCCGCTTTGATAGACCATCAGCTAGCTCGACGAACGGAAGCAGTCTGTTGTATACCACCCTCTCCGACATCTTCCCCATAGTGTCTAAAAGACAGATAGGGCGATATGAAGAAGGTGCGTCAGGTGGTTTTTGGAGCTTCGGTAGCAGAACCAACCTCTGCCTCTTCCACTAAGTGAGAAACACTCCTTCAACCATGCATCATTCAAATGTACTTATGAACCATGCAGGCCTGATTTTAGAAGTTAACTTCAGGGCATTTTTCCGGGATCCCATCCAATCCCAGATTCTTATTGTCCACAAATCTCCGGTTTTCCCGCTTTTGATGCTCACTCGACTGTCGCTTCCCTCGTTTCTGATGTCGAGAAAGATGGCCTGATGGTCACTGTGGGTATAGTGTTCACTCACCCAGTAGACCATCCTTCTCGCCAACGAGGTGCTGAGGTAAGTCTGATCGACGATTGAGCCTAGTCTTCTGCCTTAGAGGGTAAGCCCGCATCCAGCATTGGCTAATAAAATATCCAGCACCGTGAAGGTTTTAAGCAGGATTTGGCTCCTGGTGTTCGTTACTCGACTTCCCCAGTCTAAAGCCCATGCGTTGAAATTGCCGGCAAATTTTGAGACTGCGGTCTTTAGTGTACAGCATGAAGCTGTCTAGCATCTCCTCATATCGCGCCAATGTTACACTAGGAGGATTATAACAACTGTAGATATGGACGCTGTTGACTTTCGCCCGTACAAAGTCGGCTCTCGGGAATGCCATTGTTTTTTGAATGCCTTCCTGTTCACATGGCCATATCGCCGCGTTTCTCCATGAGTCTTTCACCCACGTACCACTAGCGTAATTTCGGTGGTCTTCACAGATTACAGCCGCGTCTACATTCGACTCTCAAATCGTTTGTGAGAGCAAGTTTTGAGTTGCCTCGCAATTGTTGAGGTTGATTTGTATTAACCTCATTTACCCTTACTATACAGCTCCCTCCTATATACCGGACACCGGCCATCACCTGCAACGTGCCGGTTGACTACTCCCGTTTTTTCTTCGACAACATGCCTCGTGGATCTCCAGTGCAGTTTTTGATAAGGTGGCCCTCTTCTCCACACTTCCTGCACCTTCTTGACCTATCATACTCACTAGTACATACTGCTGTAAAGTGACCAATTGAGGCAACTGAAGCATCTCTTGAGGAATATTTGCTCCCTAAATCGGCATATGACCCAACTTATTCTCACCTTGACCGTGGTAATCAGTTTAATCCCTCATTCCACCGCAAAGCTAATAACAGCGGTCTGTGTACCTCCACATGCTTCTTCAACCTTTGATGCCACTTTCTTCTATTTCGCTAAGGTTGAATTGTTTCCTTAGCGCAGCACCGATATCCTTTCGTGATGTGACCTGGTCTAGGTCTTTGCACTCGATCGCTAATTGTTGCATTCGAGCTTTCATATAAGTTTGCTCACCTAGCACCTTCTCCACCTGACCTTGAAAGCTATCCACTGCCTTCTTGCTAGATTTGTTTAGTTCCAGCAAGAGATCCTCCTTTTGCGTAGACCTGATACAGCTCGTATTGCCACCCAGGACTTTTCGAAGGATATCGGCGTAGGATATATCTCTTTTCTTGGAAATATGATTACTTCCGGACGAATCTTACTTTTCTCCTTGTGCCGCTTGCCCTTTCTTCGGGTTTACGAGCTGTAGGCTCTTCCGTTTTTGTCAAAGTTGGGGCCGTAACGGATGAACTACCCGGAACTTTCGCCGGCTGAGCTTTCTTTGGTGGTGAGGCTTTTTTTCTTGGCCGCTTGTTGGACATCAAGGGATTCACTTATTCCATCCCTACTCCGTTTGCCCGCACTCCCACCTATCTTATTTTGAGTTGACCCTGTGTCACCTGTGTCTCCCGCGTGACTTTCCCATGACGCTTGGGCGTTTTTCTCCTCCACTGTCTTAATAAAGGACAACTTAATACCTCATATCAGAGCCCTGATATTTTAGTGGATACCCCCCCCCCCCCCTCCTTAAAGAACTCACAGAGTTCATTTATGTGTTCCTCCAATGAAACAAACGCTGTTGGGGTTTGCTGCCTTCCACGATCGCCTTTTACATCATCGATGGTTATGTCAGTCGGGTAGTCTCCGAGTTCCTTTCCGAGTCTCACGACGAATCTTGACTACCTAGGGGTAAAGTTGCCGTCAGTGATGACCTCACAACTTTTGAGCTTTTCCGAAAAGGACCCAGCGCAGATCTCATTTCCACTCTATTAAGATCTCTTGTAGCCTTAATGCCAGATTAGCCAAGTTTCCCACTACTGAGGGACTGTGGTCGCTGGATATCGATGGTTGGAAGCGTTCCCTTATCCACACGAAGGGATCCTGCTGATGGGAGATTTGGCAACTCCACACAAGTTTTCAATTAGGGCAGAGTGGAAAACTGGCGGTATGCTCCTAGGTTATGGCACTTTATTTTCCAGCGCTGGATCAAAGATTGTCTGTGGGGTCAGTGCGGGAGTTTTGTGGCCGAATCCTACGGTCTTGCAGCATTCGCCAGGGTATTCCAGGCGGAAGTACTGGTGAAATTGGAAGCCTGCAGATGCTTGGTCCAGGATGTGAACCTTCAGTGTAACGTAGCCATTAAGGCTTTGCAGCGACATCCTCTAGACTATTGGGGCAGTTCAAGGACACGTTGAACAGTTTGGGCCGCACTCACAAAGTAAAGTAATTGTCCTTTGGATTCCCGGCTATGGGAACATAAAGGGGAATGAGCGCGCTGACGGAGAGGCTAGGCTGGGCTCCGTTCTTGGCAGTCCCTCGATGGGCCCAGTGTCTGTTCTGATGACGACTGTTAACGGTGGAACTTACTTGCAGTAGTTAACAGCCGCTGTCGACAGATTACGAAAGTTCACTACCTGCCTGAAATCAAGGTGTATTCGGACCATTTATAATAAGGCCCAAACGCGAGAGTTTTTGGACCAGATGCGTGCAAATGCGTACAGGAATACGGCTCTCTTCAAGGAGCACCAGCCAATAGGCGAACATCCGGAGCGGCCAATGATCCCTACCTACCTACTTGCCTGTCTATCTGGAACGTTACTTTATTAAAGGAACATATTCCCATATCCAAGGGAGATGCCATTTTTTGGCCCTTAAATGACCGAAATTGATTGCTGTATGTGCAGCTTTACCTGCAGTTTCCATAATAGACGAAAAACAGTATAAAGTACGATTGCTCAATTACACCCATCAAAGTCCCAAAACCTGTCTCTCTTTAAGCATCTTAATGATTCCTTAAAAGAACTAACTGCTCCCCAACATAAATTAAAGAAATTATTTCAAAAATTCAAGGAATTCCGTCTGAGAATTCTCAACTGGCTAAAAGATTTTACCACTCATCTCACCCACAAAGCCAACACTTTTACCCACAGGCAACTTAAGACAATAATCTCGATTATGATGGGCTCTTCACCCAAGCCTCAACAGCAACAAACAATGGCCTTTTATAAGCTAATCTCCGGAATAAAGAAGCGAAGAATAGCTTGACTCTATTTGGCCTCATATACTTGGGAAAAGTTTACTTTATTCAACATAAGATATTATTAGCGTACATTTTTAGCAGTACATATACATTCTCCTGAACTTTTCCGGATACAGTAAAGATGGGCGCATCTTTGGGGGTCGTCGCCGGATGATGTTTCAAAGAGCTTTGATTCTGAGTCAGGAAATTGGCGAAGGAAAGCAGCTTGTTAGGACTTGAAGGTCAACCGGAGGTTGTGGTCAAAGTTGGCAAGGGTTATTCGGGCCGGGAACGCATCAGATAACTGAAATTCTTAATAAAGAGAAAAAGATAGTCTTGGTCATTCGACGCTAATAAATCGAGGCAATAGGTATCACCGAGCGAATTTTCCGGTCTGTGTCATTTTGAACGAACCCCACTCTATCCTACGCGTTGTCCTTCCAAAAATCACACCACGAAAGGTATACCTAGCGCTCATTTTCATTTCCTTGTTCATATCGAGGCCTTGCAAAGATGAGCGTATCAGCGGTAGAAATTTTTCACACAATCATTTCGGGTAACGATAATTGACGTCAAAGGTACTAACAATGTCATTTTCTTATGCCAGAAGTAATCTCAAGTTTGCCATTAGCCAAAAACTTCTACCCACAAAATGGAGCACTTCGGTACTTGTGACTCTCCAAACAGCTGGTGGAAGAGCCGAGGATAGGAATTTTCACAGGCTCTTGGAACCACCGGTGAGTGGTCCTATGCCGGCAAATTATGCAAACGCGGTCCTTATTTCTACTCTTCACAACCGGAGCTAGCGACACCATCACACTCTTGAATGAGTGCCGTTGGGAGATTTGGAATTTGAAAGGACGTTAAGGCAACCGAGACTATTTATTCTCCTTCCCCTAGGCAGAGAGTAGAGGCACTCGCATAGCCACTAAATAGCGAGGATAGCTTTCAGGGTTGAATTTCCGACACTCAAATTCTTCCAGCTTTTATTTCAACACCTTTTCCTCTCGAATGTGGTCGTTCAATATTTTTGGTGGCAAATTAAGAAAGCTTATTATGGCCAATGTATTAACATCTCATGAATTATTTATGTTTACTCTTGTCGTCGTCGTTGTTGTTTCCCGGATGACAAATTTTCCCTGTTGGAATACATCAGGACGAAATTAAAGGCTTAAATGCTGGAGCAATAAAATGATATCGGGCTCCGTCTATGTAAAAGGTAAATTTAGATGCAATGAGCAAATTAGATGGAAATCAAAGTTGAATTAATGGAAGGTGGAAAATTGGAGAGTTAGAGAGTGGAGAGAGTTTTGATCAGATTGTAAGGTGGAGTAAGACGGTGGTTTTTAGGAGAGAGAGTCGAGAGCATGCATACCTCTATCAAGGTGAAGTTTGAGGCATCAGGACTTGTGACATATGTATATTGAATTTTCTTAATCTTCAGCCGTGTTAAACTCCTCGTGAGACTGATAGTGAGGCTTGGAGAGAAAATTCAGAACTAGAGCTAAAACAGGGCCCGGGGTGAACAATAGATGGGCGTGGGGTGAACATTTTGCTAGTCCCATATTATTCCTTATCTTTATTGAAATTTCTATTCTGGGTCTCGGGAAAACTCTTGGCCCGGGAGAATCTCCCCTCACCCTTCCCACCTCCCCCCTCTCTTTCGTAAGGCCTGAACTGCTGTCAGCAATGTTGCACCTGCTGAAGGTACTCTGCCATCTGAAGCTTTTGCAAAAGCTGACTCGAGGCAATCGACGCTGATCTCTCCTTCTTTTCCATTTATTCTCAGCTTGTAGATATGATTATTAAATCAACCTAGGATTTTATAAGGTCCTCTCAACACGGAGAAAAATGTGGAAGCCAGTCGGAAGACTTTTGCGCATGACAGCTTGGGTATTCTCGGTGGTCGATGGTAAATGAAAAAAAGGTCGGCCAAAACACCAAAGCTGGATGGGAATATAAAAGCCTCGCAATTGCATCCAGATCCAGATAGAACCAAATAACGAAACCGATCACGACGAGTCAACCCCGCTTGTGAACGGGACAAAGGCTGAAGAAAAAGAAGAAGAAGTTTGGTATTCTCGGTTCCTGGCTATTATAGGAGCAACCTTAAATTGTGAGCTGCGGTGCGGCGTGATGGTTTTATCAAGGGCAAGCGAGCGAATTATGCGCATTTTAATGTCTGGTTTGACATATGCTGGATCTGGGTTTTCTTGGGGACTCTTATGTCAGGGCCAGAGTGGACCATGTTGGATATTCAATTTCTTTATAGTCCTGCTGAAAATTACGAAAATTTCTGTTGGAAGCATGACGGTCTTCTCAGTGCTACCCAGTCCCAGTGGATACTGATCAAGTGCAATCGAATTCTATAACAGGTGTCCTTTGTCGCTTTACGATGCTGTGTCCAAGTCCTGAACGGTGGAATTTCCGTACTGTTAACTCTCGATAAAACATTAGCCGCGATATTGTCGACCCCTATCAAATAGAAATTTTCGGGGAGGACCTTGCCTCCCCTCTCGTTTTCCACATACTTTTATGTTTTTATTGTTTCAATGCCGCTCCAATTCCTTCCTTTCTTTAAGGATGTTATGATGGGTTGCTTGCGTTTTAATATTTGCTGAGTTCCGAAATATTGTGAGATTAGAAATCATTCCTAATAGCTTTCAAGAGCTCAGCGAGAGGCTAAACATCTTTGTGAATTAATTTGATAGTCGGGATGGGGCCAGACCTTCTGTATGGTACAAGCCGCAAAGTTTCAAACGCCTTCAAGTAGCTGGCGTGTTCTTCTGGAGCCTTGGAGGCTCGTTATAAAATAAGATCAAAGAACAATTGGATGAAGGGTGGTAGTCGCTTTTATCAAGCCAAAGGTCTTTACGACGAACATGTACGAATCAAATGGAGTGATTACTGGTCATCAGAATGGAGTATCTGATATTCGACGAAACACTATCGCCAAATGATCGTGAAGGACCTATATGTGTACAATGGGGAGATACGGATAACTCTTTTCATTCTGCATATTTCCTTCATTAAAAGGACTACCAAAAGGACTGTTCTACCTATAAACTGCTAGACTAGATTAGACTATGAAAAGAGGGATGAAGACGGCTACGGTTTCGTACCAGGGCAAAGGCAACTCATCAGACGCTACCTCACCTCTGCTCTAGGAGCAGCGTGACCGAAGCGGCTCGTAGGTGTGGTAGAACACAACAAGGGTGCGAATTATATTCAGCGTAAATCCGCCCATAGTTTGGTCGGACCAGGGCAGAGCAAGTTCCTCTTCATTTGGTCCGGTTCGGTTTGGTACCGATTTAGGACTCCTCAATCCCTAGAAGGACAAAAAAATAGATTAGACTAGTTGATTACCAGAGTATCCAATAGGAATTTAAGAAAGCTGAGCCGGCGAAAGTTCCGTGTAGTCCTTCGACAGATCATAAATCTGAAGAATGGGGAAAGGTGGGGGGCAAAAAGTGGCAGAAGGGGGAAAGAAGATTCGTCCGCAAGTAATCACTATTTCTGGGAAAGAAGATATGTCGTACGCCGATATTCTTCGGAAATTTAAAGCCGATCCGGAATTGACAGACCTGAACGGCAGTGTGACTCGTATTAGGCGTAGGAAAAAGGAGGGTGAGATGCTGGAGCTAAGCAAATCTAGCGAGAAGGCAGTGGATAGTTTTTGCGGTGAGGCGGAAAAGGAATACTTGGAAAACTCGAACGATAGTAATCGTAAGCCTTTGTCCCGTTCACAGGCGGGAACGGTTTCGCCATTTGGCTCTATCGAATGCCTAATCTACCTGAAAAAAGTCACATCACGAGAGGATATCTATCCTGCGCTGAGGGAGCAATTAAACCTTAGCAGAATAGAAGAGAGTGCGATCAAAAGGATGAAGAAAGCATATTGAGGTACACAGACCGCTATTATTAGCTTGCGTTGGAATCAGGGACTAAACTGATTACCCCGGGCAAGGTCAGAATAGGTTGGGTCGTGAGCCGACTTAAAGAGAAAGTCTTTCACAAGAGATGCTTCTGATGCTTCGATTTCGGTCACTTTGCAGCAGTATGTATTAGTGAATACGATAGGTCGAGAAGGTGCAGGAAGTGTGGAGAAAAGGGCCACTGTATCAAAGACTGCACTGGAGGTTCACGATGCATGTTGTGGAAAGGAAAAAGGCACTTTGCAGGTGGTGGTAGATGTCCGGCATATGGGATGGAGCTGAATCGTAGGGCTAATTGTGGTTGATACAAATCAACCTCAACCATTGCGAAGCAGCTCAACACTTGCTCTCGCAAATCACTCTAGAGTCGACTGTGGACATGGCGCTAATATGTGATCCTTACCGGAATTAGGATAGTGCTACGTGGGTGAAAGACTCATCGGGAAACACGGTGATGTGGGCATGTAGACGGCAAGCCATTCAAGAAACAATGGCATTCCCAGGAGCCGGCTTTGTACGGGCGAATGTCAACGCACATCTATAGCTGTTATGCTCCTCCTAGTGCAACATTTGCGCAATATGAGGCGATACTAGACGATTTGGAGTTGGACGCTAGAGACCACAGCCCCAAAATCATTGCCGGCAATTTCAACGCGTGGGCCTTAGACTGGAAAAGTCGAGTGACGAACACCAGAGGCCAAGTCTTGCTTGATACGTTCATGGAGCTGGACTTCATACTAGCTAACTTTGGATACGTTTCCACTTTCCGAGGCAGAGCGCTAGGCTCAATCGTCGATCTGACTTACCGCGGTACCTCGCTGGCGAGAGGGATGGTCTGGCAGATGAGTAAACATACCATCCACAGACTATATTTCGACACCAGAAACGAGAGAGGCGACAGTCGAGTGAGCATCAAAAGCGGGAAAACCAGGATAGCTGCGTGGTGTACTGCAGCTTTCGAGGAAGAGACATTAGTAACGGCTTTAGAAGGAGGTTACGACCCGAAGAGAACGGCACTGGCAAAAGTTACCAGGTTATGTCCACGGGCAATTGAGGTATGCGACTCTACAATCCCCCGACGTAAGTTCCATCACTATGGGGAAGATGTTGGAGAGGGTGGAATACAACAGGCTGCTTTCGTTCATCACCACCAGCTAGGGTCTGTCGGAGCGGCAGTATGGGTTTTGGAAAGCGCGTTCCACTGTCGGTGCCATTGCAACGATCACAGATCTAGCCCGGGAGGCATCGGTTATTGGTAAGTGCTGTTCGGTGGTGACGCTAGATGTCAGGAATGCCTTTAACTCGGTCAACTGGGGTTGGATTAAGGGCACTCTGGCTTATCTGAGTGTTCCTAGTTACTTAGCTCGGGTAATCGAGAGTTACCTTTCGGAGAAATTTCCTTGGTACGAGACGAACGAATGGCCGAAGGAATATGTTGTAACAGCAGGTGTTCCCCAAGGCTCTGCACTGAAGCCCCTGCTGTGAAACATAATTTCTGACGAAGTGCTCAACCTTCGCGTGCCAAAGGAGACAGCATTGATTGGTTTTGTAGACAACCTGGCAGAGGTGATAGTTGCGTAACACCACCAGGACGTGGAACTGTATGCAAGCGAAACAATCGATGCCACTAGGCATGGCTCCAAATGGTGAAATTAGACCTGGCGAAAGATAAGATAGAGGTAGTTCTTATTACCAATCGCAGGGAAAACCACACTGTCAAAATCCGGGTTGGTAATCACGAGGTCATTTCAAAATCGATCATTACATACCTGGGGGTAATCGAAGCCAAGTTGAGCTTCAAGGGGCACCTAGACTATGCGTGCGTAAAGGCAGTAAAAGTTAGCTCATCTCTAGCAAGGATGGTGGCTAATAGTCCCAAAATTTAGTCGCTGGCTGTATATCGCAGGGGTGGCGAAATCCATCGTGCCATAAGCGGCTCTTGTCTGGACGTGGACACTGGATAACACAGTGAATCAGGAAGGGGTAAGCTCAGCATGCAGGCCAGGCGCGCTGAAGGTGAGAAGTGTATATAGAACGGTATCTGGTGGGCAGTGTTTGTCATCGCAGGGATGATTTCCTTGGATTTTGCAGCGAATGAGGCACACTGTCTCTACAAGAGAAGTAGGGTGAATCCGGCCGAAGTGGCTGCTGGCTTCCGAAAGGCTAGTGAAAAGGAGCTGTGCAGGAGATGACAACAAAGGTGGGATAATTCCGAGAAAGGCCATTGGACCCATACACTGAGTTCGTGTATTGAGAGATGGGCCGAGTATAAACATGGAGAATTCAATTACCACCTAACGCAGTTCCTTACGGGGCACAGCAACATCCACAGGAAGTACTTGCATCCTTTCGGGTTAAATGACTCCCCAGATTGTTCCGAATGTCCCGAGGACCTGAAGCATGTTACGTTCCACTGTCCATATTCGCTAATGAAAGAGGGAGATTAAATGATGTCCTCAACGCAGTTATCGGACCCAATAATTTCGTGGAGGAGATGCTGACACACACACACAACAGTAACTCCTAAAATCAGAATCGTCACAGCATGGTTCTTTCCAACAGATATCATGATGTGATTAGGATACAAACTCTTGGTCATGAGGATTTTTCGTTGTGAATGATTCCAGGCCCTTTTACTGATCTAATGCTACAGATCTAGTCCTTCAACTTTGGTGGCCTTGTTGCAAGTTAATTAACTTTATGTTTGTAGACATAAGTTTAATCTCATTTGTCCTAAAAAACCGACGCTAATTGAAAAGCCTCCAGCGTGGGTTTCATCGGGGTTATCAGCTTGTTTCCATTTTTTGCCGAAAGTTGCGTCCACATCATTAGCTTTCCTTTCTTTTGCTTTTCCAGCTAGAAGCGGAAGAAAAGATTCGGGCAGGCAATATTTGGTTTGTAGTCCACTCTTCTTTGCGAATGAAGGAGCGACCGTAGTCGGGTTTTCCATTTCCCGCTGTTATGGGGTTACTGCATTCTCTTTTCTGGCTGACAGGGCCGTTGACTACAAGCTTTCCCCAAAGTGAAGAGCATGTTTTCCTCAAATTTTCCTGTGGGACAGAGTGGTTTCCAGAGTTCGGGCTCCTTACCACTTAAGGAATGAAAGTCCACCGCTTCCATATTTATGCGTTGAACAAACTTATATTAATGAACTACTACAACGCTTGGAGGACACTCAACTACCTAATAGAGTATTCGAAGGGAGAGCCGAGGGACGAATACAGTAGGAAATCCCGAAACACCCTAGGTAGATTCTGTTGATGAAAACAGTGCATCACTTTTCGGATTTTGAAATTGGGGTACGCGATCGATGGGGGGAGATGTTTGGAGGAAGGACATTCTGAAGACCAAGACCCAAGACCCGGATGAGGATATCCCAACACGGACGACCTACTATTCCTGGTATGACATAGTCATCGTCAGTACTACAGATTGTTGACATAGTTTTCGTCTACATAATTGTATGAATGCCTTCTGCCCGCCGTATGAAATATTTCCCAAATCGAAGCTTCCTGATCCTCCAGATTACTGGTATGGGGAATATATGTGGTTGCATTAAAGTAGAGTCAGTGAAATGTACAACTAACTTAGGTTCTATGTCAGAGCGTGTTGGGATGGGTCACTATCGAATTATTTTCAAACCAAGAAGCCATTCGTGGTCAAGTATATGGAAAACAGAGGAGTACACCGAGGCTGGGAGAAGGGACTCGGGTTGGGTACATCAATCCAACGAAGTACCCTTTCCTTCCGACCCAAACAAGTCCAGTCCAGGAAGAGACAAAACCCGTCACTTTTTCAAACTACTACAAAACAAAGCAAAATGATATTTATGAAACCTTTCGACGCACGAATTCCAACGTTCGCAGTGATTCGAAAATTCCATTAAAATACCGAACACGAGCACCATGGGGCCGGAATATGAAGAGGAATTTGAAAGTGTTCCGATATACTATGCGAATTTGACTCTTGCACAGACTAAAATGGCGAATAAAAACTTTCATATCTGAATTTCACCAACGCTCCTCTTTTCGCATTCTGGAGGACTAGAATAGAGTCCAGAGTGATATGCGAATAAGTGAAGCCGACTATTATGAATGATGCCTGAGCCTTTGTAGGTTTTCACAACGATCCTAACAAATTCACTGAAAATTTCTGCATTCATACGAATTCAATCGTTTTAATTCCCAGAGAAGACTTTTTTCCAGCAAAAAAAATCCCCGAAAAAAACTTTTTTCATCAGTCAAACTCTACAAGCTCTGGATAGTCCCAAGTTTTGAAAATATGATTTATGCGAGATTCTATACAATTTAGTACCCCCACCCTGGAGTTTAGAGGGCTGCAGGCATGGCTACGGTTGCACACTGCTGGACGGATATATTGGATGAGCTTTATTGAATTCGGAAACTCGTTTTGGGTTGGATCAATTTAACCAAGCGAGAGTCCGGGCGGTAGTTGCGGTTATTAAATTATCTGCCTCCAAATGGATGCAATTGTGAAAGAGAGACAAGCGTATTATAACGATTTGATTTTTTATCTGGTTTTGGTATTTTTGGGGAGGGGCTGTTGGGTGGAAGTGGATGGAGTGAAGGATAGACTTGTTTTACAATGTGGGAGTATAGGTATAGTACCTTCTGGTGTGCACAATGGAGTATCGTAATCTTTTAATTAGTTTAAGTAGTCCTAAGGGGTCGTCAGTGCTCTTAATTGGATCGTTTACGATACGGAGGGCGGTTTCCGCGAGGTGATATAATACTCTGCGCCCTAAGTAGTAGCCTCCAGAAAGTTCTTCGGTGAAGAGCGAAATGCGAATGACCCATACCCGCTGGGGCACACTGGGAGTCCCCGGACCTGTTGACAACTCCTTGTCGACGTCGATGGGGTGATGTGATCCTAGCTATGCCATGGTGACAGTTGTGGTGTGTATCAGGGGTCAGCCCTTTCGGGTTCCTGGTAAAGCGTTGTTCCGAGCGAGTACTGATCCGTCCGCGAGTTCCGAGATCAGCTAAGCCTAGCTCGGGCCTGAAGGTTCTGGCGTAGGGGCTTTGTCCCCGGGGTTATACCCGTTCCTGACTATTGCAATCCGCTCCTTGCATATGATATGCTGGTAAAAACTTAAATTGCGAATAAGGAAAATTTAAAAGAGGAGATAGTGGGAATGGAAAATGAGTAGGCTCCGTTTGTACAGAGTACGAAAATGTGACGTGTCGACTATTCTTGCGAAAACTGAAGAGGAAAGGCTTATCAAGAAATGCGCGTCGGTGGTGAAGAGCATGCCATCTGTGATGTTTTCTCTAGGCAAATGTCATCAAAGGAGTGGAAAACGGGTTGATGGAGCTGGAGGAGCTCTTGGACAGAATTTCGTAGTAAGGCGGACATACAGTGTAACAGAAGATGCGTGAAAAGCAGAAAAAACAACGACCCTCGTTGAGAACATCGCTGACGCCAAACGGATCGCATACAGCCCATTGCAGAGTGAGCTGGGGAAGGAACGAAAGGAGGGAGTGGCATCTGAAGGAGACTTCACTCAGGTACTCTCCAGGGTTCGAAAGAAGAGGGCGAAGAGAGACAACATGCCGCGCCATCCCTCTGCCTAAAATTAAGGCGGATGAAGCGCCGAAAGAAAAGGCAGGAGGACGAAGGAGGACTGGACCGCTAGCTCTGCTTATTAAGTCGACGGAAGGCAAGACCTTTGTGGAAGTCCTCAGCGAAATCTGTTATAAGATCAAGCCTGAAAATAGCGGAGCGGACGTGTCTTCCATCCGGAAAAAGAAGGGTGGTAAAGTCCTCATCAAATTAGGCCCAAGGACAGCAAATAAAATTACGTTCTTTGAAGCAGTCAAAGAGGTGCTGGAAGAGAAAGATTTGGTTTCTAGCCTAAGAACCCACGTGCTGGAAATTCGAGATATTGACTGCTTGACGGAATGAAACGAAATAGAAGAGGCCATCTAGCATGAATATTCGGAGGTAACCAATGCCGAATTGGTACCACCTCTGCGAACCCTCGGGGTCAAAAACTCAAGTTACTAAGCAATACGCGAGGAAGCTTCTTAACAGCGGGAAAATCGTAATTGGTCGTGATCTGTAGGATATGAATTCGGGTCGTCCCAACTAAATATTACAGTTGTTTGGATTATGGGCATACGTTTGCAACCTGCCGGGGACCTGACAGGAGGGCAACATGCTGCAGATGCGGTTAGGCAGACCAAAAAGCGAATACCTGCAACGAAAAGGAGAGTTGCGTTATAGGGAGGGATCGAAGCGCGTCTGGTGAAAGCGTTGCGCTCACTGCGGACCCGGGGTGGTCTCAGAGCACAACTGGAAAGTGCTAGGACGCGATCAACATGATCCACATCGTACAGATAAATATGCCCCGGAGTGCAACCGCTTACGGGTTGGTGCGGAGACCAAAGTTCAAGTGCTCACCAGTGGATAGTAACTTCATGGCACCCCGACATATCAGGTATCGCTGCCATCTGGGTTCGGGACGGCACCCATCTTAGGGTTCTTGTACAGGGTTGGGGTGGCGGTATTGTTTGGGTTCAGTGTTTGGAGGTAACGTTTTTCAGTATCTATCTAAAGTCGAACGAGACGATGACGGACGTTCGACACAGATTCAATCCTCTGGAGGACGCTATCTTGGGTAACCTTCGAGTCAGAATTACTGGTGGACGGATGGCGAGTTCTGGAAGACTTTTCGGCAGGTGGCCGTTAATATTTTCGAAGTGGTTGACACAAACTTTCGGTATGCGTTACCCCGGAGCTTTTTTGTGCGTGAAACGTCGCTAAGGTGAATACCGGGAGATTTGTCGAAACTCTTGGAACAGGTGGAGCTGCGCTACGGGTGATAGCACTGAAGCTGACACTGTCGTAAATTCAGTTATGAACCCGATAACGACGGCCTGCTGAGCTTTCATGCCCGGGGGGTATCGAGGCGTGGCAAACCGTCTATGTATGGTAGACGACGAAAATTGCTGGAAGGAGTGTCACAAACTCCAATCGACTGAGAAGAGGCATCATAATAGTGTATAAATCACCTAAAAGGAGATTCCGCAGCACAATAAGCATGAGCGAAGCTCGCTGCTGGTAGGACTTGGACGACGAGGTGAATGGGGACCCATGTCATATCGGTTATAAATTAGTAACGTGAAAAATCGGGGTCTTGCGAAAATCCTGTTCACTTAAGGCCGGAACATGGAGCGCATTGGCAGGGTACTATTCCTTGCGCACTGCAACATCGGCCAGACCTACTGCTCGGGAAATTTAACGCTTGCCTGAAAGAGGGCATTCTCCCTTCTTGTTGGAGCTTCTGCTTCTGCTGATTAGCAAAGGGAATGGCCAACCTGAGTTGCCGTCTTCACATTGACCACTTAGTATGCTTGACACTCCAGGGAAAGAGCTCGAAAAGTTCAGCAGAAGTAGACTTAATAAAGTAATACGCGCTGCCAGGGGCTTATCCTCGTGGCAACTTCGTTTTAGAGTGGGGAGATTCGCAGTTAATGCTGTCATGCAAGTTGTGGATTTCGTTCATCGAGCGGAGGCGCAGAGCCACGGATGTCGACGGGTTGTGCTCCTCGTAACTATCTCCTACTGATATTGAGGGATTAGCTCAGAAACCGCTCCCTGTTCTATGAGACGCAAGAGGGTCAAGGGAGGATGGAGGTCACATCGGGCGTAGCGCAGGGATCTATCCTAGGGTCGGGCCTCTGAAACGCTTCTCATGATGGCCTGCTTAGACTCGACATGCTGTGATATCGCGGCACTTGTTGCTGGATGTGGATGGATGACTGCTTATAGTTTCAACCTTCCACTGGAAAAGGCCGAAGTTGTCATCCTGGCTAAATAGAGAACTCTGATCATGCGTCCCGTATATATCGGCAAGTCGATAATCGAATCAAAACCAATGGTTAAGTACCCTGGGCAAGTCAAAGCAGAAGCGGACAACGCTGCAGCTGGTGTTTTCACCTTAAGTCGACTAATGGGAAATATTGGGGGTTCTACGTTCAGCAGCCTATTCTGGTCTACGGTGCACAGGTATGGGTTGACGCTGTTGGCAACGAGGTATATTGCAGCGGTACGAGGTACATATTATCGAAACTGGAGTTCAGCGGTGCAATGTTATTAGCAGAACTGGTAGTCTCGGTAATCTCAACAATGCAGCTAGAAGAAGCACTCGTATATTGCTGGAGTGACTCAATGATTGTGCTTTCCTGGCTAAAGAAGGACCCGACTGAACTAGAAAATTACGCCGCCTGGAGTTGGGGACACGTCAAATGAACAAGGTCGGCGAAGATTACTACAATTTATCCAAGAGTCAGCACTCGGAGAGGAAATCGAAGAAAGAAGAAAGTAGCGAAATTATATGCATTTGTTGATCGTCAGGGTCTGCTAAGGACCGGGGCAGACTTCTGCATGCAGACGTCGCTGAAGATCGTAAACATCCAACACTGCCGCCTCGAGATCACCAGGTTACTCAGCTAATCATTCGTGAAGCACATATGCATACTCTTTATGGAAGAGTTACAGCAGTCCACAATATATTAAGGATGCGTTACTGGGTCCTGAATGACCAGAAAATAATAATGTGTACGATGCACGTGCCAGCGGAGACAACAGTTAATGGATGATCTTCAGGCAGTCCGGATCACGCCAAGTCTGTCATTTTTTAATTGTGGTGTAAACTATGCCGACACATTCAACACACGGGTGTCAAAGAGTCGTTCAATAGCAACTCTGAAAGGATATATCTGAATTTTCATCTGCATAGTGACGAAAGCGGTACTCCTCGAACTAGTGAGCGGTTTGACGACGGAAGGCTTCTTAGCCGCTTTCAAGCGATTTACGGCAGGACCTGGAATATGTGCGGAAATATATAGCGATCACGGGACAAATTTTATTGGGGCCAACAACCAGATGGATAAGGAGGTACAACAGGCTATAATATCCGTGTCGGAAAAGGTCGCTACGATATCATAGAAGGATGGTGTTTCATGGCGTTTTATCCTACGCGGCGGGTTGTGGTAGGCAGCTGTGAAGTCAGCCAATCGACAACTGAAGTGCGTTTTCGATAATGCTCGATTGGTACTAACGTTCGAGGAGTTTACAACAGTATTATGCCAGGTGGAAGCACGCTTAAATTTGAGGCCCCTCTCCAACAATCCCAACGATTTGCAGGCCTTGACACCAGGTCCTTTTTCGGTTCACCGCCCGTTAAAAACTATACCGGAAGTGGACAGAAGTTAGTGTGACCTGTATGAACGATGGCAGCAGATAAAGGCTTCGCATCAGGTATTCTGGGAGAGGTGGACTCGGGAATACCTGCACCACTTACAAATCCGGGCCAGATGGGATAAGGAGACTCCCAATAAGAAGCTCAGACAACTGGTTTTTATTAAGGAGACAGATGCACCCTCGGCATGATGGCCATCGGCTCGTATTAGTGCCGTTCATTTGGGAGCGATGGGAAAATACAAGCATGGTTCACTAGAGAAGCAAGTTGATATAGTGAATCTATGCCCACTGTCAATGGAATTATCACAATGAAAAGAGACCGCGAAGCGGAATTCTGCTGAGGAAAGCGAAAAGACTTTAACTTGGAAGCCAATGTCAGCGGAAAGAAAGTATCCAAAAGTGCTGCTGGCCCCAAATCCTAGTGAGTCAAAGTATAAAACTAAATCCGAAAGCACGGTCTTGAAGAAACCTCCTAAAAAACGATGAGAGGCAGCTTCATTGCTAAATATCGAGATCCTATTCCTATCATTTGGAACACTATTTGTACAAAACATTTTGGCAGACAAATATGCAATTAGGAAGCCTGAAGTTGGACGGACCCGACTCATTGGAGGAGGGGTACGGATCGAGGTGCATTTTCCGGTTCACGATGTGATCAAGGATCACCGGAGTATGAATGAGGTCCTAAGTCGGTCACAGGCGATGTATAGAGAAGCTGCGGGAGTAGAAACAACTATCCATTGTGACGTGCTGATAAAGCATCTAGATTTTAAACGCAAGGATGCCACCCGCAAGATCGATGAGCTTCTTGATCTTCCGGTGACGAAAAGAAGAGGTCTACTAGGAAAGGTGCTGACGGCTATGTTTGGTGGTAATGAGGAGGTCTACGGTATCTGGTCCCTCAAGTCGACGTCAGCATTCCCGCAGTTGACTTCAACCAGGAAAACTACTTCGAACTTGACCAGGTCTCGCTAGCATCGTGTTTGCAACAAGACAATTCCTTCTTATGTGCACCCAAGGTTACTAACAATATGGACGACGTACCCAGCTGTATGGTTGATGCGATCTAGGAACGGCCGAACAAACCGAGATGTCACGTGCAAGAGGTCATGTACAACGGCACGATGTGGAAAGAATTGAAGGTAAGAAATAGCTGGCTGTGTGTGACCATGGCTTCGACCAGGCGATCTCTCTCCAGGCAACATTGTCGTGTGCTGAGGAGCATGGACAGGTGGAGTCGTGTTGCGCATTACGTTCGAGTTCTTCTCGTTGTAAAGAAGATGGCTCAATGGCAGCGGGTTCCTTGAACTGACAGTTCCCTTCCTCTTCTCTCCTCTCGTTTGGCGAGGGGGGCTGGCCCGAAATAATGTGGCAAATGGTTTCAGGCTAGTTCTCTCACGATGGGGTGGTGTTTAGCTGGTAGTCCGACAGCGTACTGTGCGGGAGTACCACACTCTATGCGTAAATGCATTCACCTATATTACCCCAAAAAAAAAAAGAAATCTTTTAGGTAGCATCTGCGCATAATCTACTCCTACGTTTGGGTAGATTTATCGGCTATCTCCTATCTTTTTTTAAATAGAACTCGTAGAGATTAATAAGAAGATTAAAGAAAATGAAACCATTGAAAATCTTTCAACAAAAGTACTTTCAATCACTCGTAAAGTATCTACTACGCTCTGTACTCCAGGAAAAGCTCTTGACAGTTCTTCGCCACGTCCGCGTTCCAGTTGTACAAACAAATGGACATAATAATCCACGAAATGAAGAAAAATTGGTGAGCAATCTATTTACAGGAGTATATATCTCCTAGAACTCGGAGACGAGAATGGCCATTTGATAGAAATGAGGCTATGAGCTGGTCCTTTCCTTGAGGATGCGATATATTCTGTCGTCACGCTGCTCATCATAACTTGTGTGCTTCCCAGGGATGAAGTAGGAGACATTATTTCATTGTTGAGTCCTTTACCATGCCGTCGGCTAAAATTTTGTATATTTTCTTTTTCATTACGAGTGTACACTATAGGGAACATAATAGGATGCCTCTAAATGGGACAGTGAATAAGAGAACCTGTGAAGACAAATCACCTTACAAGAGATGCTATGAAATTTCTTATTCCTTGTTGACTTTCTTTCATCCCCATGTCTACCAACGCCATCAGCATTTCTCTTGCCGGGAGTCCGCTATTATGAAGGAGCAAGTCTTCAAAGGGCGAGAAATGTACCTAATTAAGGGCATAAAAATGATTCCTAAAATGACGCTATCTGAAATGAACCATTTGGTATAGCCCCTTGTATATACAAAGATACACACGTAATATTTAATCCAAGTCATTTTCACGGCAGCATGATTAGAAAGAGCTCAAGAGTCGAGTGTAAATGAAATATTACCCCCAAGGGTAAGAAGCTGCTCCAGCCATTCAGCTTCCCCTGCTGCTCCCTGGTAAATGTCTTTTATGGTTAAGTCCACGGAAAATCTGTGGACGTTTGTTATATTGCAGGATTAGCAGCGGGGAAAGTGGTTTCAATGTGCCAGGCAATTATGAGGATGTTAGCTAAAGGAATCCAACCGTAATTAGATTAATTGGTCGAGTCTTGTATGGTAAACATTTAATTATACCTATCGGTTACAATCCTTGCGGTTGCTACAGGCGGGGCTGGGAAAATCGGGAAGGCTATCGGACAAGGATGCACCTCACCGTATCCACGTATCACAAACAGAATATTCCTTTCTTATTCACCTTTTTAATTCACAGCTTGTTGTCCTTTCTGTGACGTCCTCACCGCTCCTGGCTAGATTTCAAAGGTTTCTCAGCAATTTGTTATTTTCAGGAGAATTTTAAAATTGGAAACGTGATTTACACACAAGCATTCGAAAGACATTCCTTGGTTTTCATCTTTCGCGCTTCGAAAATATGTAGGAGGATATTCTGCTCCCGTGATATCACTGCAAATGTTGATACGTGATGTGAGTAGGTGGGAAAAACAATTCATACTGTACTTTTAGGTTTTCATGAAATATTGCATCAAATAACATGAACATACAGACGAGGAGGAGTATGTGTATCTGGGCTCGAAATCCTTCTATCTGGGAATCGCCTTGGGGTACGAGATACGAATATATTGGATTGGATTTGCCTAGGAATGAGATGCTTCCTCCTCTCTTTGTTCTATGCCTTCATGCATAGAAATTGAATTTTCTAAGGTGATCCTGGGGGGTAGTACCTGTGTTTCTTGGAATGCGTCATTTGTTGTAGAGTGGTGTGATAAGAATTTGTTCTTTTTTTGGTTTTGGTGTGAGATACCGTCCTTTGATTCAGAGCGAAAATTGATGGGAGGTACGTATGCAAATATGTGTATTATTTGTTGTACGAATGAAGGTAAAACCCGGAAAATTACCCATCAGCGCCCCGTACAAAAAACAATGCAGAAATTCGAAGACGTGGCCGTAGGTAAACGGCCAATCAGACATTTAGTTAAGGTCGCAGTTACCTTATTTCGCACCATCCAAAGACTTACTATTAACAAACCTCGCATTAAAAAGGAACTTGTAGAAAGCCGAAATCCCAGCGCTGCGGGTATGAAATATATATCGTTGCCATTTACCCCTTGGTGGGGTATAGCGCGTCAACCACACCTACGCGCAATGCTCGCGGTTACCTGAAATATGCTCCAGTTCCCTCCACGACTTCTCGAGATGCTCGCACTCTTCCTCTTCTGTTCTGCGCCAGACGCACTTGGGTCGACAAATTTTTTGGCCATATTGTGAGAGCGAAATCCATAGCACAGCTTAACGAAGGAATCTCATCGATCATCCCCTTCTTCCACTCTCTGGAAAAGCTTTCGGATCATAAAGATTTCCGTTCGAATGCAGGCAGCAAATCTGTAATTGCAGGTGCAGCCATAGGTAATTCTGTGGGAAGACTGTCAGGCCCAGCGGCTTTATCCCATTTGAGTGCATTGATAGTGGTCAAAGAGTAGTATAGGTCCCAGGGCGAAACGTGGATTGGTACCCACGATGGAGCATAAACACCAACAGCTCTACTACCAAACCCTATCTCCACCTCCACGTGGTGACCGCTGGGAGCTATTTCTTAACGAAAAGCTGCAGACGGAGAAGGATGAAGGCGAGTCTCCCGCGCCTAAAAACGGGACAAATTGTACCAACTGGTCCTCCAGGTTCGGGGTTGGGTAGGGCTGACAACCCTGCACGGAAAACAACTTGTTACGAAGCCACAACAGGAGCCTCGGACAGGACGGACTTTAAAACGACGGACCCGGCAACGACAACGGATCAACGATTTGCGCATTTTTTCAAGGAACGTGCGCTCCCTGTACAGAGATGAAGCTGATGAGCAGCTAGCCGATACCCTGTCCCAATATAGGGTTGATATAACAGCGTTACAAGAGATGCGATGGACAGGGACCGGTTTCTTAGAGAAGAGCCACTACACCATATATTATAGTGGCCATCCAGTAAACCATGTGCTCGAAGTACGATTCTTAGTCAGTCAAAAAATGAAACCTGCTGTTATCGGCTTTGAAAACATAAGCGAAGGGCTATGCACTCTGCGCTTGAGAGCAAGTTTAGAAATATAAGTCTCATTAACGTTCACGCCTCTACAGAGGAGACTGCAGAGTCGGAGAAGGATACCTTCTACGAGGCAGTAGAACGAACCCTCGAAGCCTGTCCCAGATATGATATCAAAATAATACTACAAGTAGGGAAGAAGCCCGTATTCAGGCAATGCGTTGGCTCCCATAGCTTCCACGAAAATATAAATGATAATGGACTGCGGATTATTCAAATAGCAGGGTCACACGAAATGGTTGTTGGAAGTACCTGGTTTGTGCGGAAAATGGTCCACGAACATACATGGGCCTCTCTAGACGGGGCGACTTTCAACCAAATTGACCACGTGTTGATCGAACGCCGCCACCTCTGAGCCTTGATGAATGTCAGGACAAAAAAAGTGGCCAATATAGACTCGGATCACTATCTCGTTGGCATGCTGCTCCGAGCTCGAATAACAACACCACCTAGAATCCCCTCTGACAATCAGGTGAGAGTGAACACTGAGGCCATCCACGACAGAGCCCTTCGCGACACCTATAAGAGGGAAATGGATGCCGCAATAACCGCAGTCAACAGAGGAGCTGCAGATAAAGCATCAACAAATGATTTTCACAACCAGCTGAAGAACGTTATCATTGATACGGCCACAAACATACTTGGCCTCAGCCGTAAAAGAAGTTAGGTTTGACGATGAATGTAAACAGCAACGGAACGGAAGAATGCCGCATACCGAGTAATGTTGCATTCTCAAAGAACCCGGGCATGCGCAGAGACTTATCACGAACTCCGTCGAGTGGAGAAGCGACTTCATAGATGGAAAAAGGAAGCCTGGGAGAACCAACAAGTCTGCGAACTAGAAAAGTATAGGGAGTAACCGCACCAGGCGCGCAAGTTTTACCAACAGGTCAGCAGCCTTATACACCTCGATGCTCATCCTGTCGAGACAAAGAAGGAAATCTGATTTCCAACAGAATGGCCTTATTGGAGCGATGGATTGAGTACTTTGATGAGCTACTGAACAACCAGAACATCGGCGAGTTGGAGGTTCCGCCAACTGAAGGCGACGATCAAATACTGCCACCACCAAGTTTAGGAGAAACAGTCCGTGCAATTCATCGGCTAAAAAGTCATAAGTCGCCAGGAGCCGATGGAATGACAGCCGAATTGGTTCAATATGGAGGCGATCAGTTACACTAAGTGGTTCATTAACTTGTGCTCAAGGTATGGGACAGCGAATCAATGCCTGACGATTGGCAAAGAGGCATTATCTGTCTCATACATAAAAAGGGAGATATCACACAGTGCCACAATTATAGAGGTATCACGTTGCTGAGTACCATCTATAAGATATTCTCCGCTATCTTGCTAGGCCGGATAGCCTCATACGCCGAGAACATCATTGGCCCATACCAAAGAGGCTTCACTCCAGGCAAATCAGCAACAGATCAGATTTTCTCTCTGCGGCAAGCGATGGAAAAACTGTTGGAATATGGACAACAGTTGCACCATCTATTCATCGACTTTGAAGTCGCCTATGATAGCATAGCCAGGGTAAAACTGTACACGGCCATGGGAGAATTCGGTATCCCGACGAAATTAATAAGACTGACTAGGCTGACCCTGACCAATGTGCGAGGCCAGATAAAAGCAGCAGGATCACTCTCAAGATCATTCGACATCAACATCGGTCTGCGACAAGGGGATGCGCCATCATGCGTCCTTTTTAACCTGGCCCTCGAGAAAGTGATCCGTGATGCTGAGGTAAATGCAAGAGGTACGATCCTCTTCAAGTCCGCCCAACTACTGGCCTATGCTGACGATATCGACATCATGGGAAGAACCACCTGAGCAGGCGGCGATTAATGCGAGATCTTGGGCTGCACATCAATGAAGGCAAGACAAAATGTATGGTGGCAACGTCAGCACCGGAGACGAATCAACCAACAACATCAACCGGCACTAGTCAAACGGGAAGAATAAAGATAGGAGAATACAACTTTGAGACCGTTGACAATTTCTCCTATCTAGGGTCGAAAATCACAACCGATAACAGCTACGATGATGAAATCCGCGCACGGTTGTTGTCAGCCAACAGAGCCTATTTCAGCTTACAAAAACTGTTCCGCTCGAAACGTCTCACCATAGAATCAACGCTCTTACTGTACAAGACAATGATCTTGTCAGTTCTCATGTATTCCTCGGAGACTTGGGTTCTTAGCAAGAAGAATTGCGAACTCTTGGCCGCGTTCGAGAGAAGAATCCTCCGAAGAATTTTTGGCCCCCTACATGAGTATCTATGAGCGATACCATGACCGTCCGGTTGTGGATAAAATCCGGCTCAATAGGTTACGGTGGGCGGGTCACTTAATCCGTATGGATGAAGATGATCCCACCCGGAAAGCCTATAAGGGCAATATCTATGGTAGGAAAAGAAGACGAGGCAGACCCTGCCTAAGATGGAGCGATGGCGTGGGCCAGGACGCCAGACAGCTTTTAGGGATATCGAATTGGAGTTTGGAGTTCCTTATTAAGGCAGGCCTAGATCGGATACCGGTTGTTGGGCCGTTGATGATGATGATATGTAAAGGAAAACGGCATGTAATTTCTAGGATTCGTTTTCGAAGGAATTTTCTCAGAGGAACCCCGAATCTTCTATACTTCTCTTTCCCTAAATTTCAAATCGAATTTCCACTCTTCAAAGTAAGTTTTACTTTGTCTTATTACTTTCATGTTTAGGGGAAAAATAAAGTTGTCCATTTTGGAGATACTTTAGTCAAGGACAAGAAAGTTTCCACTGGAGAAGAATGTCCTTATTACGTTTGTCATTAAATTATTGCAAATATTTGAAAGTAATAAGCCAAGAAGGTTCTACATCAAAAAGATCCAACTGCTTCCTGTAAAAAATCGAGTCCTGACTCATCGAATTTATTATCTGGTTTCCTTCGAAACATCAGAAACTTCAAAAAATGAAGACAATATTTCACAGGAACAGGGAGCAAAAGGGCTTTGTGTACTCTCAACAATGCTAGAGCAAACTTTTACTTAAATTACTCTTCAGATCAATTTTCATTACATCAACGTCTGTATCCGGAAACTGGAAAATGATGAAAGCTCAGCATCAGCACAACGACACAATGTCAACGACAATGGGTACTTTCCTTAACTTGCACATATACAATCACACAAAATCCGCAACACTTGGGCTCCTTTGCCAATATACTTCCAGGAAAATCTTGTTCGGAAACCATAGCAATTTATCTTGGACTTCACAACAATCAGATGGATGACATAAAAAAACGGAGAGACATAACATTGAAGAAGAAAATATCCTTGAAAATTTGTTGGTGAATAACCTAAAGGTCAAATCATCGACTACGTATGCCGACCATCGTTCCAATCAAAATCAGGATTTAATAGCTGTTCCTACCTTTATGTTCGGGATGAGGCTTGCAGTGGGCCGAAAACTATTTTTAACCGAAATGAGGAGGTGGATTCTAACCAATGTATTGATATTTGGACCGACGTGAAATCCTTTCGGTGTCGCCAGAGGGTAAAGACGTCCATAAATTCTCTGTTCAACACAAATCGATATAAATTGCAGGATATTTTTCATGATTCAAGATCGATACCTGCGCTCACTGGAAGGATGTGTCTTGGGTCTGTATATTCGGAACTGTGGAGCAGTGGCGATAGTTGTCATGAAATTTCGATTTACCTTGCAGCGGGACATATTGGTTGGAATGGGAATAGTCTGCACTTGGGAAAAAAGGATGCTCAACTCGTATGAAGGAAGAATATCTCAAAGTAAATTAACATCGTAACGAATATGCGCGTTGATTCCTGTCTAATGAATAAATGAAGGATGTTTGGTACAATTGGACCCCACGTTGGGCGCCAATTGCTTTAAGCCTTGTTATCGTCAGTTATCATCTCTGATACTTGCAGGATTTTTCTAAAAGCTCAACAAGTGCCTTCTCAAACATCTCGAAGGCTACAAATATTTGTCAACACCTGTCTGCGGCGTATCATTGAGGCACGCTGGCCTGGTACAATTACAAAGAAAGTGCTTGATCGGCACGTAGGCCTGGTATCCGTTTGCGATGTGATCAGAAGGCGGAATTGGCAGTGGATAGGTCACAAATTAAGGAAGGGCGACAACTGCATTGCTAGCTACGCAATGCAGAGGACTCCACCCATCCAAGGTGGCCGACAAGTGGGTCCAAATAGCCCTAAGAGCATTTGACGCAGAAGAACAAAGGAGGAGTGCAGGCGTCTGTTGCAGTCCTGATAGGAGTCGAAGCGCATCTCGGGTAACTGTGAACCATGGCCTAGATGTGGTTGACGAGCGGCCTAGATGTGGTTGACGAGCTTCACCATGTCAAGTGGTAAATGGCCATCGTATATATTTCGGAGGTGACCGCCGTGAAGTTCAATGGAACCAGAGTGTATGGATCCTGTGCACCCACGGTCGTGACTGTCGTTATCATTAACGTTTTTGTTAGTCGTCCTTTCTATGTACTCTGTGAAAACACCTTTTGTTATTTAAAGTTAATTTTGATTATATCGTCGACGGAGAGGCAATAGTTGAAGATCAACTTTAGATAAAGAACGGTTTCGAGCGCATGTTATGTATTGTCATATCCTTCCTGTTCTGACGCAATGCAGTATTTATTTACTCCGGTACGGCTGTTATAATGAATGGAAATTTCCAGAGGAGAATTTCACTGAGAAAATGGGCCCTTAATCGGTCAGCACTTTTTCGGTATCCCATAACGGGTTACGATCTACGATTCCCCGTCGCGTCCATTAATTTAGTTTGATTGTCCTACAAGATGAGAATGCACTGGTTCCCGTCAAGGGTGATCTCCAAGGGCCTTACTATGTTTAGATCCACATTGTTAAAGGGTCGCTCTGCTATGTATATTTTCACCATTGGCATCATAATGGGTAGAAATGTGTTACTTACTTGCGTTTTTAATGCGCATTTTAATGTCCTTTAACCTGTTTCACCACTAGCATTTCCTTCTTCTTCATTATCCTTTGGTAATCAGGCATGGGTAAATCATAGTGGTTGTGCAGCATTGTAACGATTTCATTTGGGTCTATTGACCCTTCGATTTGGTGTCCCCTTTGGTCATTCTTGGGTAACATACTTGATTGCTGATTGTCCATTCCTTTCCGCTCATTTTTCTCGCCTTGCTGCTGCTCACGAGTTTTGGGTCGTCTTATAATGGGAGCAAACCTTTCGCTGCTCAATTTCTTTTACCTATACATTTTTTCTGTCTTTGTCCATACAGACTTACAACGTGTGCATTAATGTTATACGTTCCCAGATTATCCATCTGTCGAATAATCACATTCCGACAGCTTATAATGGAGTTGCACCAGACTGGTATCAGGGCATTCTACGTTGAAAATTCTCTTTAGTGGCTTATGATCTGTGTAGGCAGTAAACTTGCAACCCTGCAAGTAGCTTAGGAAGCCCTTAACGGCTCAGACAATGCCCAATAGTTCCCTTCTGTCGTGGAACAACTGGGTTCCGCTGTCTTCGATGTTCTACTGGCGAGAACTATGGGTTGATCGTTGCCTACGGGTTCTTGAGAATGAACCGCACCAACAGTTTGCGTCAGTTATCAAGTTAAATGGATTTGAAAAGTCCTGATAATGCAGTATGGTTGGTGATATTAACGCCAATTCAAACGCATTTTTTCGTCCATATGGACTTGACGTCTTTGTAAAGTAGATTTGTGGGTGGTTGGACTACTTTTCAGAATTGCGGAATGAACTTCCGGCAATAATAAGCTAGTCCTAGAAATGTTTCGTTCTGTTTTATCTTCGTGGGTCTTGGGAAATATCTGACGCTCACTACCAGTCTAGGATCCGGATTGGCGCCGAACAGATTTGCCCTAGATATACCACTTCCTCTCAAAGGAACTTATATTTGTCCAGTAGCAACTTTAGGTTGTTTTTCCTCAACTTGTCAAACATGGATTTCAACTTTCTGCTTCGCTTTTCTTCAGCCTGTGTCCGGTTCACAAGCGGGGTCGGCTCGTCGTGATCAGTTGCACGATTTTGTTTTATCAAAAGCCTTATTTGGATGCAATCGCGAGGCTTTCAAATCTTCATTCCGTGTCTCAATCCACCGTTGTTTCGGCCGGCCCTTTGGTCGCTTACCATCGACTTCGATATTCAGACCAATCTTCGCGACTGAATTCTCGTTAGCGCGAATTTCATGACCATACCATCGAAGACGCCTCTCTCGCAATTTTTCCACGATCGATGCAACCCCGTATTTATCGCGGATGTACTTATAGCCCTTGCTGGAAGTGCTTTTAGTCCGATCCTCCGGATATACCATCACCTGATGATAACCATTTGCCAAAACTAATATGGAAACATACCTTCAATGCGCCAGTTGATACACTATGTCCTCTATTCGAAGCAGTGGAAAGGAGACTCCAATCGTATTTTCATTCACCTGACGAAATCAACAACAACAAGCTGACGAAATCAACAATGTTTAATTCCTTGGGTTCTTACTTAGCTGCACAATGCTAGCTCAGCTAACTGATCACCTATGACCTGCTGGTAAATTTGTGGACTTTTCCTTCTCCACACCCAACTAATCCTCCAGCCATCCAACTCCTTTCTCAGCTGGTTTATCGTATCATCAGCCGCGAAGAGTTGATCCAGGATTATTGGATTGTTTATTTTTATACTCTCTTATACAGATACTATTGTTCACTTCCTGTGACATACAAAGGGTGATACAAATCAACCTCAACCATTGCGATCCAGCGCAAGACTTACTCTTACAGACAATCTACGAGAAGGAAGTCGAGGTGGCTATAATCATCGAGCCTTATCGCAACAATGAGGATGGTGTTTGGACTACAGATGTAACCGGCAATGTGTGACTATATACGCACGTGGAAATCAGGCCACCAAAGAAGTCGTGGAGCCTCCAGAAGTTGGGCTTGTCAGTACGAAAATAGCTGGCATCTAGGTATATAGTTGTTATGCTCCACCAAGTGGATGCAGTTGCAACCCGAAAATCATAGCGAGTGATTTCAATGCGTGGGAACATCAAGGGTCCTTATTTGCTCGAAACTTTTGCATAGTTGGATTTAGTGCTTGAAAACATCGGAAATATAGCCACTTTTCGAGGGAGATGCTAGGGCTCAACAGTCGATTTGACATATGTGAGTACTAGATTGGCGACGAGAATGGTTTGTTTCGTCAGTGAGTATTATACTCTTAGCAACCTCCCTCGGGGTTGGAAATCAAGGCTCTACCGTGAAAACCTTTGTAGGGGATGCATTCACAGAGATGCTACTGGAAAGCCATGATCTCGATGGAGTGGCTTCAAAAAACGCTGCACAGATGATGAGGAGCATAACGAGATCATGCCATGGTGTCGTGTCGATGTGGCGGATCTTCATCAACATGCGGTTAAATAATCGGTAGAACAAAGGAATGGCGGAATTTCTGGCTGCATGCTTCCGAGCAAGAAGGATCTGAGGGTTTAGAAGAAGACCAGACTTCGACCAGAAATGGAAAGTGTATGTAAACCTGCGAGGTAGGCTTAAGCAAGCTAATCGGACCAGAAAGTAAGAATATTTCAAGGAATTTTACGTGGAGGCAGATCAAACCTTCTGGGAAATAGCGTGCAGGATTATTATGAAGAAGATAAGAGGGCGAACACCACAACTGACTTGTCCACATTTTCTTTTTGATTAAATAATGGCGTTCTTCCTCCCCGTATAAAGGGCAGCGCAAAAAATAAAAATTAACAAGCGTTGGACGTCTGTAGTATACCTGCGATAACCGTGGAGAAACTGGCCCTGGCAATAAAGCTCCTGGTTTGGATCCTACTCCAAATAGTGTCCTTAAACTCGCTGTTAACACCAGAAACAACTGGCTTATCAGCGTGTTTAAGGCATGTATAGTAGAAGGAGTTTTCTCTGGACGGTGGAAGTGACAAAAGCTAGGTTTGCTCCTGAAGCCCAATAAGCAACCAGGACATCCATCATCATACTGCCTTGATTTGCCTTATATGGAGATACGGTAGAAAAGACGCTCGAAAGGGTCATCTACAATACTCTTCCCTTATCATAAAATATAGGGATAATCTATCGGAGCGACAGTTTGGTTTTCGTCAATTTTATTTATCAACGCCGTTGACGTGGTTATGAACCGGGCTTGAGACGCGATGGCCTTAAATAAATATTGCGCCATGATAGCACTGGACGTCAAAAATGCGTTCAATTCAGCCAGCCGTGAGGGGATAAAAAGCTTATTGGGTAAAATGGGTATTTCTAGTTATTTGAGCTCCTTGAAAGTTGCTTCTCGGAAAGGACACTTTGGTACGATACGAATAAGGCACCTGTTGAACGTGATACAAAACAGGTGCCTTGTCCTTCCCGTGCTAGCCAAGGTTGGTGTGGTGAAACAACCTAAAGATGTTGAAGTGTATGCTAGCGAAACCATCAGCGCCATTAAAGTGTGGCGGGAGACGGTTGAGCTTGATCTTGCGGAATAAGATTAGGAGGGGGTCTTGATTACCAACCGTAGGAAAAGGGGTACGATTAGTGTTGGTATTGGTGCTCACATTATCACTTCAAAGCCAGTTGTCAAATATTTGGGGGTGATGACTTCACGCAAAGATCAATTTCAAGGGACACCGCACCTCTTTTGTGCTCGATGCTGGTTCTAAATTCTGCAAAGGTATCTGAAATCGCATGATGGTGGTTCCGGTTTTTCCGAACATCAGCTGTCTTTGACGTCCTGCCATAATGCAGTGTTATTCCCTGATAATCGGTCTACCGTCTTTCCCAGGCATGCTCTTTGACACCTAGAACTCTCATGGTATCTCCGGATGTGGTTGAAGTGTAGCTACGAATATCCCAAAGGATATTGCTTTTTCAAATAGGGTTTGCAGTAATTTGTTTGTTTCTTTTTAAGGAAGTCTCCTTGATAAGACTTACTTCGGCGCCTGTATCTACAACGGACATCAGATGTTCGATTATACCTTAAATTACTACGTAGATGTATTGTTTGAGTTTGGGAATTTTGAATTGGCCTTTGGGGGTTTTCCCGTTGATGCGTTTTCCACTTTGCCATAAATTGACAGTCCTTTGACATATGCCCTGTTTTTTCTTGAAAATAGTAATCGTTTTCCCTACATGAAAGCATATGGTTTGCTGTCCCAGTATGGTCCTCTTTTTGAGGTCCGACTACTCTATTTGCAGTGGATTCCGGAACTATTTGGCCCCAACTTAGTACATCATGATTGCATGTCCATACGATACGGAGTTTTTTTGAAATACTCATTTTAAGTGTGTCGGTGGAGGTGCACCGAAATAACCAGGGCCGATTTAGGGAGTAGAAGGCATTGAAACGCTGATTTAGATGGTTTGACTTCAGCCATATTACGGGGTTAAGTTTCAGTGCTAACGATAGATATCGTAAATATGTCATGGTTCTGGATCGAATGGGCCTTATGGGTTCGCCGAGAACAAGCCTTTCAGTTCACATATCCAACCATTATGCTCTACCCAGTGCTGCCCTAGCCGAGTATGAGCAGATGCTAACCGCGCGGTACTCGCGAATGTTGGGACATCATGCACTTTTAAAGGAGCGGGCCTGGGGTTCATAGTGGATCTGACCTGTTTAAATCCTATTTTGGCCAGATGAGTCGCGTGGCAAGATAATCAAGAATACACCCTCAGGGATCACCAGGAAAATAAAAATGAAGGTCCAAACGGGCTCGAAAAATAGCTCCCCCAGGATGCCTGATGGGTGAACGACAGAAGCTTTTGAAGGGGACACGTTTTCTGCGGTGCTCGAGCCCAATATATATCCCTGAATGGTACGGCCAGAGAGAAAACCAACCAGAACACCTAATAGTTGACTGAACAATACGATACTACTATATGCAGAAGGTGAACACAACTATTGTTAGAACATCGAAATTGTAACTTTCCGAGTCGCCAGTTTTCGGGCAAGGAGGTTTTATCAGAGGCTCATGGGAAACCGCGGCAGCGGTGATCGGTAGGAGACAAAAAACCCTTGAAGTATTTGCTTAAAGGGTGACAATGAAAAGACTTTAAAAATTGTCTATGACCTGTCTGCGTCTTCTTAAAGAAATCGCTGCGATTCTATTTCCTCACTACCAGGGCAGCGAAAGGCAACTCAACATGTAAGTGGTACTTGCAATTACCGAGAAAACTGCGGGAAATGTATTGGTGACAACAAGACCCGGGTTTGGATTACAACCTTGACAGTGCTTAGTAGCTGCCAGTATCTTCGTGGATATTTTCGTGGTATGCCTCTCAATTCCTGCTCAGTGGAAAAAGCAAAAGTAAGTGCTTCTTCCGAAACCTAATAAGCCACCTGGGGATCACGCATCCTATCGCCCGATCTGCCTGTTGGAGACAATGGTGAAAATAGAGGGTGTCATAGACAAGAGGTTGTTAACCATCGTTGAAAGTGACCACGGCCTGTTGGAGCGCCCAGTCTGTCCATTCTACTGGGTATGCAATAAACACGGTTGTGAATCTAGCAAAATATGCCCTGAATTCTGTGTCATTTTTACATTAGCATTGGCTAATATAGGTGTTCCTGTATATTTGGCGGCCGAAAGCAGCCTGTCAGAGAAGACTTGCTGCCATGCAACCGCTGAGAGACTCAGAAGGTACATAATCACAGCAAAGGTATCGCAGTGCTCAGTACTTGGTTCTCGTTCCAGAAGAGGCTACCATTGTCGGCTTTACCAATGATGTGACTTTGGTTGTTACTCCAAAGTAACCAGGGGATGTTGGTTCTGGGTGGTTGGCGGATGTGGAAACGGAAATGGTCATAACAACGGATTGAGAAAGGAAAACACTGTCAAATGAGCTACACCTTGGAGTTTGGAAGGACATGGAGAAAGCAGGTGTGCAGCATGGTCGGACTCATATGATCTTTGGCAACGCTCATGGAACGAGTCTTCACACAGGAGACAAACTTACTCATTACCCGGTTCATTACAGAATAGGCATGGATGATTCTCGGAGTTATCTTAAATGTAGCGATGGACGGGTTAATTCAGAGCATGTAATGTTTCACTGCGCAAGGGTCACGACGGTGAGAGAAAATCTGAACCAAGGGTGTCCAGAGAGTGTAGTTATCGAGGTGGAAGGAAAACTGGTTTGCGGTTTCTTCCGCGTAAGGAGGAAGAAAACCCAGAGGACCAGAAGTACTCCGCGAAATACTATTATCTTGGCGACTTTTTCAATGGGGATTTTTTTGGATATAGTCTAGACTCTTGCATTTTATTAAGGACACTGACGTGATCTGCCAATGGTTGCATGATATTGGTTGCAAAAGTTGTTTGCCACCTCTCCGCTCATTGCCGATAGTTTATTGTATTCCCGGCACTTTCCTTTTATAGATTGACATGTGCTCAATTATTCCTTCCAGTAATATCCATGTAGAGCAGATGTACATATATCCTTTTCAAGGAGTACAATTAACGTCTTGAATTTCGTACTCTTTCCCTGACTTAACCAAATAATAACGTCATTCCAAGCCTTCCTACGCTTCCCCACATCATGAACCGCAACAAAACAAACTACATAACTATTCCGTTTCCCGAAAGCAGAAAAAAAGTCCTGCGCTCCCGTCAAGAACGCCACAGAATATTTGATTAGATGAACAACAATAGCACCTGCAAGTGACATGGTATTTCACTTAACTATCAACACAATCTGGTAATTTTGTCTGGGAGTGCGGTTGATAGTCATGGGGTTATGGGATCCCCCACATAAGTGCTGCCCATTCTTGTCGAGGAAAGGGTTTAATTCAACTTTTTTTCTAGTAAGGGGTACTCTACTGTCTGTGAATGTCAACTATCCAAGCGGCAGCGGGTAGCGTTGTCGATGGAGCCTTGGAACTACTAGTGTGGTGTTATGCATTCTAAGGGATGAAATATGTATGGGCTCAGTGGAAAATATTCCATCATTTGAAGGATTAGAGTGCCGTAAATCCGGAAAACATACTTTAGATTTTAGTGAGTAGCCGGGACTACTATTTGTCCTGGCTCAAGCACCGAAAGGATGAACAGAAAATATTGGCTAGACATCTAGTTATGTACAGATGGGGACAAGATAGTACCGAGAATTGGGCTTGAATATTTTCTGGTCCAAGGCTCGTGGTGCTGAATTCCCGGTCTTTGTAGAAAACTCTTTGAAAAATTATCTGTCCAACAGTTCTAACGAGAGTCCATTTAGCCCCTTTTTGTTGGCCCAAGTGCAACGGATGTGCGAATAGCCATAACTTCTTCAAACCAGGGATTACAAAAATTTCACACATAAATGAAAGGCTCTCTGCAAAAATAACCCCCGATCTCCCCATTGTATTTGAAATATTTGTAAAATTTCCGAGATTTATTACGATGAGAATTTATGGCTGAGCATGAAGCAAACAATGAAACAAAGGGCCTACCACTGTGTGGTTTCCTATAGTTGGCAATGTTACAGGTACCTAGGAGTATTATAAAGTTTGTACGATCCCGACTTTCACGTATTCACTTTTCGAAACTCCCAGCCTTTCGTTCAGTAATTTTAACATGAAAATTCATCGCACCATTTGCCCCTGCCCACGAAGGATTAATGATAAATAAGGCAAAGAGAGACTAAGCTGGGACGAAGAGGAGTTTGAGGCGGTATTCCTTCCCACTATAAAAATCTTATGAATTAATTTGTCATAAGCCATGAAAATCCTACAAAGTCATGAAAAGCTGGTTTTTGTGTAGAGAATGTATCATGGTGAGATACGGATAATAATGACGATGGAGAAGGAAGGCTTTGCGCATTATATGGTCATGGAGTGGTACTAATTTATTAAGTATTTGCCTTGAAATGAAACTTTCTGTTCCTTGCACGTTGGAACGACAATTATTCCAGGAATTAAGCAGTGGAAGAGGAGTTTTAACGAAATGGAGAAAGGACTTCCACCGTAGTAGAAACAATATTGAAATATTTAGGACTTTCTTCCTTAGTTATTTGGATAGTTCCAACTCTTTGGGTAAGTCCTTTTGCCACATATTCAATTCTACAACATTTTTCGATATTCCCCTCCACAAAAAGAGCCAAAGAATTAAAGATTTATATATTCTGGATATAGTTTTCTATCTTTCTCAATATTTTAAATATTTGAGACTCCAAATTCATCTTATAGCAGGTGACGACAGATCCTGCAAGTTGCCAGAATAATAGAGGCTCATTTGGTCTCTGCCAATAACCATTAAAGAAGCCACTTCCACCGCTCGTAATATATATTTTTAACGACTAGTATCACTCATGATATACGATGCTCAGCGACCCATTTATTGCCATCAACCAAAGAAGTCTTTCGTAAATATTCGTGCACTTACAGAAGGAACGGCAGGGTCGGAGGAAGACGCCTCTTCCACAAGCCAATGAAGCCAGTATATTAAGCCTACACCAGATTGCATAAGTGAACCAAGAATAATGGGCAGAAAGACAACGAAGAGTGACGAACACAATGGACTTTGGTAGCACCTGGTTTTTCGCAGAGACAAATCTCCCAAAAAAACATATCTCTCTCCAGAAGGAACCAATTTTAATCAAATTGAACGGGCAGCTTCGCCGATGGAGGGAATATTTCCCCTTTCTCAACCGTATAGAATCTGCTGAAGTTTCACTTCTTGTAAAATAGCTAGTCACCTTAATATACGAATAAACTCGACATGCCAGAAGAGTCGCGCCCGGTGGGCTATGCAAATGATGTCGCAGCGCTTGTTGCTGGACGCACTGTGGAACAGGCGCAAAGCAGACTCGGCATATTGATGCGACGGGTAAGCGGATGGATGACTACTCATGGTTTCAACCTTGCACTGGAAAAAACCGAAGTAGTCATCCTGGCTAAAAAGAGAATTCCGACCCTGCGTCCCATATCGTTCGGTTAAGTAGGTTAATGGCAAACATTGGGGGTCCTACGTCTAGCAGGCGACGTCTCCTGATGAGTTCAACGCAGTCTGTCCTGCTCTACGGCGCAGAGGTATGGGCTGGTGCCTCTAACAAGGAGGTATATCGTAAAAGGCCATATACGAGCGCAAGGGAGATGAGCCAAGGGAGGTGGTTGCTCGCGAAGAACGGCAACGCACTCTAGACGAGTGGCAGCTCTCGCAGGGCATCTCTCTCCAGAAAACATTGTGCAAGTTCCCTTCCTCCTCTCCCCTCCCGTTGGTGAAAGGAATTCCCTGATTTGAAGACTCCGCAAGGTGGGAGAGTTCGGGGACTAGCGCGAAGTAATGTGACAAACGGTTCCAGGTTAGCTCTCTGACGATGGGGAGGTGTTTAGTTGGTAGTCCGACGACGTACTGAATCAGGAATTCAACACTGTCTGCGTAAATGCATTCAACTATTTGATGGTCTACAAGTACCCTGCTTTAAAAGTGTGTTTCTTTCTTGGCAACAGCGAGCTTCTGGGGTGGTAATGGACGCACCTTCGAGAAGGTATAAGAGCCAGTGGTGCGGATATGGTGCTGCACACCATACTTAGCTGGCTGCTCTGTAGCTATGTTGCTGTATTTTTGAAGAAGCGCGCGAATGCAAGAGTCAGCTACCTCTTCAAAAATGATTGAAAGATTGACAGTAGAGTAGGTGGCAAGTTTTCCTGAAGACCTGATCGAAGTTATGGTATCTATGACACCTATTCTGCCGATCCACTAGCAATCCATAGTGGCCTAGTCTGCTCCTAATATGAGACTACTGATATCAGCTACAACAAAACGCCATGAGAACATTCGTCGATTCGTCGAATTCCTAGACTTACGTCCACCTGCCTGTAACCTTAAGGGGGTATGGTTGCGGAATTTGTCGCCACCAGTTTAAGTTGTTGCGGAATAAATTTGTGATTGCGCGATACCGGGAGAACTGAGACATCTGCGCCTGTGTCGAACAGGTAATGGCGCTTGCTCAAGGGATCGTATATTGTTAAGCGGCGTGGAGCTATGTTCTAGGTAGCCGTCACTGGAGCTCCCCGTGCACACACACTTCTTTGCTTTATCGAGAAAGATGCGGTGATACCAGCAAATTCCAGCACTTGCTGAGGTACCCGACGCGTTCCTACTAGAAATTAAAGGGCACTCTCATCAAGCGACTGTCAGTAAGTGACTCAGCAAAGCTGAACCACTTGCTGACAGCGCTCGCCTTAAGCGACCACTCCCCGAGCCAACTGCGACGCAAGATGAAGTAGTGGAGCGAGGATAAGGTCGGGGTTGAGCTTCTGAAGTCACTGCGGTTGCGGCAACTCCCGAAGAGTACCCAGGCCATCTTGGTGTTATGGTTATACACTGCCAGCATGTGCCTTGAGACCGCTTTCTCAAAGTGCAGCAGTTCTTTTACGGTTTGGCTAGTTCTTCTAGCTTGTATACTCATACGAGCCTCATCTGGGTTTTACCCCGTACTATCACTGCTCCTAGACAAAATTAAAAGAAGATCGTTATCTTGAAGATAGTTCTTTATTAATTTTTTCTATTCGGTATAACCAACCAGTTTCGAGCCAGAATCTAACTATGAAATGTCCTAGAACCTCGGCTGATAAGCACACGAAGTCCATTGGACGAAAGTGCAGCAATTACCCTCGGCTCAGGGCCAGCTGGTGTTGCTACGTCTTTGCTAAAATAGCGTCTCCGGCATGAAGCCAGCAGAGCTCTAACCTAAAGGGAGTCACCAATCTGTTCATTGTAGGAACTAAGACAGGCCACTTCCCCTATCCTCGACTCGATTTTTATTTGAATTTTGTGTTTGCTAGAATCGGAAAAATCCAGAATGCCGATTCTTCAATTGGGTAAAGTTTAGAGAACAATCTTCCCTAGCAATAAAAAAAAAACACGATTCGTCAACATGCAAGAATTGCATAAAAAATGAATACACAAACAACAGTTATTGCTCGAAGCACATACTGAGAAATGGTGGGCGTGGTTTAGGTGGCCGTGCGAGCACTCGGAGCGAAGCAGCATGAGAGATTCATTCGCCCTCCATGTTGATTTTTGGAGTTATTGGAACCGCGGATAAAATCCACTAGGTGCATGCACGCCCCGTGGTCAGTGAAGCGTCGCGGGGGCTACGGGCTAAATTTCCGAGCTTCAGCAGACGGTGGCATCCGTCACGACTACCGTCTCTAATCAGGGGTCACAGTGGGGGCCTTGCGTTCGGGAGGTAGGTCCCGAACTCGCGAGGTAGGTTCCGAAGTCGTTCGCGGTCCCCCACCCGAACAGGGCGGGGGGAAGAGTTCGTGTAATGTGGAGCCTTCACACCACTGTAACACCGTGTCACCGGAATGCTCGGACCTCAGAAAACCCCAAATGCCTAAATCGACCTACGGGCTAATTATCATTAGATGTGTTGATTAGAGCGCGAAAGTGGCACCGGATATGTCGCACACTTTCCCAGAGGAGACGACGAGGGCGTCGTTTTAGAGTCACCTGGCGCAGAACACGAAAGGAGGAGTATAGGATTCGGGAGACCTGCCAATTTTGTCCACTCGGGAACGATGGGTTATAGGCATACCGGGCGCAGTATGCTCCATGGTAATCTTAAAAGAAATTCTTCTGGAAGAAGTTGGCATACTTTGTTACTATAGGGACGAAATAAAGAAGGTTACACAGAATTCGGTAGATCAGAGCTTACATTGAATGCCAAATTGCATATTCATGGTTTGGAATGGTGGTGAAAACTATGTCGCAAATCCGAGCCCCTGAGCACACCCTGGACCCAGACAGAAGCATCTTCTTCTCTCGCTAGATTTGCCCTTTTTCCGAGTCCCCAGTATAGCGTACCAGTCCAGTAAATGTTTGCTTCAGGAAAGTAGCATAACGTTTTGTGTTTCGAACTCCATAGAAACCGCTCACCTTACCGCACCTTCCACCAACTATCTCCTTTTCGCCTTATATGAAAAAAATAAGAATTCCACAGTAACCCCTGGGGTTGGGAAGGACTTCGAGACTATTGTGGGCCGATGTTCATTCACTGCAAACGTGGTCGAAATTCTCAGGATAGCCACTCCCATTCGGCACGAAGTTTAGGCCAACAAAAATTAGATGGTATCACAACAATTGACGAAGTCCTCTGCGCAGGTTTATTAATAATAATCGCTGGCGCAACAATTTATATTGGATCAGGGCCTTGAAGCGTGTTAGAGTACTTCATTCAAGACCGTAACGGTACACTACAGTAGTACACTGTAGGAGGCAATGTGGTCATATTGAATCGAACGCTGCCACCTTCTGGTCTTAATCAATTTCAGGACATAAAGGAGAGCCCATGTAATTTAGTTAGAGGGGTGCTTCAGACACAAACAGCGATACCACTCTCTCACTCTTCTCCGGCAATTAAGTGAGAGTAAACATTGAGGAAATCCAGAATAATGCTCTCCGTAATACCTATAAGGGCACATTTGGTTGCCATTTATCTCTTGGTGGGAAATACCATGTTAACGACACCTATCATAGACGCTTAACGCCTTTGGGACGACCTTCTCGTCGGCCATCTTGGTAGACTGAATTCTACTGCATGGTATAAGCAGCAATACAATTGTCGTTCCTATTTAATGGGCTATACACTGTTTCTTCCGCCTTCCGACCACATGTCTTAGGCCAATTTCATCGACGCTTTCGAATTTCTGCCCATTAATACAGATGAGGAGAGTACGATGATCCGTCAGACTGACAACCTTAGTTTTGTAGGTGGTCTTCAGTCCAACTCAAGCTAACCACCTCACTCTTTCCAAATTCAGAATCAAAGTCCGTGACCTGATGAGAGCAAGCAGATGTCATTAGCGTAGCCGAAGTGTCTGAGGAAAGATCTTATCTTCCATTGAACTCCTCCACGTCCTCCGGACAAAGCAGCATGAAGAAGGGGTGCGTCCCTTGGTGACTTAGCTGTCTTAGCCGAACAGCTGGCATGTGGCCAATGACGATTCTGTTGAGGCCTTCCACCACTGTTTCCAGCTCTATTTCGCGGCCGCTCACCTATAGGTGAACCATGTTGTCATTCGGATGTCTTATGTAGGAGTCCCAGTGTGCTCTCCTGGCATTTCTTAGTATTCTATCTACTTCCGAGTTGCGCTAAATGTCTAATTTGATAATTCTGTTATCCTTGACCAAACTGGTACTTCTTGCTTGGCGTTTATCAAGGTCCTACACTAAGGACGAATTGCAGAACGTACAAGGTAATTGATGTCGCTGCTTGGCCAGATTTCACATTTCAGATCATATATTTCACAACCGAGGAGAAGTGGTAGCGCCTTCCGCAGAACTATAGCGCTCGGTGGGATCCGATGGGATCCGGGTGTCGTCTTCTGGGAAGAATCCTGATGCCACCAGATGCGAGCCTTGGACAACCACGAAATCTCTAGTTAGAAAGTCCGAAAGATATGTGTATTTTAAGTTTCTTGTGACAATGATGCAACCTGGTGGTTTTTCACGAGAAGAGTTTCAAATTATCTGCATGCTTCCTTCTTTACAGACCGCGAACCTGCCTCCGGTATATCCAGGATTGTAGAGCCAGCACTATTCCAATGTTACCCATTGCCCTTGCAACTACTGGAGATGCAGTTTTTACCCGTTGGAAGTTTACCTGGGCTATTTTAGTTCTGGTTTTCGGCTTTGTTAGTGTGCTCTTCCCCGTTGTGGGAGTATAATCCTCAATGTGTGTCTTGAACCCTAGGAGGTCTAGATATAGGTCGTCCAACTTCTCGTTCTGTGTGGCCAAGAGGTCCTTTTCCTGTTCGGTCCTGCTCATAAAGCCTGTATTACCTACGTGATTTCTTCAGGGACCTTGGTAGGATTTCCACTCGATATGGCCTCCGAAGTATCTTTCTTGTGTTTCTTCCTGTCGACGTGCAAATATGCAAATATTGGATTGCCTATAGGGAACGGTCATCTACCCCGATCGTGAAGAGTTCCCCTTTGTGATCATGTGTGCCCCTGGTATGTCATCCCCAGCACATGTCGACATTTCCGTTCCCTCCAATCCTGGCAGTTTCAGGACTATAGTCCTAAGCTAGTGACAGTGTCTTCTGTCGCACAATCTATCAGTATAAGACCTGGTAGAAAGCGTATTCAGATGAACACGAGCTCCATATTCCATGCCTTACACATCTCTATGATGATGAGGTCTTCAATTATTTTCTGCCCCTCATGAGTGAGTATTTACCAAAGAAATACCGTCAGCAGTATGAAAAATCGAATGCCTTTTACCGCATCAGCATCACTAACAGCGGGTCTCCTGACTCCTACCCTCACCCTTGATCTCCTCGGAGTTTACTTGCTCTTAGAAGCGGGTCTGGGTTTCTTGGGTACATTCTCCTCGTGCGGACTGGTCTCCGTTGCTCCCTGCTTATATGGCTCTGATTATGAAGGTTTAGGTCTATCATCAGCTTTTTTAACGGCCGCTTCTGGTTTGACGCCTTCATTCAGATAGCGTGGTAATTGCGCCACTGAGGCTTGTTTCCATCCTGACGTCTGCTATGGTGACCTCAGATGTCCTTTTGATCGGGCTTGCTTTTTTAGCGGGATGTTTAGTTGATTGCGGTCTTCGCAGTAGGCCAATATTGACCTTGGCTCCACTCCTTGACTTCTCATCTTTTTCTTTCTTGGGTGTGGTCACCTGGCTCTCATTGTTGTGAAGTTGTGCCTCCGCCTGATGGGTCAGTCTGCGTGCGTATTAATGGCATCTGTCCCCAGAATAAGTGCTTTGTGTATTTCTTTATCTGACAAGTTGCAGATGATTGCGAGTTTCTTCAAGTTTAGCCTTTAGCTAAATGTGACTTGAATTTATCCCATTTTGTCTGGTCGAAAGATCTGAAAGTTGTCGTTATTCGCTTTTGCAGTGCAGAGATCTAGAGCCTTTTGAATTCCACTGGATAGCGGTCGTACATGACTGGCAGGGTTCTACAGGAGATCCCCTGAAGGTTTTGTCGTGTTTCCTCAGACCGGAGGAAATAGTCAAGAAAGAATTGACTAGAAGGTCATGTGGAAGAATTTGGAACACCATCTCAAGGTGGGTTGGCATGAAAGCGTCGTGGATCCATTTCAGTAGGGTTCCTCAATTTCAGTAGGGTTCCTTCATTTCAGTTGAATGCCATATTGCTCTTGAAAGTGTGCCTCGGATGAAGTCTCCACCGAAAATAAGGTATTTAGACTTTAACTTTAGGTTGGTCAAGACTCTTTGCCCAGTTGCTCAATGTAGGAGCTGCATCTTATATAGACGGAGACGATCAAAATGCGTCTACTTTTCACTATTGGCGTTGTAACGGATGAGGCTGGCAGATTCTGCATGACGACTTCCTCAAAATTATAGCCTTTCCTGGCTAAAAGGCCAACGACAGTGTTAATGTCATTCCGGATAATGTTGTATCCAGTAAATTGAACTTGTTTCATGCTTTTAAGGTGGGTTTCCGCAGTAGATGTATGCTTTCAGAGTGTCAATTAACACCTGGGAAGTGATACATTGAGCGTGTGAGGTCTCCATATATTGAGAATTGGTGGGGGCTAAAGCAAGCGCTTGGTGTGTAAACTGGGAATGGGTTAGACGGCCGCTTTTGGGAGTCTTAACGGCTGGTTGAGCATTATAGACTCCAGGACTTGCCAAGCTTTGTAACAGCTGTGTGATCGTCTGGACACCTTTGATAAATCATGTGGTCACTTGGCGGTCTCACTTGGCGGTCTCATGCATTCCTCGCGTGGATAGCCTTTTGTGCACTTGACGCATCTGGGCACCCGCATAAAATCGTATAGCCGAGGCCAATATGCCCTAACTTCTGGCAGTTAAAGCACTGCGGTTGTTCAATAAGCACCTAAGTAAGCTCGAAGGTGACCACGAACAGACCTGATTGCGATTTAATTGGGAAAGTACGGTTCTCCAAGTGGAGCGGTTTTTGAACAGAAAGTTGCGATCAAACGTGTTTTAAGCTGGAGGTATTCAGCTTCTATATCTGGCTGGGTCTGATTCCTTGTATAGCTCTCGAAATATTAACGACTGTGTCCTTAATTAAGAAGGCGTACTGATCTGGTATTTTCAATGGTTGTTTTCACCCTTTTTCTTTCAAAACCTGGATAAGTTGTTGTCTATTCAAATTATACCCAATGATGGGGAGGGATCGGGAAAGTGGGCTGGTTTGAATTGACTGTCGTTTCGTCCAGGACAGAGGCAACTCATCAGACGTTGCATCACCTCTGCCCTGGGAGCAGCGTGGCCGAAAGTACGAACAGGTTGAAAAACGCTCCCTTATATCATCGCAAAAACATGACAAGTTTGCGAATTATATTGGACTAAAACGCCAGTTATTTTAGTCTAAGCTAGACTAAAGCTGGGTAGTTATTTAGGATATGCTGTTGGCACTTTCGGTCACGGTGCTCGCAGCGCAGAGGTGAGGTAGCGTCTGATGAGTTGCCTCTGCCCTGGACGAAACCGTCAGTCATTTTTTGGTTTTTTAATTTTGAATGCTTGGGTGCTATGCCCCAAACTAGGGATCCATGAACTATAAAACGTAGCAGTAAGTTGCTCCTCATTTGATCGGGTCCACCATCATGTGGATCCCGCATTTTCTAAACAACAATTAGATGCTTAGCACTGAACTCTTTTTTGGTGTTTTTTTCTGCCAGCTAATGCAAGGTCGAACGGGTCTTCATTCCTTATTTCACCCCCATCTAGAATTTTTTCCAGGGACATATTCTCAACTGCTAATTTGTCTACATTAATATTGGATGATGCCGATTGCTGCTGATGCTCTTGTTACCAGCACTCCCGCTGCTACTAAACCCTCCCTTCTTTATAGGGCTCGGAACTCCTCCTGAAGTTGAAGGATGAATGTCTGCCTGTACATAAGTTTGTGAGACATGAAGGTATTTTGTTCTTGCTGCTCTTGAATTTGACTTAGGAGGCCCGAGTTTGCTTGCAACTGTTCGGCTGAGCCGGAAAACCCCTCCTTCATCTTCTGTCTTTTTTCGGACATCCTTTCCTCAAGCTCGTCCTGAGGGGTCACCAGGTGACCATTAGTTGCTCTTCGGATGTCACTATAATTTTTGCTGGAACTAGAAAAAAATTCTGGGAAAATAAAAGCGTCTCAATAATTTCGAAGTGAAACAGATTTGGAACGATGCTTCCTGCTGAAATATTTCTCCTCCACTTTTGACTTTTTCTCACTTCCATTTCGAAGTAGTGGATTGATCCGAACATGGCTTAGTGTAACTTACGTCGATCAGAGGTTGAAGGTTGTAAGAAAGGATGATAAGCAGTTGCTAAGTATATTCTATTGGAAGACCGTGGCTCAAAATCGGGATCTAAATTGGTCATCAGTTGTTGTCTCCTTGAAGATCCTAAATGTTAGTAAAATCTCGTATCAAGCGAAATTGTGTTGACTCTAAAATTTGAGGAATCTAAGATTGGGGAAAAACGATTACCAATGAGATTTGCATAACAGACTTAATCGCATTCAAAAATGAATCATAGAGCCATGAGGATCGCCGTTCTAGGACCATCAGATCAGGAAAACTTTGATGCATTGACGCGTCTCTACTAATCTAAACGAGAACCTTGTGTACAAGTTCTGAAAATATGAATAACCTGTAATCCTACCAGTTTCAGATCATACTGAACCACCTCCATCCATCCACTGATTCCATTCAAGGTAAACCCTTATCAAACCCAAAAAACGCAATGGTCCAATAAAATACCTCCATAAGTACGACATAAGGAAGTGACTATTCAAAATACAATTCCGGCTACTTATCACGTAGACCACATAAAAAGGACATCTGTCTTATATTTATGTTTCAATGATAAATGCCGGGGCTACAACAGCTACCATCATTTATGTATCCTGTTCGAGATTATTCACAACAAAAGAGCATCTTGTGTACCATCACTGGGGCTCAAAAAAGGGGGTGCGAGTGAGAGTCTATTGCATTCTAGCGAACCGGAGATTTGCCATGTTTGGTTTTTATTACATTTTACTTTTTATTTATGAGATGCTAAGAACTGCTTTTATGAGTTTACGAAAATTCTCGAGAGAAAAGGTTTCAAGGATAAGGGAATTTTCATGGCGCTATAATAAATAGATAGGTTGAAAATAGTGTTCGCTGGTCGGGGGTGGTAACGTCTAGCAGATGGTCAATATCGTTAATAAATTTTAAGGGATTTTCATATTGCTTTCGGTACGGTGGGAAAGTGGGGGTGCGAAACTGATGGAAACTCCAGGAGAAGGCTCCAGGACAGGCTGACGTTAGGAAGCGAATAAATCTAAAATAATAATTATCCCCCCGGCAACTGCTGGCAAACCGTCAATCATTCCCCTTTTAATTTACTGAGAAATCCTAGTTTTTGGGGCTTCAGTTTCACCCATAGTGTGTTAACCCAAAATGGGGTCGGCAAAGGCCACCCTCATCCGAAAATATTCGCATTGATTTTCGTCGTATCCAGTGAATGCTCCCTTCTTCCTTCGATAAAAAATTCCTTCCCGGTCATAAGTGGACCCCAGCTCTCCATTCATAGTAAATTGAAATCAACTAGTAATGTTCAATTCCAAAGCAGTCGGACTAAAAAAAGAAATTGAAAGGTTTAAATCGGATATTAAAAGAAGAAAGGTTCGGCAAACTTTCCACAGATACTTGCCTGCTTTCTCAATTGCAGAAAAACAACTTGAACGAACCGGTCAAAGGAATTAGAAAAAAGTGACTTCAAGATACACAAAAGACGGACAACTGGGAAAACTATTAGAAAATCACGACGATTGAAAGGATATACCACCGTACAATTCTCGTCGTGCTCAATGGGAAATCCTTATTCAATGCCGCAAATCTTTACTCTCTCCTTTTCTATCTGCTTTTCAAACATTTCTTTTTACTGGTACCATCCTCCTTCTTGAGTTATGCCGGCACTAGTTTCCACTGACTTGGATAATATCCTCCAACGAAGACTCGTATAAAGTATTTCAATGAAAGGATTTTCTTGTTCTCAACTGCAGAAAGGGAAGAACGCTGAATACTTCTGTGAAAAGTAGGCGAATCGTATTTCTAGGACTCTGGATTGTAGGGAGAAGGGAAATAAAGTTATTTGCGTGCAAGCTGACCTATTGGAATCTATTGGAGTCGTCGAGAAGAAAAGTGGCATTGAGTCATGCGAATCTTCGAGCCAAGGCTTCTGTGGCTCCTTTCGAATAAAAGGAGAAATTGCGGAAATTCATTGAATTCAAATGTCGCATTAATAAAATTTACAAAATTGGTGAGCATTTGGTAGAGAAAGGAGAAGCATTTATATTGCTTTGCTGCTAAAAGAAATGTGCGTGAAGCGTAGCTCAAAATCTTTTCCCAACAAATCATATTAGTCATCATCATCATTAATAGCGCAACAACCGGTATCCGGTCTAGGCCTGCCTTAATAAGGAACTTCAGACATCCCGGTTTTGCGCGGTGGTCCACCAATTCGATATCCCCAAAAGCTGTCTGGCTTCCTGGCCTATGCCATCGCCCCATCTTAGGCAGGGTCTGCCTCGTGTTCTTATAGGCTTTTCGGGCTGGATCATCCTCATCCATAAGGATTAAGTGACCCGCCCACCGTAATCTATTGAGCCGGATTTTATCCAAAACCGGACGGTCATGGTATCGCTCAAAGATTTCGTCATTATGTAGGCTACGGAATCGTCCATCCTCATATAGGGGGCCAAAAATTCTTAGGAGGATTCTTCTCTCGAATGCGGCCAAGAGTTCGCAATTTTTCTTGTTAAGAACCCAAGTTTCCCAGGAATACAAATTCTCTGATGGCCGTATACAGTTTTACCCTGGCTATGCTATCATAGGCGGTCCCGTCTGGAGAGGCCCATGTATGTTTGTGGACCGCTTTCCGCGCAAACCAGGTACTTCCAGCAACCATTTCGTGTGACCCTGCTAAATGAATAATCCGCAGTCCGTTATCATTTGTATTTTCGTGTAAGCTATGGGAGCCAACGTATCGCCTGAATATGGGCTCCTTCCCAACTTGGCTGCTAAAATCGCCAAGTATGATTTTGATATCATATCTGGGACAGGCGTCGAGGGTTCGTTCTAGTGCCTCGTAGAAGGTATTCTTCTCCGACTCTGCAGTCTCCTCTGTAGGGGCGTGAACGTTAATGAGGCTAATATTTCTAAACTTGCCTCGCAAGTGCAGAGTGCATAGCGGTTCGCTTATGTTTTGAAAGCCGATAACAGCAGGTTTCATTTTTTGGCTGACTAAGAAACCTACTCCGAGCACATGGTTTACTGGATGACCGCTATAATATATGGTGTAGTGGCTCTTCTCCAGGAAACCGGTCCCTGTCCAACGCATCTCCTGTAAGGCTGTTACATCAGCCCTATATTGGGACAGTATATCGGCTTCGTCGTTGTGTAATCCGTCCAGTCCGAGGTTTCTGTTGTGGCTTCGTAACAAGTTGTTTTCCGTGTAGGGTTGTCTGTCCTACCAGACCCCCAACGTGGAGGACCAGTTGGTACAGTTTGTCCCGTTTTAGCCGCGGGAGACTCGCCTTCATCCTTCTTCGTCTGCAGCTTCGTCTCCCAGCGGTCACCACGTGGAGGTGGAGATAGGGTTTGGTAGTAGAGCTGTTGGTGTTGGTTCAGCAGGCATTTCCCAGGTTTTATGCTCCATCATGGGTACCAATCCACGTTTCGCCCTGGGATCTATACTACCCTTTGACCACCAAATCATATTATTATTTATTGAAATTAGCATTTTCCTAATATTTTCAGAAGCCACCGCCATCCATCAACATTCAAAATAATGCAAATTTCTGTAATGTTTGCGCAACTCTCAGCTCCCAAGCGCCATCCCGGCCAACTGCGAATTTAATTACAACTTCCATATTTCCGCCGCGTATATTTATCATTCATATTTCCATTCATTTATGTGAAATTAAAATATTTATCTTTTACCTGAGCACCCCCGCCTGAAGTGCACTTCATTGCATATCGAAACTGCTTTTGTTGGGCAAACAATTTTGGAATGACCTTTGTGGGAAAAAATGAAAATGTATTGGCTACAATGGAGGGGTTCGCATAAGTGCTAATGAAATATTGAAGCTGAAGGTCAACAGTTTGCTTTTGAAATCTGAAATTACCCACCTGCGTAGATAGGGGTGTAAAGCGGTAACTTGCATCGGCAGGATATGAGTGCATGGTTGCAGTTAAAACCAACCCTTCACCCGGATATCGGTGCTAGCGGGTTGAATAAAAGGCAACACAATAAATTGGTTGGTGATGGTTCTTGGTTTAGATCAATTAAAGTGAGTGATGATAATTATCGGTTCAGGAGGGCTCGTAGCATGGTTTAACCCTCTTGTCGTCAAATGTAGAGGAAAACGTAATGAATTTTTCTGGCTCAGTATATTACCCACATTGGGCGCCAAAGTAACAAACTTAAAATACCGTCTCTTATCTCTCAAACATCAGCTTTATTGTTTACAACGACAGACTGCAGTATCCGTGATTTTGTTTTGTTTATTTATTTCTTAGTGGTGAGTTGCTGGTGAAATACATTTAAGGATTCTATCTTTTCCAACTACATTATTTATCATTCCCATCATTCCATTTCTAGTTTCCAAAATTCGATTTTAACATCACCCAGAACCCATCAATCTTAAAATCACAATGCTATGTACCTTTGCATACTAGCGTGCAATCAAGTGCATTTCTACTTAGTGAAGCTAAACTGAGGCCACAATTTTCAATCCGTGATCAGATTTCTTTCATTTTAGATAACCACTTAATGATTAGATAGAATTGGATGACCGATAAAAAAATGAGAATCGTGTTTTATTATTATATCGCGAGTGACCTAATGATCATCATAATCATAATAATATTGTGAAGGAACGTTGCACTGCGTCATGACTAAACTATTGTGTCCCTTTGCTGGTTATAGCGTATCTATTAACTATAGTAATATTAAGCAAATCTATAACCGACAGGAATTTTAATATATTCCCTGCTTCCTTGAAGTACGGATGATGTCAGGCGGATCGGTCCTAAAGATTTAGGGTGAAAAGTACCCTCTTTATCCGCTTTCGGAGTAAAGACCATTCTTACTCATCTGCGAGCCAAAAGCTACGCTGCCTCTTGCACCCTTCGGATAGAAAAATAATTTCTAGGCCACTCTTGAGTAATGCTAGGAAATTGCTATCTGCTCTGGATAATTTCAGCGGATTAAAAGTTCCGTATAAGCGCCAATGAAACATTGAAACTGAAGGTCAACACTTTGCCTTTGAAATCTGAAATTCGCACCTTCGTTGATATGGGAGTGAAGCTGTAACTTGCATCGGCAGGATATGAGTGCGTGGTTGTAAATGGGTGGATGATCTTGGTTATCTTGGTTTAGATCAATTAAAGTAATAATTATCAGTTCGGGAGGGCACGTAGCATGGGGGTTATTCTTGTCGTCAAATATATGAGAAAACGTCATGCTGCACGAAAGGCTTTAGCCGAGCCAAAGAAACCCTTTTGGTCGTGGGGTGAGATGGTGGCTTCAATTCTGGCATTGCGTTCTTGAGCAGACACAACAGACCAGTAGCGTTGAGCCTTCAGCGCCCTATGCCACCTTTCGAGCATCCCATTCGACTGTGGGTGGCAAGCGGTTGTCTGGTGTCGTTTAAAGACGAGGAACTGGTCCAGCTCTGAGAAAAGGGAGGATTCAAACTGTATTGTTTTCGCCTGTTTCGAAAAGAAGCTCAACGGCTGCCAGATTTGATTCATTTGTTGGTGAAGACTAGCCAGCACCTACGTCTCAGGCATCGACGAATACGGCTAGGGGTGCATCTTGCTGAGACAATTCCAGGGGTAATCAGATGGCCGAGGAATCTCATCGATGATTTTAGAAATTTGCATTTCTCAACGTTAAGAACTATGGCTTCAAGGAGATGTTGAAAAATGTGCTCAACGTGCTCTAAATGCTCGGATTCAATGGAAGACGCGGCCGAAACATCATCCAAATATACGGAACCAAAGTTGAGGTTTAGTAGCACAGAGTTATGAATCTTTGAAAGGTTTATGCTGCATTGCGCAGACCAAAAGTCATGCTAGTCAACTCGGCGAGTCCGAAAGGTGTGTATATTACCGATTTTGGAATGTCTTCGAGAACTACAGGGATTTGATGGTATGCCTTGATTAACTCCAAGATCGCGAAAATACGGAAGTTTGCGATAAAGTACACAAAATCGTAGATGAGTGGTATAGGATAGTGGTCGGAATGATTCAGTCGTCTGTAGTCGCCACAAGGTCGCCATTCGTCATTGGAATCTTTAGGGATCATGCGAAGTGGCGCTGACCAACAATTGTCTGAAGGTCTTCGAATTCTTTCCGAGAAACTGCAAGCTCCTGCGGGGGTTTATGGACGCACCTTAGAGAAAAATGGGGAACCACTAGTGCGGATGTGGTGCTAAACATCATGCTTAACGGGCTCAGAGAGACTACGGTCTTTTTGAAGAAGTGCGCGAACGCGTGCATCGGTAACATACTAAACTCAAATCTACCTGCCTGTAGCCATACGTGCGGATCGACGAAGAATTTGCTGCCGCGAGTGTTAATGATTGTGGTATTAAATTGGTATGCCGGGATAAGGAAAGAACCGAAACTTCAGCGCCTGTATCGACCAGGTAGTTGTGCCGGCTCAAGGGGGCGTAGATTCTTAGGCAATATCGTGCTGCATTTCGTGTAGCAGTCGGCAGAACTCACGGCATGTCTGATTAATTTGGTGAGAAATTGTAGGGCCTGGTACACTTTGTAGTTTGTTCAGCGAACCTACGATGGTAAATGAATTGCTCCGTATTTGCCGGATATTATAAGGAGCTGAAAGAAGTTCCGAAGGCCAAACCACTCAGGCAGACCTCCGTGGACAAACTGGAAACAAGCTTAGCTTCAGTAGGTCTGATGACAAAATTTTGGAGGCGATGTGCACATTTACCCAATTAGTAGCAAAGACAACGTCAAAAGCGGCCTCGATTCCCTCATCAGAATACATCAAAATAGAAAAGTATCTCTGACGATAGAAAAGAAAAAGCCACTAATGTCTCGCCTAATATTGAGGAGCAAATTGAAGGCTTAAGAACTAGAGACTTAGAGGAAACCGACAGATAGCAAACGAGTCATCCTCAAGACACCAACCATCGCCTCTTCAAATTATATCGTTCATCGGAAGCTAATCCTTCCCATTCCCTCGGAGGGCGTGGTGAAAGCGACCAAACATATACTTGTCAGATTTAACGAGTACACTGATTGGATCGGCGCACCTTCAACAACAAGAGTTCATCTAGCTAACTCCAGTCCAATAGCCTAAAAGAAATTTAATAAAACCGAATAGAAACGGACCTCACGGTTACGACCTTTAGCGATCGAAAATGGTGTTTGTTTGGTTTCTGGAATTGACGCATACTCCTTGACAACGATTTCGAAGTTCCCCAGATGGTTCGTTTTCGCCAACTTAAACGAATATTCCGGTGACATAGTCGAGACATGTTGGGCTTAAAGGTAGTGAAGTGGCGAGAGTCATCTTCTCCCTCTATCAGCACTGCGTTTTTATATTCTGGAAGCCTAGTCGTAGCTACTGCGCGGTTGCGCTTCATGTTTTTGGAGTATCACAACTGTCCAGTACTACGTACTGCAAATTTTGCAAATTTGTTAAGCTTTCTTCCGAACCTTCGGTATCCAGTGGTGGTTTTTGGTCGCTATCCTGACTTGCATGTGGATAATGCGTTTGCTTGCAGAGGAACAAGAATAGTCAGATTGCACTGACGTATTGAATTCATGGGGGCGATTCAAGCATTATATATCGCCTCCATAAATTTAAGACGTCAGTGCGATCTGACTGTCATCCAGCATTGGGAAAATTTTCGTGCTGCGCAAGAATATTAATGAGCAATAAACCGTCATCAAAAGTGTGTTTATCTCAGATGCGGATAAAGTTGTTCACCTCAGAAATGTGGAAGTTGGTCCATGAACATAAGAAGCTGGGAGCTCTGCTGATGGTTACGGGCGCATAGACTTGCTTCTACCTGTTTGCAGGTAGTCGTAAGCCTTTTGGCAGGTCCGTGAGGGACATCAACGGTAGACTTCTCATTCACAATTATGAGCTGGGGGATCACTTCACCAAAATTCTGAATCATATTACATTAGATGAAATTCAAATTTGAGTGGTGGAGAAAGTTACGAAAACTTACGGATGTGAACTGCACCTCCAGATGATCTTATGTATCATCAAACTTCGACTACGCTGATGACATCAGATCCTTCTCATGGTCAGTCGATGGTGGCCGTGGTTATCAGAAGGCAGAAATGGCAGTGGACAGGCGATACATTAAAAAAGGAGGATGAATACATTGTGGGTTAAGCCATGCAATGAAACTTACTGTTCCGGGATGTCTCGTGAGTGGGCCACTCTACAATTGCATGGCGCATAAAAGTGAAGAAAGAGTGAAAACTACACGGAAAATCGTGGTGAGGGGGTTGAAGTTTATAGCCAGGAACCGACAATGATGGTGTTTATAGCACCCATATATATTAGGTCCAGATGGTTCTCGAGCCTCGTTAGCCGAGCGGTGTTTAAGCACACTTCAGTGAAGCTTCAATATTTGGGCGATTTTTTGAGATAACTCTCTCCTTACGTCAAATCTGACCAAATAGAATAATCTTTTAACCATCGCTCAATTCATCTTAGTCATTGAGGCATCCTCCATTTTTATGGCCTGAGAATGCCAAGCCAGTTGGTGGGAACTCCGAGGACCGAGTCCTATGAACATCCGAGGAAAAAGAAGTATTGATTGATGTTGTGATTCGTTATGGATCTTCCCTCTCAATCATGACTACCAAGTCTCGAGTTTTACGGCTCCATGATTGCTTCACTGTTTAGGTTCCGTGGCGGACCCAGGCGTCGATTGAAGGATATGTGAAGTTCTGCATAATTACACATGAGTCACTGAAGGGTTCAAAAGAACCCCCCTATATGCCCGAGCCTGGCTAGCACACAGACCTCATGTCAACAGAGCACTTCTGTGGAACTTAAATATTTGCGGGCGGACCTTCATAGTCATTGTCGACAACTTTTTAGCTTTTTGAGATAGCTTTCCTTTTTAGGTCGACTCCGGCCAACCAGGATTTTCTTTGATTATATGGTATGCAACAGACTGTCTACTTATCCTTCTATCACGGATACTAAGTCCTAAGTTAACCTTATCACATTTACCTCAATAATTTACGTTTTCAAACGATAACTTTTCATGTAGGTAAAATGTATCACATATCCTGACAATATATAAAACTTTTATCCTTAAAAAGAGACCATGAATCGACATAAAACTTCCACCATGGTGAATGTAGGAAATAAATTTCAGCAATCACTAAGGGTTAATCCAAATAGCATCGCCTGCGATAAGGCTTATGGAAATTCTCTTTCCCGCAAAGTGCATGATAAATGTAATTCTCACCATAAAATCGATTGCATTGAAACAATGTATTTTATCTGTAATTATCGCCTCTGCACGGCCATTGAAATTTTGTAACCATAAATCTGGAACCAACAGAAATAACATGTGCACGTTGCACTAGGTTTTGCTGTCGCATAATGCATTGTTAGGCGTAGAAGGGGTCGTTTCGAATCAGACCGGGCGATATTGGGGGCTGTCCCATTGTATACGAGTCCGGTTTGTAATTGTTTGGCAATTTGATGAATGATTGCTCTCTGCATTAATGTTATCTGCTAACAACAAATTAACAAATTAACATGAATTGAATTTGATGGGAAACAAGTCCCAGTTGCACTTTCCTGTGTGTCGAAAACAGAGAGTCTCCCCTCGGCCTCAACTGGTCTGGAAATCTTCTTCCAAGGGCGAATTCACACCACCCTTACTAGATCAAGATTTATATTGGCTAAGCCCCGATGGATTGCAGTATAAATGATATAAAAGTGCATTTTTCTTTTCGGAATTGTGCACATCCATTTTGCAAAACTACATTTACACGTGCATCCCATTCGTAGCAATTCACTTGAGGAGCAGAGAAAAATGCGCATTCCGAGTACTTTCCCGCTGCACTTTTACAGTCAATAAAATAGCTAATATTGTAGATGTTTTTATTTGTGCCGAAATGGATGCGAGCCCCAGATACTTCAGTGCAGTTATATTGTTTCAACATCTGTTGAAAGCTTTCTGATTTATCACGTAATACATTACGAAATTATTGTGCACGTACGTGAATGCAGTGAATTCGGGGTCCGTTAAAAAGAACAGATTTTATTCAGGTGATACGGGTTATATGCATGTCCTAATCCTTTTGATACTCCAACAATGCGGGGGGAGGGTATTTGTCTTTAAGGAGATTAAGAGGGGCTGCATCCACCTTATGATGGTCCAGACCAATTGGGTAGAAACTCTCTCACTCGCCGAACGGCTCGCGAAATAATTTTTTGTCAACCATAGAGAAAAGCTATGTCGTTGTTGGAAAATTGCCAAAAAATGATCATTTAAGTGGATACACTCTCAATATCACTTGTAGAATTGAACAAAAGGTGCTACTCTCTGTGCAGCAAGTATAGAATCGTAATGGGACGGCTCATCTCATGCTCTGCTTTCCTGTGGAAAATCATCAAGGGGTTATTCTCCCAGCAAGCGAGGGACACCGACCATTTCCAGTGAGTTTGAATATGACGCCAATTCCGGAAGTCACCAGAGAGGGGTAACTAGAGATCTGCCGTAAAAAAGGTGACAGTAAAGCCCCGGGCTTGGACGGAATACGGAATAAGGCCCTTAAAATTATTGTAAAATCCAGACCGTAATGGCTTGGAAGCGGCAGAAGTTAGTACTGCTACCTAAGGCTGGGAAACCTCCAGGTGAATCATCCCCCTATAGACCCATATGTCTTCTGAACCTGTAAGGAGAATGCTGGAGTGGGTTAAATATAATAGATTACTATCGCTTGTCGAGACCCAAGTAGCTATTTTAAGCCGGCAGTATGGGTTCCGTAGAGCGGAATCAACCATTGATCCCATTAAATTGGTGGCTGGGTTGATCGATGGTGCAACTCATAGAAAGGGCAGTACTAGTAAATATTACGTAGTAGTGAACTTGGACGTAAAAAAGGTATTCAATTCTAACAATTGAAACCTAATACGGAAATGCCTGGCAAAGGTTGGTATTCCCGCTTATCTCGCTGTCATTTCCAGCAGCTTTTTACAAGAACATGATGACACCGATGGCGCACAACTGGAGTACATTGTCTCCGCGGTTGTCCTACAGAGCCCCGTACTGACTGACTGACTGAAAACGAAAGCCGTCATCATTATAAAGCGCCGTAAAAGAAATGTTGCCCGTATTCAAATTGGGGATTATATCATCACTACCAAGGCGGACATCAAATACATGCAACACGTCTAGTATGTTTGCGACAAAGCATCCGCTGAAATTATAACCTTGGCAAAACTGGTGGGAATGGGAATGTGGGAGGTTACTTATAGCCAGGGTAGTGACTACGATTTTTCAGTTAGTAGTCCCAGTTTGAGGAGAGGCCTTGAAGGTAGGGATGATATCAACTCCATGATCGTATCTATGCAGAGCAAGCTGCGAAAGGCGGAGGAGACTAGAAATCTTTTCGAAGATTTTCACTTCCTCGAAAAAAAAGGAAAAGACCGACAGCCGCACAGACGGACAGACGGACAGACGGATAGACGGACAGGCGGACAGGCGGAATGACGGACAGACGGCATTCCAAGCCTGCACTTAAGTACTTAGGTGTAATGATTGACCAGAGGTTGAATTTCAGATTGCATGTGGAGGGTGCAGCAACCAAGGCATATAACATCGGAGCGCTGGTTGCGAGAACGCTACCAAATATAGGTGGCCCAAGGCCGAGCCGTCGACTCCTTATTTCAAGGGTGGTCAGTGCGATCCTACTGTATGCAGCCCCAGTATGGGCAGATGCACTGGAAAATATAATAAATAAGAAAAAGATTGGAGCTGCGTATCGCATAAGTGTACTCCGAACATGTTGCGCTTACAGAACAATTTCCAATGAAGGAGCTTGCGTGATAGCAGGAATGGTCGCGATTGAGATTCTGGCGAAAGAAATACAACGACTTTACGATCGAACGTACCTCACCGGAGAATCTCCTGCCCGTCGGCGACAGTTCGCACAAGCTGAAACTGTCGCGGAATGGCAAGAGAAGTGGGACGAGTCAGAAAAAGGTCGTTGGACTCACAAAATCATATGGGATATCCGGAAATGGATCGAGCGGCGAAGTAGGTTTCGACCTAACTCAATTCTTGAGCGGACACGGAGGCTATCGAGCATATCTGTTTCGATTTGGGCGTGATGATTTGCTATATTGCCCACAGTGTGCAAACATTCCAGAGGACGCAGAATACGTCTTTTTTCACTGCTCCAGATTCGAAAACCAAAGGGCTACATTAGAAGCTACAACCGGGGAGCACTTTACACCCGAAAATATCATGGAGCTTATGGTGAAATCCAAGGAGATATGGACCGAAGTTGAAAAAGTGATTACAGCCATCGGAAAGAAGCTTAGGCTGGAGGAAGTCATCCGAAAGAATGAACGCGAGAGGAACACGAATGTTGACATGAGCGCAGACTAAATTCTGATCCAGGCCCGCGACATAATACCAAATGGGAGTCCCGCGGGGAGAGTGGAAGGAGAAGGAGGTGGTTTTAGTGGGTAAGAGTCCCACATAACCGTGTGGCAGGAGCCTGTGGTGGCTTTTGAAGCTTTCCATCTTCCATCGGGGAAAAAAAAGAAGGACAGACGGACAGATGGACAGACGGATAGACGGACAGACGGACGGCAAGAATGATGCCGAACGTGGGAGGGCCATGGCATGCTTCCAGGTTGCTTATAGCTAAGGTAGTGAGTTCGATCCTGCTCTATGCAGCTCCAGTTTGGGGAAAGGCACTGCAGGTTACATTTAACGGTAACAAACTGAGTTCAGTCTACAGAAGAACAGCCCTAAGAGTGTGCTCGGCATTCAGGACTGTCACAGATGATGCAGCATTCGTCATTTCTGGAATGATGCCCATTGACATCTTGGCAGATGAGATGACGAATATATATAATGCGAAGTCTATCTCTCCTTTAACGCAGACGAAGAACGCCGAAAGGGAGAGATCCATAAATTGATGGCAAGAGCGTTGGGAACGCTCGGGAAAGGGTCGGTGGACACACAGGCTCATCCCTGCCATCAAGGAGTGGTTGGAGAGACGGCACGGTGAGATTAATTATAATCTTACTCAGTTTCTCATGGGGCATGGAGGATATCGCCAGTACCTGTTCAGGTTTAAACTGGCTACCTCACCCGATTGTCCAAACTGCGATGGAGTCCCAGAGGACCCAGAGCATGTAGTCTTCCACTGTCCAAGGTTTGTGGAGAAGAGGAAGAACCTACAGGAGACTCTAGGAGAGGTGCTTGTACCAGAGAATCTGGTGCGAAGAATGCTAACATGTCAGGAAGACTGGGATGCGATCAACTCCATGGTCGTATCTATCCAGGTCAAACTGCGAAAGGCAGAGGAGATCAGAAAAGCGGGGTTACGTACGCCGTGTAGATACGAAAGGGGACAAAGCTAAAATGAGCTGACTCCGCCCTGTGATGTAATACCGTACGGTGGTTCCACGGGGCTTGGAGGGATTCGGGGGTGGTTTTAGTGGGTAAGAATCCCACACGCTGGCGTGTCCAGGCAGTGTCTTTTGAAGATTTCCACCTCCTCAAAAAAAAAAAAAAAGACGGACAGACAGGCAGACGGACAGACGGAGGGCAAATTATCCTTTGGGTGAGAGTAGGGGTCATTATCCATGTGGTACTCCCGAAAAGCAGCATAGAAAGAACACTAGCACGGAATAGACTGAACTTGATGTTAGTGTTGAGATTGGTTTCTCTTTCCAAATCCAGAGCCATTTAGTTATGACTTGGAAGGAGAAATGTCATCAGGGTAGTCAAGGGCTTTTTCTTTAATTGCTCGTCTTCGTGAATGGGTTGTAGACTGTGCACGTTCCTGACAGGAGCATTGATAGATTTGCGACCATCTCTAAGTTCTTTCGTGATGCGGTACACGATGACGAAACCATTATTATTTCCTGCAACTGCTGCTTCCCTAACTAGCGTATTAACAAATTCCTTTTTGTTACGGCGCACCTAATGAGATTTTTCACGGTTCCGAAGTCCTGGTGCACCACGTTCGAACACCACTTGCAACGCCAATAAACTTTCTCACAGCATCTATGTTCCGGTAGTCAGACAGATCGTATGGTGCTCCTTCCGGGCGTTAACTTCATTTGTGCCATAGGGAAGACCACCTTCAATGGCGACCCAGTGCTCATCAATATTGTGCGTTGAGCTGTCGAAGCATCTAGCGCCTGGTCAGCAAAATAATACTCGAACGACAGCCTAGTACTGTAAGCAACCCTTGCTGGGTTTTCGTGGTCGAAGCTCCCCACCCCAGCTAGAAGATCCGGTCGCGATAAGGAAGCAAGAGACCATTAAATGATGATCTCGCTCGTCGTTATGTCAACCCCTCTCTGGTTTCGTACATCCAGAAAACAACTCCTAGATGTATATATGTTTTAATAATTAGATATACGTTGTCGGTCAGATGAAACCCAACTGGCCTTAGCGCAAGGTCTTGTTCGAACAATGTATCGCCAATGACGAGTCGTGGAAGCTACAGAAAGCCAAAAACATCTCACCTTGACATTTCGGCCCCCAAGACCGCGTTTTTCCAAACAGGTCCGAGTAAGTCATTATCAGAGCCTCCTTGGCATTCAGGTCGTCTATAAGGATTACAATGTCGTGGTTAGGAAGCCTCTCCTGGACTCTATTGGGTTGTTCATAGAAAGCTTAATTTCTCCCCTGCACTATTGCGGTGTTCTTCATGCAGTTCCGGAATTTCGTAGTTAATATTCTGTCTGATACCGGCTCGTAGAACGTGAGGGCGTACCTAGTGGTGAGCATTAATCCAATCCCTTTATTTCGGCTTGTAAGAATACAACATCATAGTGCCGTAAGAAGTAGTGGAGTGCTCCCCAGATAACAGCCGCCCACATAGCATTTATATATTCTAAAATTCAGCCACAAACCTCTGACTAAACCAGAGACCTTAGCCGAAAACTAGGTTGATTCAGAGGCACGATGGACATTTGTTAAGCGTAATATCGCTTTTAGCCGCCTTTTACGACAAGTACTGAATTTGTTGCTTGTAACGTAGAGACCCTAAATACTCCAGCCACTTGATTGCAGACCGGATCCATAGGAGAAAAGCTGCCTTTCACTTTTCCGGTCCATGGGTTCCTCCCAAAGCTAAACAATTTTTAAAAGACGACAACGGTTTCGTTTAGGGCTGAGGTAATCATCAGACGCTGCCTCTGCCTTTGCCCTAGGAGCAGCATGACCGAAGTGGTTACCAGACGTTGTTTGTTCCCAGAACTGAGCGATTTAAATACCTCGGGTCAACGCTATCAGCCAATGGAGAATTGCGTTATGAAATTGCTTCACGCATTAACGCAACCTGGATGAAGTGGCGTTCCACAACTGGTGTCCTTTTTGATCGACGTATCAACGAACGTGTCAAATCTAAAATTTACCGCAATGTCGTCCGTCCAGCCGCTCTCCATGGTTCTGAGTGTTGGCCGACCATAAAAGACAATGAACGGTGTCTTGCGGTAATGGAGACGAAGATGCTATGTTGGACTAGTGGCGTGACACGTTTAGATCACATCCGAAATGAGGATATCCGCGATGGTTATGGGGTTGCACCGATCGTGGAAAAGTTGCGAGAGAGGTGTCTTCGATGGTATGGTCACGCAATTCGTGCAAACGAGAATTCACTTGCCAAGATTGGTCTGAGCATCGAAGTCGATGGTAAACGACCAAAAGGCAGACCTAAGCAACGGTGGCTTGATACGCTGGATGGGGATTTGAAAGCCTCGAGATTGCACCCAGATCAGGCATTCGATAGAGCCAAATGGCGAAACCGATCACGACGAGCCGACCCCGCTTGTGAACGGGACAAAGGCTGAAGAAAAAGAAGAAGAAGTGAGGACTCACTTTTAAGGCAGTTTCTCTCACTTTTGAGACAGTTTCTCTCATTCGCCATCAAGTGGGTGACGGGTTCAGGGCTTCCTCCATTCTAAACAAGATATGTTTCAGCTTCGGCCGGTTTTTAGCCAGAAATACTTGGTGATTTCTCTCCTGGATATAGTTCGAACCCGCGGCATGTTTACGAATTAGCGAATTAAATCTGCTAACCCCTTCATTCACGCTGGTCTCAGGACGTTATTTCACGTTCCGGAGTTAGACTAGTTGCGTCCATATTACCAGTATGCTCTTTCCTTGAGTTTCCTGGAAGCGTCGGAAGAGAAGGTTTTGTGGCTGAAGATTCCTTTTGTGTGCCTTCCTTTTCCGTCTTCTGGAAATTTTAGGAAGGAATACCACAGAAAGATGGATGGTGAAAGAAAAACCAGGAGAGGCAATCGGTAGACGAAAGCAAGAGAGGGGGTTACTCCGGCCTGCAGTGGTCGTCCTGATATTGCTGGATGCGACATGTGTCTGTTCAGAAATAATAAAGAAGGGTGGTCGTGCAGAAGATTGCTACCAACGTTATATTACCAAAACATCCTAAGAGTTATAAGCACCTATAAAACAACAATGAAGAAGTAGAGTGTGTGGTGGACGGGGTGATACCTATTGACATTTTCGCCGCGGAATTGAAGTACTTACCTAAAGCCAGACAACAAGATCAATGGCTATGTGAGGAAGGAGACAAATTACCACTGGACTTAGTTTATAAGTGGGACTGAAACGGATCCGCATGCTTGCATGCTTAGGATGACTCAAAGCACCTCCTGTTCAATTGCCTCAAATTTGAAAGGAGAGAAGTCCTGTGCTCTGCATAGAGCAGTGCATTGGATGTTGAAGTGCTATTCCCAGAAATGCTAGAGTTGGAAGAATTACGGAATGCAGCGAGTGAGGTAATCACATAGTGTCTAAAAGCGGGGACAATATTGAGGGATTGCTGACCTTTAGAGACCTTCAAGAAGAGACAAACAGACCAGTTTTAATAAAGCTTTGGGTTTTATAAAACCCTTAAGAAGAAGGACAAGTTACAGCTAAATTTTCTCCTTGATCCAATAATTTAATAAAATGACAAAGGCCCGTAGGCTTGTGTAGGAAAAAATAACGAAAAGTCGGGTTTTCGCAAGTGAAAATCCCCCTGCGGTATTGATATTTTCCACCTCCGTAAAAACGGACAGACTCTAAGCTGATTTCGTTTGGTTGTTTGAATTTACACAAGACCTTGAAAATGCACTCCAATTCTGCTTGAAAAATTCAACAAAATTTCTCTTGTTTAAAAAGATTTTTTCATGAAATCGTGAATGACACCCACAAAATGCCTTTGGGACCTTCATTTTTGAATAGAATGAATTCGAGATTCCTGCGAGTAAACGCAATATTGTTCTAACAGCCCACTTCCATTCCAACCCTTGAAATTGCATTAACTTCAACAGTCCCAGTACCTATTATTTACGCACTTCAACTTCACATCTCAAAACCAAACTCCTTTCCATCGCTCGAAGTATTGCTTTTAATTTCCCAATCTGTGTTGATCCTCCCGAGGCTTTTCGTCCTAATCTCTCTTATCAATTGAATTATGTACAGTAACTGCGTCATCTACAAGGTTTGAATGTGCTAAATCATCATGATGGAAGGACGTTTGTGCATGCAAGGAGTATTCTTGTTTCTACATCTGCCGGCGTTGTTATTATTGTTTCGCTCATAACATCTATTTGTTGTGGTTACTGAATTTCGTCTCCCAAATAGAACGCACATATCCAATGTTTGTGCTGCATTCGGCAAGGAATAGACTATATTGGCAAAGGACATTATCTGCATAACGGTCCATTTCGATTACATGGACATCCAAGTCCCTTCTCCTGTTTTGACTGTGATGCCTGGGAGCAAACTACAACATTGGACCCAATTAAATTCCTGGCGTCTGGTGCATCGAAGATCCTCAAGTGAGTGGTTTACAGCTAGCGAACACTTAAACGAATCACATATGTATCTGCCTGTACTTTGGTGTACATTCAGATGAAGCATGAAATATAGCTTACGTGATATTGATGAGATATGAGAAAGATTAGGTACCAAGGCGACATCCTATTCCCACCCACCAGATGGAGGCTTCAGGGTCGTTTAGGTTCCACAAAGTGCCAATGAAAATTCAATCATTCCTTGCTTGCCTTCCAGCTCTACATCTCCCCGAACAATTGCTTCCTTATTTCGTGTCCTTTCAGTGCTTGTCCAGTGTGTAGCCCCCAAGCTCCTGTTGGCCCTTTATTCACAGTTGTCCTTCAATTGAATGGGCCCGAACTTGATCGACCATTTTGCGACAAAACTTATACGAGGACATATGCCAGCCACACTCCTGCGAGCAAGCAGCCTCAAGTTACTTAAAATGCAGGTTAATATACGAGCACAAGATCGTATAATGAGATAAACAAATAGAACGGGAAGGGGTCGAAGTGGGAGGGTTGGTTTTGTGTTCATGCACTTGACACGTTACATGTATGAATGCTCAACATGGAAAGTAATTTCAGTTTCATGTTAATTTCAAGATGACCTGTTTCTATTACAACATTTGCGGACGGAGATGTAATTCTGATGGTACAGCTTTCTGTTCATGACCAGCTTCTCCGTTAACATAGTCAGCAAGCAGAGCCCAAGGACCTGGCAGAGATGCATATTATTCACATCTTTATAAAAGAAGGGGTAGCCAGACGTTTTATGTTTTCAATGGACAGATTTACTTGATGGCAAGGAGTTCTTTTCAAGTGGTGGTAAATGGTAAGGAAAGGATTTCACTTAGTTTTCGTTGCAAGAGCTATTAAAAGGCCGGTCGGAATAGTTTCCTAGCTTGGCTGCAAGATTTTAAAATAGTGAATGCAGATTGTTTCTACTTGCCTGAAAATTTTGAAATTCATCTCGGACTATTCAGGAAAGGATGTGGAATTGAAAAGGGTATTATTTTTAGTCACATACGAGAAGGCCCACGTTGGGCGCCACATTTTATAACTTCTTCCGTGCGTGGGTTCTTAGCATCTGCATCACTTACCTTATCAAGTGACAAACGAATGGGGAATGGCTCCATTGACGGACCCGTTCAGAAGGAGCTCGATTCTTTGCAGATCCCCTCCCACACGGGCACAAGCCCCCGCAATCGCTATCCCTAGTGGGAAGTGTGTAGAGGGGATCTTCGATGAGGAAGAATCCATAACGCCGAATCACCCGAGCGATGCTTTAGGCAACAATCAGTCAGGGGCTATCCTTTACTGCCCTGGGTAAAAAGATCATGGAGCTGTGTGAATTCATAAAGGAGCGCAGGAAAATTCACCAGAATATATCCGTTTGGCATACTGCAACGCCCAGGACGAACGAAGCGGAAAGTCGTCGATTGAAAAAGTGAAGCAGGCGACTCAAATAAGGCCTGCTCAAAATGCAAAAAGGGAGAAACCGGGGAAAAGGACGCGCGAAAAGCTGAACTACTCAACAAGCCAGCAAACCCCGAAAAAAAAAGGATTCAACTACCAAAAAAGGCAGAGCTCATGAGAACAACGACTGAAGCTGTCATTGAAACTGTTTCAGTGGCGACCTCGAGAAAAAGGACGGCACCTTCAAAGGAGGATACTAAAGCTTGGAGGGAAGTGGAACCGCGGAAAAGAAATGTTCGGAGGAAGATAAGACCGGAGGTGATTATCATTTCCAAACGAGGCGAAGGGTTATACGCCGACATTCTCAGGAGAGTGAAGGCAGACCCCGAACTTACCAACTTGGGAGACAATGTCAGCCACATTAAACGGTTCCAGAAGAGAGACCTTCCGTTGAAGCTTAAGAAATCCAAAGATTTAATCGCGGACAAATTCTTGAGCCAAATCGGAAAGTTGTTAGGACAGGAAGCCGACATAAGGGCTAACAGCCGGAGATCACTACAATCTGCAAAGATATAAATAAAATCACGATGAAGGAGGAGGTTCGCGAAGCGTTGGAGAAGCAATTCGATCTTGCCGGGAGGAACATAAACGGCCATCATCAGCCTACCAGTAGAGAACGGACTCAAACTGTTAGCAGCAGGGAAGGTGAGAATGGGCTGGGTTATTTGTCGCCTTAGGGAACATGTGGCGTTAAAGCAGTGCTTTAAATGCCTTGGCTTCGATTTCATTCCGAAAGCATGCACTAGTCCAAATGACAGGTCGAAGCAATGCAGGAGATGCGGATTGGAAGGCTATATCAGCAAGGACTGGGGAGCTGACCCAAATTGCCTACTGTGCAAAGAGGAGGGTGTGGATCGCCTGCACATTGCAGGCAGCAACAGGTGCCCGGAATACAAGAGAGCCTGTAGACACAAATCAACTGCGAGGCGGCGCAGAATTTACTCGCGCAAACCATCCGCGAGAAAAACATCGATGCGGCCATAAGAGGTGAGGTTTATCGAAACCACGGTGGTAGCATTTGGGTCAAAGACCAAACGAGTAACGCAGTGCTATGGGCTTGTGGAAAACAAGCCTCCGAGGAAATAATGGAGCACCCGGAGGAGGGCTTCACCAGAACGAAAGTGAGAGGGGTCCACATCTATAGCTGCTATGTTCACCCAGCGATACACTCGCCGAGTATGAAGAAATGCTTGCCGCTCTGGTTTTGGATGCAAGAGGACTTTGGTCGACCATAATAGCAGGCGATTTTAATGCGTGGGCTCTGGAATGGGGCAGCCGGGCAACTAATCTGAGGCGATGTGTTCTCCTCGAAGCATTCGCGGAGCTAGACGTGGTTCTGGCGAATGGGTGACGGGGCCCCGTAGACTTTCCGAGGCAGGCGCCTGGAGTCTATAGTGGAAGTGTCATACGTGAGTGCCACTTTAGCCAGTAGAGTCGCTTGGCATGTCAGTGAGAACTATATTCACCAGGGAATCTGCATAGAAATCAAGGGCGCATTGACCTCGAAAAAGAATTCTCGCAGAAGAAGGCTTTGCCAGAGACTCAGGGGATAACCAGGCGTACATGCAATTGCGTGACCGCCTAAAAGAAGCCATTCGGAGGAGCAAAAAGAACTGCTTCAAACAGCTGTGCGACCATGCCGACATTAGCTCTTGGCGCGAGGCGTACAAACTAGAGATAAAAAGACTGCGATCAGCTGTCCTCCCCTCCTGAAACACTCTGTTCCCTCACCACGAAAATAGGGGGAAGGTAGATGGTTGTTTAACTTAATGGGGGCATAATACCACTAGTAACTGTGGAGGAGTTGCGTGAAATATGTGATAGGATCGGTGACAATAAGGCTCTAGGTTTGTATAGTATCCCCGACCGAGCATTGAAACTGGCAGTGAAGACTAGTCCCGACCTTTTCGCCAACCCTTCGAAGCATGCCTAAAATAAGGAATATTCCCTGCCCGGTGGAAAAGGCAGAAGTTGATGTTGCTTCTGAAACCTGGCAAGCCACCTGGTATGATGGGAAACCAGGCAAAAGGTGCACTGATTTCTGGCGGCTGCTGTGCAGTGTTGGATGCCAAAAACGGAATCAACTCAGCCAACTGGAATAGAATTAAAGGGGTGTTGGCTGACATAGGTGTCTTCGGATATTTAGCGAATTTGATGGAAAACTACCTCTTAGAGAGGACTCTCTGGTACGGGACGGATGAGGGCGCCAAACAGTACATTGTTATAGCCGTGGTACCACAGGGTACTTGGTTCCCTGTTGTGGAATATCATATATAATGGGGTGGGGTGAGGTCCAAGAGGTTACTACTATTGTCGGCTGGTGACCTAGGCTGTTGCAGCAAAACACCCAGAAGATGTGGAGGTCTACGCGACGGAAATAGTGAGAGAGGTAAGATCCTGCCTTGAAAGGGCCGGGCTGATCTTGGCCGACGCGAAAATGGTAGCGGTCTTAATTACGAATCGCAGGAAAAATAACACAGTGAAAGTGGAGGTCGGTGGATATACGGTCATATCAAAGCCGGCTAGAAAACACCTGGGAGTAATAATTGACACCAAATTGAGCTTTAAGGAACAGCTAGAATATGCATGCCAAAAGGCAGCCAGTGCCACCGCGGCACTTGGACAAATGTTGCCGAATATTGGTGGGCCAAAACACTGCCGGAGGTTGATGGTAGCCGGAGTGGTGCGATCCATCCTGCTCTACTCGTCACTTGTGTGGGCAGATGCGCTTGCAAACTCCCAGAGATGGAAACAGGTGAATTCGGTTTACCGGCTGATGGCTGATGAGTGCTTTTAAAACCACATCAGATGAGGCAGTATTGGTGGTTGCAGGCATGATCCCCGTCGACATTCTGGCTAAAGAAATGAGTGTGCTCTACCAAGCAAGACCTATGGAGGGGCACGGAGAGCGTAGAAATGCGGCAAGGTCAGTCTACGAAAGGTTGGTGGGCGCACATGCTTAATCCCAACAATAGAGTGTGGCTCGAGCGGAAACATGGAGAGACCAACGACCACATTACCTAGCCCCCCCTAGCCCCCAGCCACATTACCTAGTTCCTCACTGGACACTGTGGTTGCTACAGGCAGTATCTGCACCGCTTTGGGTTGGATGATTCCCCGAATTGTCCCGGATGCGATGGCGATGATCCAGAGCATATGATGTTTCACCGCCCAAGATTTGCGATGGAGAGGGGAAGCTTAAACCAGATGCTGGGCAGGAGCATGACCCCGGGGAGCTTGGTTGCGGAGATGTTGAAGTTCGAGGATAAGTAGCTTACGGTTTGCTCCGCAATCATGCAAATGCAGGAGGAGTTGGTGAAGGAACAAAGAAGGAGGAAAGCCGCAAATAGGAAAAGGACGAGTGCTTAAGGGCAAACCTACCCCGCGAAGTAACACCTAAATTGTGCTAACGCGGGGCTGGGGCTGGAGAAATACGGGGGGTGGTTTTTAGTTGGTGCGAATCCGCTGTAGCGTTTTGGTGGCGGAGCTAGGGCGGAACCCACGAACAAGTCCCGCTGCTGCTACGGTCACCTTGAACTTCCAGAGTACATATTGCCAGAAATATTCGCTGTGGTGCTGACGGTTGCTGGAGATCATTCCTCTGTATCACGATCAATTTGCTCGAATGCATTCAATAATGTGCAATATTAAGGTAACTGCACACTATCGAATGCATGTGCATTAATCCCGAGAAAGGGAAATTAATCCCGCCGTGAAGCCGTAGCCACTACACATGTCACATATCAAAGGAGTGCATTCCTAACACTTGTTTCTGGCTAAAGGGAAATATTGCCCATGCGCATACTGTGATCTAGTTACATCGCTGAGGTCGACACCTGAAGGTCTGTGCTTGGGTGAGGGTTCATTTGGTTGCGAAGGTGACTGATTTGGTGTCAAAAGTCGGGTATGAAATTTTGAATTTATCTGCGTTTCGAATCATTGAATCGTATGAAGTACTCAAAGAGCCCTCCACATTTCCGAGCCTGTCTAGCAAAGAGAGCAAGCAAGCGCGTGTCGATGGACTATTTCAGTGGAACTTCAGTATTTGGGGGCGGACCTTCACGGTATATTTCGCCAACTTTTTAGATTTTTAGGATAGCTTTCCCCTCTCCGGTCACTCCAGTTTGCCCCTTGCATTTCTAAACTAACTTAACACAATATCTAGATTGGTACATCGTCCAATTAAAATGCTTCTCCTCCTATCTGCAACTTGACTCCGTAATATTGGGGAAAATCTAATTTCCTTTCATATTGCGTTGATTCAGAAATCTCTCTCCCCCTCACTATCAAACGTGATTAGCTACTATCTTCATCCTTTCCTTATTCATCATCTTTTCTATCCCCGCTGGACTACTAGCAATCATCAGAAATCCAATAACCTTTGCATGCGTCTTCCATCACCTCCGCCATATTCCGTTGAAGAAGTGTAATTAAAGTTGTCGTGTTTACAACGGAAATGGTTGGCACTTTTCAAAGTGTCAAGGAACCAGTCCCGGGTGCCACGATAAGCCGCAATTAAGGTAAAATTCTCTTCGTTCAAAAAGGAACTTTTATTGCCTTCATTCATATCTAGAATTGTACAACTTAACGTCTAGATATACAGGGTCGAGTCCATTGTAAGTAATTGAACATAATTTTATGTGGGTCCAAAACAGCGGGGACCAAGTGAATAGCGTCACAAGTTTCTTGGCTATTTTTCTAATTGAGCGAAAGAGTCCTTTGAATATATTTCGTGACAATATTTTTTCGCGAAAAGGGAGAAATAAATGAATGAATGGGGAGAATGGCAAGAGGAAAACATTAATAAATGGGCTGATAGCATCAGGAGGCATGGATTGGGGTAATTTCGAAATGGGCATTTTGTTGGTCGTTGGCGGTTATTGAAAATCAAGTTCGCGGGTAGCATGGTAGTTGCATTTTACTATGATGATTGAATTTTTATCATTTTTGAATATTGGGGGTAACGACTGTCTGGCAATTGCCAGGTGGGAGTGACATTTGGGGCTGAAATTCCACAAAAGCCTTGTATGCCTGCCCCTCTTGAGAGTGGACATTGTCCCAAAGGCTTCCTGTTGTTAATGCGGGATCGAATTCTCTTTGATATCCCATCGATCAATGAATACTATGATGGTCCGTCCAGTCATCTCCAACTTTTGAAAAACTTATCCATTCTTAAAAGCAAAAAGTTGACTGACGATTTCGTCCACGGCAGAGGCAACTCATCAGACGCTGCCTCATCTCTGCCCTTGGGGCAGCATGACCGAAAGTAACGGTAGATTATATTTAAGTGGAGCAATTACCATCTATTGTTACTTTCGGTTACGCTGCTCCCACCGCAGAGGTGAGGCAGCGTCTGATGAGTTGCCTCTGCCCTGGACGAAACCGTCAGTCAACTTTTTGCTTTTTTGTAAACTTGGGTTTAACCCAAAAAAGAGGAGTCCATGAACTACAAAAGAGGGAGTAAGTTGCTCCCCAAGTGGTTCGGTCCGTCACTAAGTGGGTGCGGACTCAGGACTCCTAGCATCCTCAACAAAAAAATATTATTCATTCTGCTAATCACCTGAGGTGAGCTCTGGTACGTATGTTGGAGTATTTCCTCGGGACTATTGTTATAGATGAAGACATGCCTTGTTGTCTCCCGGACTGACTTCCACTGACAGCACGTAACATTTGGAAACTGGCTTAGCAAAAATAGACGTGCACAGCTACCCATTGTTGGACTGAGAGTCATAATAGCTGAGCCTACACCATTTCCGATGCAATTGCGCAAGGTCTCTACTAGCACAATAGGTAATCCTGTCCAGCGGCTATTGTGACATCGTATTGCTGCTTCCAGCTGATGGTGAAAACGTTCGACCAGGACATGGTATAATGTAGTTCATGGGTTGGCCCGTCAGATTGCTAAATTCTTGAAACAATATCGACTCAAACTATCTTCCTTGATTGGTGGTGATTCGAAGTGGGGGGGGGGGGGGGAGGATTACTGCTGCTTCCGGCCAACTTGAGAAACAGTGCACCATGGTCAGGTAGTAGCGTTGCTCCTCACAATAGGGCATAACGATAAGATCCAGATGAATGAGCTTGAATCTTGATGATGGTAGCGTAAAGGTCCCAACTGAGTGATGTAAGGTCCGATAATCACACCATAGCTTGCAGCTGGCCCTTGGGAGTTGGAATTGCTTTAGTCGATGTCCTGTGTTTCCCTGTTGTAGCATTTTGAGTTCTTCGTCCGGGGACTGAACTGCTGCCAGGTTTGCGTAATCTAAAATTAATTGCAACTCCTTAACACATGACAATGCGTCCGCGATAACGTTGTCGCCAAAAAATATGTGCTGGATATCGGTGATAAATTGCCCAATATAATCTAGTTAATAAATTCAACGTGGTGAGCACTCGTTCTTTGTATGGAATGTTAAGGTTAGCGGCTCGTGGTCCGTAAAGATGGTGACTTCCAATGCCTCAAACTTTCAATGCGCTCTGCATTTACGTTCCGTTGACCGTTCCGAGACCAATGGTTCCCAGCTAGAGTTAATCTGTTGTTGAAGGGCTGCTCCAATCGCGAAGTCATATGCCTGTATGCAGCCAATGGACTATATAATAGACGCGCCAATCCTAGCTGAATTATGGTATTGAATTCCTTTTTCATAGTGTTCAGTTTGTCTGGAGCTAACCGTCTGGGTTTTAAAGGTCCTGGCGTTGTAAATATGTGATGCTTAGTTAGGTTACATGCCATTTTTCCAGTTATGTCCGGGCGAGTTAATTCCGGAAACTCCTGTATCATGATAAGGGAGTCCTTTGGTAATTGTCCTGCCGGTCGGAATTGTACATTCTGACACCTCTCCTTGATAGGTAGGGTGAGTTGTTGAATCGTGAAAACAACCTTGCTGAAAAAATCTCGAAGGAGTCCGTAACGTGTCAAGAAATCTGATCCAAGTATGGGTTTAGAAACGTCCGCTACAATAAATTTCCAAGGGAAATCCTTTCAAAGATCGAGGAGGAATGAGAGGCTAGCGATTCTGTATGTAGCAATCGGGGCCCCGCCTTGAAAGCTCGACCCCTGCCTTCTTGAGCGCAAATAAATGCGTGTCTGTGAGGAATCGTATTCTCGTATTTTTGTCGAACATAAGTTGGTGGCATGAAGACTATCAAACGGGATCGTTTGCCACTTTTAACGGCTCCCGATGGCGTTTCCTGAAGTCCAGTTACATGGTTTCATCTATTTAGTGGCATCGGCATTAAATCCTCAGTGATACCAACGTATACTTTGGGACGAAGACTTTCGGAACTGGACTGTGAACTTAATCGAGAATGAGGGTGTTGACGTTTACGTTAGGAAGGATTTTCGGGGCCGGAGTCCTGTTTGACCACGTGCATCTCTTTTTGTGGTTCTATAAGTTGACTTGGTAACTGTTGGTTTCCACTGTTCAGATGTTGCTTCCGCGATAGTTAAAGGAAGCGCGGCGTAGACCTTATCTGCTATGTCCGCTGCAGTATATGGTGGAAGACTATCTATCATCATCATAATCGGTTGAATAGCAGATGGAGGCGCCTCACTTAGACTTCTCATCAGCGGCCCTGGAACCATGGGTACCGTTGAGACACTGATAGCGGCAGAGAAACTGGGAGGGCTTCTCTTCACCCATGTAAGGGTCCTCTATGAGCTGTCTCAATGCAAAATCGGACCTGCTTCTCATTTGAGTGTTAACAATGTGAGAACTGTGGTCTGGGAGTAGATGACTTCGGTGGAAAAGGAAGTTAATTAAATTATTTATATTATTTTCCGACTTTCTTACTCCAGATAAGTGCTTGGAAATGAGTAGCATCGCCAAAACTGGAAAGATGTCGCCAGTTTCAGTGGAGCTCAAAATTGATACTGTTCATTGGTTTATTAAGGAAGTTATCAACACAAATACTTTTATTTAGACCGACATCTAAATTTGAAATAAAAGTTGATATTACTACCGACAGCTAGTGACATAAGAAAGGAAGGGTGGTCTCTCAGATAGGCAGTTCGGATTCCTTTCCTTGCCTATCAAGATCCTAACTGCCTATATAAGGGGCCACCCTCCACTTTCTGTGATCGGTACGATCAGTACTGGGACGAAAATTACGGAGGAAACAATGGAGGCCAATAAATTTTGCGTGGTAGTTACTCTCGATGTAATGCCTTCAATACTGCGAGAAGGAGCACAATAATTAGGGCTTTAGCCAGATTAAGCACTTCCAAATATCTGGTGTGCATAGTCATACAATTTCTCCGGGAGGGGCTATTCTCTTCCGATTTGGACGATAAACGTACAGCACAACCTGCGGAATTTCGAAGTGACAATCATTGGCTTCGCAAACGACATTGGAGTGGCTATCGTCCCCCAAACGAGGCAATTTTTGAAATCAGATTTTGGCTAGAAGATGCTGGTCGGATGCAGTACACAAAAACGAGATAATTTTGATGACCAAGCGAAGGAAGCAAACGTCGATAAAGATCGGGCGAACACATCATACACTACTAACCAACGCTTGGAGTCGTAGTTGACTAAATCCAGGACCCATCTTTAGAATTTAGCAACAAAAGTTTCTGGCGTTGCTTTATTGTTGGCAAGAATGTTACCAAATGGGATTATCTTTAGTCAGAACTATTATCATATTTGGAGTTAGTCTAATCATCATTTAGTCCTTAGTCAACAGTGACACCTGAAAATGTTTCCTATAACTCTTCTCACTTCCATTTCAAAGGATGGTTTCTTTAAAAACTGTGGTTATCTAACCAGGCATCGAAAACAAAACTAGGAAAACTCCTCTTTCGTCACCTAAAGTCCATTGTGGTGACATTTATAACCTCTCCCAAGCAAAAACACCGCAATCCTTGGTTTTGGTGTCTCTTTAATCAATCCCATCATCACTCGCTATCATTTACCATAATAACGAACGAATGGAATGTTTAATGGACGCAATCAGGAAAGTGATTTTGCCCAAATTGATCCAAACTTTCTCTCTGTGACGTTTGAAGTTGTCGTCGTTAATGTACTAATTGAAATCATTAAAATTGAAACGATTTATTCAGATGAAAGTATCTTCTCGTTGTCTCTTATCTTATCTGCTTTGGGACGGATAAAATATACGATACATATCTATGTAGGTAGTGCACGGGTATCTCAATGATGTCGACATTCACAGCCTGAAATTAGGTTGAGATAAGTAGAAAGAGAAAAATTTATCCAGAATTCAGGCACACTGAAACACGCAACCAACTCCATTTAGAAGATCGTGGTCTGGGCAGCTGAAAATTTCAGGACGAAATTGTGAAAATTTAATCGGCAACCACATGAAATTAAATTTTGGTGAGTATAGTTTTTTTTTACTGTTTAGCCCCCTCTGTAGATGCCCCTTAATTTTTACACTGATTTGTGAATTTGGAAAGTTTGACTTCTCTGAAGTAGAAACAAGATGGAGTTTTGTGTCAGTTCTAGCTTCTCACGTCAATCTTTGCTGGGAATCATCTGAGATATTTTGATGACATGTGAGTTCCTACCAAGTATCGCACCCAACACATACCCTTAAGTATTATGCAAGGTAAATGATTACCTAAATTGGAGAATCGTGATTGTGGTCCCTCGTAGTGATTGTGGTCCCTCCCGGACCGTAGGAGCCGTAATCATCTGTTCTGCTTTCCGACAGAGATCTATCAATCAATCTTTCCGGCATCCGGGTCCACGGACGGGGTACTATTTTCTCCACCCCGACCAACTTAAGTATGCCGAAGGAGGACCCTAAGGTCAGTGAGCCCCGTGGTCATCAAGTGTAAGGTGATCACAATTGGGGAATTTCGAGTATTACTCCAGACGGGCCAGCAATCGTTTTGGTACAGTCCACATCGGTCGCGAGGTAGTATGAAGATCAGGAGGTACCTGGAGCGGCAGTCCCTCTACTTGGTTAAGGGGTGCAAGAGTAGTCAGGAAGCCCGCCAACCAGAGGCCAATTGGAATGTAAAAGGTAGTAGAAGATAGAGGAGCTGGTGCACTGAAAGGGAGGAAGGAAGGAAATGCCAGCTTACCAGCTCTTTCTATTGCTACTACTGCATCAGCTGTCTCTTCATTTCCTTCTGTCATTGCCAACTTAACCAAGTCCAGGAACTTAGCATAACCACTAAATACCCTTGAGAACGTGAATTGCAACGATGCTTCAATGCCTAAAATGTCGTTTTCTATATGTACCCGACGTAGGATTACGTTCGTCGACACTTTGGGTTCAGAAATTGCACTTCCTACTGTGGTTAACAGTGTAGTGTCAACGGCTTCTGAGGCACCTGCGGAACAGGCTTCTCAGGCTGAGCCGATTTGGTTCAGCTCCACTCAAAGTCCCATGTCGGAGCTCTAATCTGCAATGCCTTCCTATATGAGGTGTGCTTCAACAGACTTTGAATCTCTGACTCAGCGACAATTACACGACGAGTTACGGAATACCGACCTTTGAGCCTCCTTAGCAGGTCACCAATTGGAAGACAGTTGCCTCATCTTTTGACATCCTTCCTTTCGTCAACGAAGCTTCACTTTTCGCCGCTGTCCTATATCCTGGTACTTCATCCACCCATACTAATGGCCATGGATTAAAGGTCGTCTCTCCAATAAAACGGTTGTTTACCTCCAAGCTGGCGGAGGCTATTCTGACGGACCAGGTGCTGGACTACATTAGGAGCAAATTTGACTCAGTTTCACCATTGCTCTTTGTTAAAGTGGTAAAAGGTAATCCTACGAATTTGACCTAATCGTCAATCCTTCTTTCTGATTTGACGGTGTGTGCATTAAGTTGTACAGGTTCACCAAATCGCGAGTAAATTTCAGGACAACCCACCGACAGCCATCGATTCGTGGTTACTGTCCCCTGTTCGAACAAAATGGTAAGGGTTTAAGAAGCAAGCTGGAGGCCTTCAATTTGTTGCGCTGCATTACGTAAGTCTACTGACAGTGAGGTTCTAATTGTAACAAAACATTCAATTCACGCCGAACCCGTCTTCTCCTTCTCTGGTTTCCTTTTTGATTTGGATGTCCTACGTGTCTCCCCGCACAACTCCCTCCTGTCCATTTTATATTGCATATACGTTTGCTGTGCTTTCCCTTCTCACCTGTATGAATAATGGTTATCGGAATTCTTTGCTGTCAACTTTCCCCTTTCTTCCTCTGTGGGAATTTGAACTTCTCGTTCATTACAAAACAAGCTCCTCTTGGGCAACCGTTCTGCTGTTCGTGAATTACGTCTTCTTGGCAGACTATAATAATGGGCCGCCTCACGCCCATGCATAAACTCCCTAAACTCAACGTTGTTATGCCATCCAAAACTTTGCACTGCTGTTTAAGCAAACCAATTCCCCGACCTTCCAACTACGCCTCCACGTCAATCATTCTTTTTTTCCGCCAATTTCCCTTCCTTCCTTATATAATTTACTTTGCTCCTTCCCCAAGGCCGAAATTCGCGTGATCACGAAATTAACTCTAACACTATTTTCTACGGCCCCGGCATAAACAATGACATTTTGAAATCCCACTGACCGTTGATCAGCTGTCCACCCGCGAACCGGTCCCCGTGCCTCTACGCTCGCTTTGAAGTCAGTTGAACTCCGAAGGTTCATGTTGTAGCAACATCATTCCCCTCTATCAAGATCAATTCGCCTGAATTCATTTAATAATGAGCAATCTCCGGCGAACATTAGGGTAATTGCAGATTATAGAATGCATAATTTGAGTAAATTTATTCAAAAAGAGGCGAATGAGGTTCCGCTCCCGTCGGGAAGTCGCGGTCACTACAATTGGAAAGACACTCTTATCAACCCTATCCTTAAAAGCGGAGCTCCTTCTCTAACTGTGAACTACAGTTCCATCTCTCTTCTTTCCTCTTACTCCAAAATCTTCGAGAGATACCTCAAAGACCATGCACTTCGGTTATCTCATATTGAAAAAAAAGCATGATTTCGTGAAGCACCAACCTACTGCTTCAGACTTTCTTGTCTTTACCAAATTCGTTGCAAAGGAAGAAAGGAAGGTATACGCTATCTACATCGATTTCTCCGAAGCCAATCACACCGTTGACCACAATATTCTCCTCTCCCAATTTCGTCTGTTCGATTTCCACTCCTTGATCATCTCATGACTCTCCTCCCATCAATCAAACCGTTCCTGCAGAACTTTTTTTGATGGTTAGTCGTCCTGTTCCTTCCCTCCATCCTGTGGTGGATTGGTGAACCATCCATGTCACTATTGATTTCCTTTCAAATGTTACATATAACCTAGGCAAGCGTTTAAGGAAGTTCATAAAGAACCCAAAAAAGGACATGACAGCAATCAATACAGGTCCCCTTTATGCCTTCAAACCGCTCACAGCTCATATTATTTAATTATTTACCCAGCCTAATGTACGTAGAAATGGGAGGATCGAAAAAGGATCACATTTGCATCTTTTGGGGTCCTGCTTAGCTGCAAGTTTTTTAACCACAGATCCGACTAGACAGTGAAAACAAGTTGCAACTGAGGGAAACCAGTAAGTCTATCTCCAGCAACTTTCGATGCCTGGAACATCATTCGAAATTAAGCACACCAAGAATGGAATAAGGGATATGAAAAGACCTCCTTACGCACTGAGCCAGCTCGGACAAATTGGAAGCGGCCAGTTTGGTGCTTAGACGTCTAACATTCTGGTAAAACTAGTGGAGATTGAAAAGTGAAGATCAGGATCGGCGTGTCCTGAAACTAAGTCGCGATTTTGATTGATGCACTTCAATACCTCGTTCGAAGAAGTAGAGTTCCCTATCCTGGAGACAGAGCTGTTTTGGTGATAAGACCACTTTTAATCTGGGGACTGAATGCTGCATGGTAAGGGTTGGAGCTTCATTGGCGATGGGACCATGTCAGCGGCATGCTGTGTTGTGATTCATGTCCTGCTGAGGTGACTGTAAATATCGACCCGTAAAACAAACAAAAAACAGTTGTTGGAAGCATGTGAGGCGCCTCAATCAGAGGTTCTTGGTCCTGGATGTTTCCAGCTGCTGTTGAATTAATTCCTCTTTCTTCAGATGTGGCCACCTGACGAAGTTTGCACGGACGGTTCTAGTTGCAGTCGGATGGAGATGAAGGGTGAATTCGAAGGTATTTAACGTGGAAGGATTTCCCGCAAAAACTGTCGCAATCTACAAACTTCGATCCTGAAGATTTAGACTCCATAGAGATGGCACGGTGTTGAGCTCTGCTTGGCTAAAGAGATCACCAAAAAACCAAATTGGTTGCAAAGTTAAAGTTGTGCATTAAAGCCAGCAAATCAAGCTCCTTAAACAGTTGAAGGGAGTACGCTACACGAAACGAATAATATCATAAATATTTTAACTTCCAATATTGTTCAATCCGTTAATATTACATTCCTTTCCCTCCGGTCGGCGGACAGGACTCGACTCTGTTGACACAAAACAACTATCATTCCTGACATTTTTCGCCCTAGTCTCTTGTCAGTCTGTCAGCTGTTTCTGCGGCGATTGAATGCAGCTGTGGAGGTGAACTCATGTTAGCGCTTATGTTTGCGTCTTCGATGAGCGGCACACCACTCCGCACCCAGCTAAAACGCGCGACAAGGACACCTACTTGAGCCTGCCTCCGACGTCAAGTTTAAACGAGTGCTCGCTTCCTAACCAAAACTTTAAAAGGGCCGTCGTATGGTGGTTGCAACGGTTTCCGAAGGGCATCCACCCTGATGAGGACAAAGCAGACGCGGAACCCCGAGTCTTTTAATCCTGATCTCCAGAACAGGGTCGGCGGGGAGGGGTAGGTTCCTCACGTAAACCATCTTCGCTAGGCTGGCCGCGAACTCCTCTCGCTCTGGAGGCCGAAGAGGATGAAAGGCAAGGACTGCGAGTACGACGGCTCGTCGCGGGTCATTAGACTGGCCTTCAGAGTCCGGTGCCAACGTTACAGCATACCATTGGACTGTGAATGGTATGCAGTAGTCCTATGCCGTTTAAAGCCAATGAACTTTCCTGACTCCGCGAAAATAGTAGATTCGAATTGCATTCCCTGGTCCGTGATGATGACAGCTAGAACATCAAAGTGCGAAATCCATTCTTGACAGAGGACCTCGGTATTGCTTCAGGCCACCGCGTAAACCTGTCGATGATTTCGAGGCAATACTTGAATCCGTGCGAATCTCGCAAAGGGCCGATGATGGCGAAATGGATGGTGTGAAAGCACTTGGTTGACCCCGAGAGAACACACCTACTTCTTTTTCAACGTACTAGTTAGTCTGGCCCAAAAATTTACGTTCTTGTTCATGGACGGCCAGAAATATTTTTCGCTGACTAATCGATTCACCGTCTTGATGCCTGGGTGCGCAAGATCGTGAATCGCGTGGAATACTTCCCTGTGAAAAACGGCCGCAATGAATGGCCTGGATCCCTTATTTGAGGTCCCGCAGAGTAAGTAAGGGTTTGAGCCAAAAATTGGAAACTACTTCAATTTAAATTTGGAATTGGCATTCAGGCTCTGAATCTCTGAGTCGTCTTTTTCTGCCTTGTCGATTGCCGTATGATCGTCCCAGGCGGGGACTGTGACCTCCGAAATTCGAGACAAAGCGTCTGCGACAACATTGTCTTTACCAGACACATGTTGGATATCAGAAGTAAACTTGCTGATATAACTCAAATGCCTAAATTGGCGAGGGGACACTTTGTCGTGCTTTTGTTTAAGAGTGAATGTAAGGGGCTTGTGGTCCGTGAAAACAGTGAATGGCCTGCCCTCAAGGGAGAAACGGAAGTATTTTATAGCGAGGTTCGTCGGGACTAGTTCACTATTGTACGCGCTGTAGTTCCGTTGAGCTGGGCTGAGCTGTTTTGCCAGATTTGATTCACCCGTTGATGCAGAGCGGCGGCTACCGCAGTATCTGAGGCTTCGACGAACATAGCTAGGGGAGCATCTGGCTGAGGAAATGCCAACACTGTTGCCTCAACAAGCTGTTGTTTGACTGTCTCAAACGCAATGACGGCCTCAGCAGATCACACAACCTTGCAATCAGGATCGCTCGATGATGAGCGGCCTTGGTCAAGAAGCGAGGATAGAAATTTAGCATGTCCAAGAACTTTCGTAGTGGAAAACTCTTAATTGCCTCAACCTTGTCTGGGTCAGGTTGGATACCGTCAGGGGTAACTAAGTGGCCGAGAAATTTCACCTGCTTCTGTAGAAATCTGCATTTTTCAACGTTTAAGACAAGTCCGGCCTCAAGGAGACGTTGAGAAATGCACTCAAGATGCTCCAAGTGCTCAGATTCAGAAGCGGAAGCAATCAAAACATCACCCATGTATACAAAACAAAAGTTTAAGCTTCGTAAAACAGAGTGGATGAACCTCTGGAAATTCTGCGCAGCGATGCACAAGCCGAAAGTCATCCTGGTGAACTCGAAGAGCCCGAAAGAAGTGCAAATAGCCGTCTTCGGAATGTCTTCGGGAGCGACAGGGATTTGGTGGTACGCCTTGACTAGATCCAAAGTCGTAAAAACACGGCAATTCCTTAATGGGTGCGCGAAATCATGGATCAGTGGTATAGTATATCGGTCTGCAACTGACTGAGCATTCAGATACCTATAGTCTCCACATGGCCGCCATTCGCCGTTTGGCGGAGAGGACCAACAACTGTTTCATGGTCTGCAGATACCCTGTTTCATCAAATTTTCTAACTCCCTCTTCGCAACAGCAAGCTTCTTGGGTGAAAGAGGACGCACCTTTGAAGAAGATTGGAGAGCCGGTGGTGTTGATATGGTGCTGCACCTCGTGCTACACCGGCTTGGAGAAACTACTTTCCGTAGTGAGGAGTACGCGATTGCGATGGTCGGCAACGTCCTCGAAAATTCTCAAGAGAGTGTTATCTCGGCAGGTAGAAACCTTTCCTGACGTCGGGGGGACGGGTTTGTGGGGTCTATTAATGCCCTATTTTGCAAATCAACCAGCAGCCCATAGTGACACAGGAAGGCTGTGCTTAAGATGAGGATGCTGATGTCCAGTAAAACGAAGCGCCACGAAAACGTTCGCCGGAGTCCGAGACTCACGCCCACCTGCCTATAGGCATAGGTACTGATGGGAGATGAGTTTGCGGGCGTTAAACGCAAGTTTTGCGGAATAAGGGTGTTCGGACGGCGTACAGGGAGAACTGACATCTCAGTGCCCGTGTCGACCAGGAAGCAACGTCTGCTTAGGGGGTCGAAGATTGTAAGGCGGCGAGGTATTGCGCTTCGGGTAGCCGTCGCCGAGACACCCAGCGAACCAAGCTTATAACATGATAATGTGACATGTTAATGAATCTAAGCTGCAACTGATATTCTCTGCAAGCGGTTGTTATTAGAGGCGAGGGTTGCGGAAAGGAAATAGAAGAATCATTATTAAATTAATAAAATTGAATTTTTGACGACCGATCCCCATGAAACAGGCACAATCACTGTCAGCGGCAGTGATCTGCCCAGAGCTGAGCGATTTAAATACCTCGGGTCAACGCTATCAGCCAATGGAGAATTGCGTTATGAAATTGCTTCACACATTAACGCAATCTGGATGAAGTGGCGTTCCACAACTGGTGTTCTTTGTGATCGTTGGAAGGTGGCGAGGCAAAGAGGAAGGCGACCCTGAGCTGCCGTCTTCATACTGCCCACTTTGTATGCTTGACATCGCTGGGAAAGTACTCGAAAAGCTCATCAGAAGTAGACTTACTGAAGCGATGTGCGCTGCCTGTGACTTATATTCACGGCAAATGGGTTTTAGAGCAGAGAGATCCACGGTTATTGCTGTCATTCAGCAACAACGAGCGAGACACATAGCCACCGAACTCGACGGGTGGTGCTCCTCGTAACACTTCACGTCAGAAACGCCTTTAATTCCGTAAGATAGAAAGACATTCTAAGCGCATTAGACAATACTTCCCACGTACCGAACTATCTTTTACGGATATTGAAGGACTATCAGTGGAGTCACTTCTTGCTCTATTAAACGCTAGAGGGTCAGAAGAGAATGGAGGTCACGTCGGAGGTAGCGCAGGGATCCATCCTAGGGCCGGACCACTGGAATACTTCCTATGATAGTCCACTTAAATCCGACATGCCGGAAGAGGCGTGCCTGATCGGTTATGCAGACGATGTTGCGGCGTTTGGTGTTGTCGAAAAGGCGCAAAGCAGACTTGGTATATTGATGCAACGGGTAAGCGGTTGGATGACAACTCATGGTTTGTATCTTGCACTGAAAAAAAACGGAGTAGTCATCCTGACTAAAAAAGAACTCTGACTTTGCGCGTCATATCGTTCGATGAGCCTATAATCGAGTCAAAACCAAGGGTAAAGTACTTTAGATTGACTCTCGACTCAAAGACGAGACTTTTTTGAGCAAATCAAAGCAGCAGCGGCTAAGGCTGCAGATGGAGTTTCGATCTTAAGTGGGCTAATGGCAAATATTGGAGTCCTACGTTTAGTAGACGACGTCTCCTGATGAGTTCAACGCAGTCTGTCCTGCTCTATGGCGCAGAGGTATAGGCTGGCGCTCTTGGCAAAGACGTATATCATAAGCGTCTCGAGCAAGTACAGAAACGGGGAGTTTTGCGGATGGCATCTGCATACCGTACTGTCTCTGGACCGGCCACGGGAGTTATTCCTGTTGTCCTCCTTGCTAAGGAGAGTAAAGCCGTATACAAGCGCAAGGGAGAAAAGCTAAGCAAGATGATTACTTGTGAAGAAAGGCAATGCACTCTAGATGAGTGGCAACTCCTTTGACAAAATGAAATTAGAGGCAGACGGACTGCATGGCCCATTGGCAACTTAGGAGCATAGCTGAATCGGAGGCATGGTGAGACTGACTATTTCCTTATCTAGTTCTTAAGTGAGCATGGAGGTTTTCAGTCTTACCTGCACAAGATTGAAAAGGCAGGCAGAATATGGTCGTGTGGCGTATCAAATGGAAGGGCCCAATTATTACTTTTCAAAACGTCTCAAATCTTAAATTTACCGCAATTTCGTCCGTCCTGTCGCTCTCTATGGTTTTGGATGTTGGCCGACTATAAAAGGCAATGAACGGCGTCTTGCGGTAATGGAGACGAAGATGCTACGTTGGACTAGTGGCGTTACACGTTTAGATCACATCCGAAATGAGAATATCCGCGATCGTTATGGGGTTGCACCGATCGTGGAAAAGTTGCGAGAGAGGCGTCTTCGATGGTATGGTCACGCAATTCGTGCCAACAAGAATTCACTTGCCAAGATTGGTCTGAACATCGAAATCGATGGTAAACGACGAAAAGGCAGACCTAAACAACGGTGGCTTGATACGCTGGATGGGGATTTGAAAGCCTCGAGATTGCACCCAAATCAGGCATTCGATAGAGCCAAATGGCGAAACCGATCACGACGAGCCGACCCCGCTTGTGAACGGAACAAAGGCTGAAGACAAAGGAGGGTATTTGAAGCACGTCCCACATTGGGCGCCCTTTGAAAAAACATGAAGAAATTCGGAGAAACGCACCCAATCACAAAACCTAAGCACATAACAACTGCTCTGATAGGACCTTTACTCCCAGCTGCTTACTTATGGAAATTCCCCATTTTAGATTTCAAAACAAATACCTCGCTTGCTTCTAGTTCCACGATAATCTCCTGTTTAGGAGCTGGAGTGTTGTGGAATTGCTTTCAAATCTTTCGAATGAATCGAAATTTGGATGACTTCCCTTACTGAATCGATAAGCTTTCCGCAAGTTTGACTTCATTTATTCCTCTCCATCAGACCATCCTAGAGCCTCCATATATCCAGACTGAACGTTTGCAAAATTAAATCACGTTTTCGCCTTACAATTACTCAATTATGTTTGAATAGAAACACGATTAGTCTAACACAACTTCCAATTTCTCTACAACACTACACGCATCTATCTACGTGTACATGTAGATAGATGTATCTATTACTGCTCCGGCATTTATTGAGTTTCGCTACAATTTCAAATCTAATCGAATGAAATGCAATTACTCACACGTTTCACATACCTACGGCCTGTGATATGTGTATGTGTATTATGGAATGAAAAGCGTTAACAATCTGCAATCTACACAACTCGCAATGAGTGAGTGGAGATAGATGGAAAGCGAATTTTCGCTTAATACACCCCAAATTATATTGTCATGTCCATCACGTCCACTCTCTACAGCTTAACTTAAGATCTAATCACAGAATCAAGGAGGACCTGAGATACATTTTTATTCCTTGATTTTTTTTCTTCATGAAAAAGGTTACGGTTGTTCTTGCAGGGACCAAAACTGGACAGAAGGAGTCCTTCAGTTTGCTTTCAGGGTTGGCGTTTTTTCGACTCCCCTAGTAGTGGTAGTTGGGTGCAGTTGCGACCCCTATGAATGCACTGTAATTTGCAAAGTATCTTCTTCGAAAATGGAGAGTGTATCTTGCTAGCCTCATATCTCCGGAAAATCTCTCATCATTAACGCTAGTCAGGGAAGCGTTCTGCTTTGGGGACATGGTCAATCACAGCCGAATCTGCCTTAATTTCACACGCGCCCATTGTGGCCACAGGCAAATTGATGTCGTCGATGGCTCTGATATGCGATTATCACTCTCCGAAAAATAACCCAACTGACAACACCTCCTGGCATATTACGAAATCCTTGCTGCTAACGAACCAAACAAGCTGTATAGCAGGAAGCTGGGAGCTGAGAAGAGCTTGTCGAATTTTATGTTTCCCGGGCAATATTACCAAAATCTACATCGCCCAATATCTGGTGGATCGGTATGTGTTAGCATTGTATCACCGGATTCCGTGGAACGTGCTTTTCGTGCTCCAAAAACAAGGATTCTACCGACCAATTTTATATTATCAGTTTTATAGGCATCGAATATAGCAAGGACTAAGGACATAGACATGAACATGGACATGGATTGTTTCCTTGATTTCAGGGAATAAAATTTATCGCAACGAATCGAATTCGAGTCTTGTATCCGGGTATCCCGTTTTCCCCGATAGCGGAGCGAAACCATCGTCGGAAGGATTCACAAAAAGGATGCTATCCTATCGAGATGGTATAGCTGGTAGCGATGATTGTTGCACATTTTATGACATCACTCTATCGAACATTATCACAAGTGTGTGATCTAATTTACAAATAGTTTTATCGTTAAGATACAATCAAGATTGAACGAGATACTTCCAAGACTGGAATATGGAGGCGACGAGTGGGTTGCGAAGTATACGTTGATGCGAACATGGCGGATATTGTACGTTTCAATCGGAGTAAATGATGTTTTATGGGACGTCGGGTTGTATCCGAACGACATTTAAGTATTTCTATGGCAGTCGCTATTCAATGTGATTACAGACAGCTGGGTGGATTTCGTTTGGATTCTCAGACGATTTATAAGCTGATTGAGTTGTCAGCATTAATGAAGCGATAGCCAAGCTTCATGAGAATTCGATTTGGTCAAAGTGTAATGGCTATCGTGAGATGTTACGTATATTTTGCTGGTGAGAGATTTATGACAATGAAAATTGGTTTGCTTCAAAGGGATGTGAAGATTGCGGTACGATTGGAATTGAAAATGCATTTCTCAGTTTGTGGGCTTCCCACTAGTCTTTGGATGGCATTATCACTGGAAATATCTTTTATAATACAAACTGTCGACCTCAGGTTACTTTGCGCTGACTGCTAAGAAGCGAAACTTATTGTAAACGGATGGATTCGAATGTCCTTAATTGGAAAATTTCAGAGATGGGTAGACTTTAGTATTATACACGAAGTTTGGTACATTTATTGAATATGATCTCATCTTGTCTCATTGGCCGTCCACTGACCCTCCGTTTCTAACAATAATTTCCGATTGACCGATGTCCCCCCTTTCACCTCTTGGCCGAGGGGGGGGGGGTATAGCGTGTGTTGATGTGGTCAATGTAGGAGACTATGGAGCGAGCCTGCTGTCAGTGCATCAAGCTTTCAACATGCTCTTCAATGCGTATTTTAGCTTGTGGCGCAGCAGCAGACAGATGACGTCACCGGCGCTCTCCACTCAGTTCAGACCTCGCTACAAGAGTGAAGAGCAGAGTAGGTGATGAGAAACGTCAGATAAAAAAAGAATAATAATAAGAAAGGAAAGTTGGCAGTCATTCTGAGAAGAACGAGTTTTGTGCAGAAAGAAAATAGTTACAGACGGAAATCAGTATAATTTCTAATATCTCGGAGTTATAATAGGAGTAATTTTTTGAAATTGCGTACTGAACTTTGTTAAATACGAGAACTTTGTTAAATACGGAAAACATGTCAGAAATCTATTTCGAAGAATAAAAGATCCTAAATTGGTGACCCCGAAAATCGCGCACAGTGCTGATCAAATCATTGCAAACGTATTAAATATGCACGTTCGCCATCTTGGAAAGAAACTCCGAAGTGGGAAAAGCATTTCCAACATTCCCCCACTGTCATTGGATATAATTAACCGAATTTACTACGCGTCTTTCGAAAACGATCCATATTTCCGTTCTAACGTCAAAAAACATGTACAGTCACTACATCAGAATGTAATTCAGTTTCAATCACAAAACCTGTGGTGCTATCGGAAATAGCCCCCGCCGTCAAGACCAGCGTCATCGCCGCAGGGTTCGAAGCCGCCGCCGTCACTGCAGCCCCCGCCGTCAAGACCAGCGTCACTGCCGTAGCCGCCGCCACAACCATCAACAAAACAGACACCGCCGCGTTATTATTATTCATAATTTCATTAAAATTTTTTATTTAAAAAAAAGGTGGTAAGAATAAAAACAAAATCGCCGCAAGAGACGGCGTCGAGACCTTAGCATCGGCATCTTTTCGCTTGCTCTCCGCTCTTTTAGCGAGCTTTTTGCTTTAGAGTGCGTCGTTGGTGTCGCTTTCTTTTTTCGCTCGTGCGTGCATTTGTGGGTTCGGCCTGCCGTGTCGACTAGATCAGTTTCACCGCGTCTTCGCTTTAACAGTCGCGTCGAAAAGAAGTTTTCTTTTTATTAGTTAAGATGTCGATCGACAACAAAGACGCGGCAAGCCCATCGGACTCGCAAGTGACCACCCTCGCCGTGCGCGTCACTCCGTTTTGGCGGCGGAACCCCGAACTGTGGCTCGTGCATTTGGAAGCACAGTTCCAGATGTCCGGGATCATAGCGGACGCGACCCGTTTTAATCACGCGGTGGCCGGCCTGGACGAGGAGTCCATCGTGCTCGTGTCTGACGTAGTGAAATCGGCTTCATATTCACTGCTCAAGACCGGACTAATCAGGCGCCTGTCAGTAAGTGAGTCAGCAAAACTGGATCACTTGCTGGCAGGCCTAACGTTGGGAGATCGGACTAGGTGGGAGTAAGATCGGCGACGAGTTGATGAAGTCCCTTTGGCTTCATCGGCTCCCGGAAGGCACCCAGGCGGTCCTTGCGTGTGTCTCAGGTTCCTTGGAGGCACTGGCAGCTGCGGCCGACAAAGTGCACGAGGTGCACGTACGCCCGAACATAGCGGCCGTTCAACAGCCATCGGACGAGGTGGGCGACTTAAGGTGCGAAATAGCCGCCTTAACAGCCAGTGTGGCTGAGATGCGGGCGACGTTGGACGCTCAGCGTTCGGGCGCCAGATCACGAGCTCACTCGCGGTCTGCCACCCGAACAGGGCGATCGGGTAGCAGGTCGTCAGGACAGTCCACGGACCGAGGGATCTGTTGGTACCACAGCAGATTCGGCGATAAAGCCACCAAGTGTACAATCCCTTGCCTGCCGCAAAAAATTAGGTCCGCGGGGGGTCCTGGCGACGGCCACCCAGAACGCAGCGCCACGTCGCCTAACAATTTACGACACTCTCAGCAGGCGCGACTACCTCATCGATACTGGTGCGGAGGTTTCGGTTCTTCCCGTACCTCGGCAACATCAACTTTTTCCACAACCGCTCAAACTGGCGGCAGCAAATTCCTCCCGCATAAACACATACGGGTATAGGCAAGTGGACATGAGTCTTGGCTTGCGTAGGACGTTTTCGTGGCGTTTCATCCTGGCGGATGTCAGCTTCCCCATATTAGGCGCAGACTTCTTGTGTCACTTGCAAAATAAGTCCTTTATAGACCCCACGACCAACCTTAATTCGTCCGGCCAAATGGTATCTCACGCTGACAATAACCTTTCCGTTCTTTTAGAAGACATTACCGATTCTCGTGTTCGGGCACTTCTCCAAAAGTTCAGCCAGATTACTACCGAGTGTAGTCTCTCCAAACTAGTGAAGCACAATGTGCAGCACCACATTATCACTACTGGTTCCCCGATCTTCTCGAAGGTGCGTCCTCTACCATCCCAGAAACTGGCTATTGCACGGAAAGAGTTTGAACAACTCGTTCAACAGGGTATCTGCAGGCCCTCAAACAGCTGTTGATCTTCCCCACTGCATATGGTCCCTAAGCCAAACGGCGAATGGCGCCGATGTGGGGATTACAGAAGGCTAAATGCACAGACTGTTCCTGACCGATATCCAATTCCACTCATCCACGACTTTGCGCATCACCTCGCGAATTGCCGCATCTTTTCGACCTTGGACTTAGCCAAGGCTTACCACCAAATCCCAGTAGCTCCTGAAGACATTCCAAAGACGGCAATATGTACACCCTTTGGACTCTTCGAGTTCATCCGAATGACTTTCGGATTGTGCAATGCGGCGCAAACCTTTCAAAGGTTCATTCACTCAGTCCTGCGAAACCTCGATTTCTGTTTCGTATATTTGGATGATGTTTTGGTCGCTTATAATAGGAGAACTTTTTTGAAATTGTGTATTGAACTTTGTTAAATACGAGAACATGTCAGAAACCTATTTCGAAGAATAAAAGATCTTAAATTTGTCAAAAGGAAAAGAATACAAGAAGCTCCTAAAAAGCTATTACCTTTGCAACGGCAGGAAGCACGCAGATACCCCTACAATTGTCACACTCAAAGCGGGTTCTCTTCTTTGTAATCTTGACGATCATCTCTCCCTTCCACTCTCTGGGAAAGGTCTCGGATTCCCAAGATTTCGGTATGAGTAAGTATGAGTAACTGCGGTAGCAGCGATAAATACCTCTGCGGGGAGACCGTTCCAGTGTAGCGGCTTTACTCTATTTGAGTGCATTGAGATCCCAAATGATTTCTTTTCTGCTTAGAGGAACCGTCCATATCCGCATGCTACGGTGACTAGCCAAATTGCGGAACCTTACCGAAAGTGAACCGGTTAAGAAGCGCTCTTCCTACCTCTTCAGTTGTTCATCATCGCGGATGAGAAGTCGACGTCTTTCACAGGACTATCAAAAAATTTGCGACCGCTTGCCAGCTCTTTCGTGATGCGGTATATTTTTCTGAAGTTATTGCGATCTGCAGTATTTTTCGTTTCCCCGACCATCGCAATCACTCGTAGCGGTCAATAAAGCTTTCAGCCCCTTCCGTTCATCGAGCCGCGTTCAATGATTCCGCAGTCAGCCAGATTTAATCACGCCCTTTTGGAACGTGGCGACGACCTGTGTAGCACTCGAGAAAGAGTATATTTGATCGCGGCCCATTGTTCGTCCGATGAGGAAGAGAGCTCTCCTAGTATCGAGCGATTTCTGGATCATACAAGCGATCAACTTTGAATTTAGGGGGTTGCAGCACCCCAACCCTGTGAGAAGTCGTGGACGCAAACGGATGGTGGATGCAAAAAACGTAAGTGACCATCAGATAGTGATCCACTTCGAGGTCGATGTAAGCGCATATCCAGGAAACAACTCCTAAATCTACTGCTGATCGCCAAATGGTCGATCTAATTGCTCGAACGGCGTCGGTCAATTTAAACTCAATTGACCGTATGACAGGCTCTATGCTTTGACCATTATCGTTACGGTAGCCAAGTTCGTGTTTGCCCATCACATGTCAGAGCGAGGTCTTTTCAGATCCCATCTGGGCATTCAGATCACCCATCACGTCACCTTTGGGAAGCCTCCTCTGAACTGCATGTAATTATTGTTTAGGATAGTGAGGGTAGGAGGGTAGGTAGGTCCACATCCCCTTGATGTTCAACCGGATCAAATGGAGAGCAACTTACTCTCACGTTTTTTGGTCCACGGATCCTTCGTTTGGGGCATGGCACCCAAGCATTTAAAAATAGGGACTAACGGTGTCGTCCAGGACAGAGGCAACTCATCAGATGCTGCGTCACCTCTGTCCTGGGAGCAGCGTGACCGTAAGTGGCCTCATTAAAGTCAGCATAATGACTGCCTACCGGTCTTTCAGCGAGATTGCCATTTTCAGTTTATTCCAAGATGACTAAATCTGTAGTTACGAAATCGGAGCCGTATCCCCTTCTTTCTGTGAAACTATTCAAATATAATGCCACCCAATCCTGCCGACTTTTCTCAAAACAAGCCGCATTTTTCGAAACAAGCTACACTTTTGATATTGGTCGACTTGATTTTCCGAGAAGATTGTACTCTCCCTTGAATGTTGTGCGTAATTTTCCTCTACAGTGCTACTTATCGCTGACTGTTGCCAGAATTAGATACGCCCACTAGTTTCCGTGAAAGAATATGGTATCCGGATAAGATATATGTATACCCAGACACTTTTTGGACAGATTCTATTGAAGATCTTAGCTTACTGTAATATGGAGTTGTAAAGTGATTCCAACATTCAATATTGGTAGACTGCCCTGACAATATTTTTGATCGGTGTCTCATTTTCATGAATAATTTTCGTCGTTTATCCAACATGGTGAGATAGAACCCTTTCATCGTGGTAAGTTGAGTAATAGCTCTACGGTACAGAAGTGGGCCTGGTTAAATAGCCCTGGAGATCGAAAAGTCCTTACCTAATTCGCGGTTTGTTTACGAATATTGGACTTTGGTTGTGCATTTCAAAATCTAATTCAGTCCTTCGCTTCTACTTTCTGGTGAAGGGTGGCTAGGACCATAAAGATAACTGAAGGTACCTTGCCTTAAAATTAACTAAAAGTTTTATCCTAGGTAGCCCTCACCATGAAAAGATTTGTCTCGGGGAAGTCTAACCAACAAGGCCTGATTAATCTAGAACTATTGTGGTACCCAATTTGCGCCTTATACCTAAGCTAGCTTCATCGGATTAGTTCGTCGAATATAAAAATGACTAGACAACTATTGCATTTGTGAAGTGGCCGATGCTCGTGGCAGAGTGGCTGATATAGCCTAGTTCCCGCATCATTCGAGGGACTATTCTGCCTTTTTAGTTAAACATGAAGACTAATGGACGAAGAATCTTGACTTCTATAAATTGTGGCCTGTGAAGCTTCCATGCCCCGGAGGGGTCCCAGTCGTGACAGGCTTTTTATATGCTGGTGGGCGACATAAATTGTCGACCAATGGAATGCATGTCATAAGCTCCGCAATTTAGCACAATTTTATACGCATCAGAAAGGCCGAGTATAGATCAGCAAAATAAAAGCAGGGCTCGCAGCTGGTAGAACCTAGTCAACGAGGTAAATGAGGCCGCCTGAGGATTTGGCTATCAACTTGTCACTCGAAAAATCGGAGCTCTGTGGAAACCAAGCATACTAAATACCGACTAGATGGACCTCATTGTAAGGCTATTATTCCCCAGATATCCAGCGCAGAGGACGTGGAGGACTTCCCGCCTTTCAGAATGAAAGAGCTCGAAGAAGCAGTTCTCACCATGAAAAATAAGGAGGCGCAGGTCCTGATCGTATTCCCTGGGAAGTTTCCAAAGTGGTATTCCGCCAGCGGCCAGACATACTGCTCCACGCATTCAACGTTTCACTAAAGGAGGTCATTTTCCTTGTCACTGGAAGGTGGCAAGACTCGCATTAATCAGCAAAGGAAAATGACACCTCAAGCTGGCTGTGTATGCTTGACACGGCTAGGAAAGTGGTCTAAAAGCTCCTCAGGAGTAGACTCCCTGAAGCGATCCGTGCTGCCAGGGACTTATTTCCAAGGCAATTCGGATTCAGAGTAGGAAAATCCATGGTGGATGCTGTTATAGAGGTCGTGGATGTGGTTCATTGAGCTGAGGCACACAACCGCCAATCGCCAGAGATAACGCTTGATATCAGAAGTGGCTTCAATTCCATAAGATGGACATGAAGGTCCGGGGGGTATAACGTGAGTACCTGCCGTGTAGGCATATTCCCACGGTTCTCTTCAGATACTAAATAACTGTAAATAACCGGGCCGAGAGCACATCCTCCAGGAACATATGCTCTCAGAAGGCCATCCCGGTTCCCATAATGCCAGATAACCTTTGGTGAGGCTTTGTGACAGAAACCACTTTTGATGAGTCCCTTGCAGACTCGGGTCTGATCGCCCTCCTCGAGTAAGTGGGGACGGCACTCACACAGGGGAGCTTTTTCCAGACAACTTTGTTGTGTTGCGCATTGCGTTGGAGTTCTTCTTGTTGCGAAGAAGATCGACCTGGACCAGGTAGCCAGGGGTTCGCTGGACTAATAACCTCCTCACTACTCTCCACGGCGGTTGATGAAAGAAAATCCCTGACTTGAGGGTAAAATCAAACCATTCGAGACTAATTCTCTGATGACAGGTAGGTGTTTAGTTGGTAGTTTGACGGCGTATCGTTGCGGAAGTCCAATATTTCGTGAACCTACCCTAACCAAAAAGAAAATATTTTTCCATAAATTCTTTATACGACTACGTACGTACTACGTTATAGATGATTTCCTTACAAATGTTATGTAGTATTAAATACTCAATCTATTCTTGAAATTTCAAAATGTTATTCAACTGACACGTGTGCGAGAGTTATCCTTTTTCAGTTTGTTAGCTTTCTCTTAAGAATATGCTTTGTGTATGTTCCGGCAAATTTCCGGATTATGTTGCATGGACATATGTACATCCGAAAAGGACGAAATACCCCTTTTGCGTCAACCGTTGTTGTTCTCCTTTTTGTAAGAGCTCAAATCAGTTGGTAGCTGAGATAGGACGACCCAGCCAAAGTGCTAGCATCTTCTCCTTATATCTCCTCAGCAACATGGGATCTAACGGCTTTCAAACACTATCCCACTAGGATGCCTATTTCTCTCTTTGAATGTATATCGCTGTGGGCCCCAATTAAATAGGAATAATTTGAAATTCCTGAAGCGCATCCGCTTTTTGTTCAATTTGAATAATGTTATTTTCTCTATTCGCTTTCGGTCTCCTGGAAGTGACTGAATGTCGTGGATTCTCCGAACGCAGCAAAGAACTGAAAAATGGACAAACAGAAAGGATGCTGCCTAGAATTTTGCCAGGATTGGATGCGGTGATTGAAGAAAGGTCTTCGGGTGACACGGCAGCCAAGCATAAAAAATATACGCAAAATACAAGAAAAGGTTGTTTTCAGATAAGATACAAGTATTTTATTATGCGCCGCCTGTAATTTGACGCAGAAAAAAGATAAATATTAATAAAGATGGAGTACACAAATGACGCCCAAGAGATTGGAAATTGGATTAATTTTTGGGCAAAATGTACTATTTTGAATACGTTCGCTTTGGAAATAGACACTTTTGGGATTCGTTTTAAAGATTTTGGGTGGGTCCAATGAATAAACAATTATTTTATGTAAATTAGATTTCGGAAGAATCAATTCTTTTGCAACCTCGGTTAAATATACACAAATTTTATCTAAGAATATTTTAAGAAAAGGTTTTTTTCAGATACCTTGGTCGTCGTCAATAATTAAATTGGGAATTTCAAATACCGAGAACATACTTAGAAGCCTCTTAGAAAAGTATAATTTTCGAAACGAATCTTTCTTCTGTTTTCGTGTATCTAAATATAGAAAGCTACTTCAATTAAAACCAGTCGTGAAACCAGCATTTCAGTGGAACTTCAATATTCATTGGCGACCTTTACGGTCGAGCTTAAACCTATTATATATCAAAGATACAGAGATGAGGGTGACATCGACAAAGATTGCTATGACAATGCTATGCAAAGAAGCTGATTTCAGCCCTCGTAAGCTAATTGTCCACAGGTCAATTTAAATCCAGTCGCTCTCTATAGTTCTGAGTGTTGGCCGACCATAAAAGACAATGAACGGCGTCTTGCGGCAATGGAGACGAAGATGCTACGTTGGACTAGTGGCGTCACACGTTTAGATCACATTCGAAATGAGGATATCCGAGATCGTTATGGGGTTGCACCGATCGTGGAAAAGTTGCGAGAGAGGCGTCTTCGATGGTATGGTCACGCGATTCGTGCAAACGAGAATTCACTTGCCAAGATTGGTCTGAACATCGAAGTCGATGGTAAACGACGAAAAGGCAGACTTAAGCAGCGGTGGCTTGATACGCTGGATGGGGATTTGAAAGCCTCGAGATTGCACGTATATTAGGCATTCGATAGAGCCAAATGGCAAAGCCGATCACGACGAGCCGCCCCCGCTTGTGAACAGGACAAAGGCTGAAGAAAAAAGAAAAAGGACTAGGCAACTCGGGGGCTGTTTTCTCAGTAGTAAAATTAAGCCGACCCCGCTTGTAAACGGGACAAAGGCTAAACGAAAACAAGAAGGTACTCAGAAATAAAATTGTCTTTATTATCACATGTGAGCAATGCCAAAGTGGCGTTCAGTTATCAGATAGAAGGGGTAAAGCAGGTTTAACACTTTTCGGAGATCGGATATTGGCTTCTTACGTTTGTTAGCGACACATAAGCCAAGGATCTCAAATGACAGCGTGCTACAGAGCGAAGGATTTTAGTTGTCGACCTAGCTCTGGAAAGTTGCATTTGATAAGTCCGTGTGCTCTGCTGTTGAGCAGCTTTGTAAGGTTTGCGGTATTTCACTGGAATGATGGATGGTGCGGACATTTCGGTAGCTTGCTGGGTGGACAGTTCATACAGGAAACCGTCCTTCTGCTTCTTAGAGTAACTGCCTGGAGCGTGTGTCGTGGCAGATTTTGCACACTTGTAAGATATGTTTCAATTTATCTCGGCGTGGCCAACTCGTTGACAATTTTTACATTGGATCACTTCGAGGTTTCCAACATCTTCGAATTTTACTATTGCATTAAGTAACCTCTTGATTTTCGTAAGTTTAGGTACATTGAAATTAGGTCTAAAAGACAGCAGCCATAAATCGAACTGGCGGTTGTCTCGAAAGGAACGTCGGGTCGAATATTCCCTAACGTCGGAGGCGTCAGAGAGTCCGGCATGGGCGAAGGCTCTTCCAACTCCGAGCGAGTATGCTTCACGGCTGCGGCAGAGTTGAGGCGAGTGTTACTGTTGCGGCTTTCTATGTCGCCGGTTGGTATTGAGGTGCTGACCTGTCGAGCTTTTTGAAAGCGTTTTATTTGAGCGCGGAGATCAATGTTCGATATATTGTGTTGAAGTATGTGCGCAGTCAGAAAATTAATCCGTGCAATGGGATTATTTCTGCGGCGCTCGTTCGCTATACACTCCCCCTCTTCGGCGGAGGACTCCAAATGTTCTTCTTCCGATGACTTAGTAGCTGACTAGGCTCATTTTGGATGAGGTGACAACAAACAAGAGGACGCGTCCTCTAGTTATAGGGTGACGGAGATATCTGCTGACCGGTGAAAAACTGGTCGACTTAGCTGCGGGTTCGTGTGGCTGTTCTTTGTTTCATGGAGCAACGTCCGTGTCTGGCGGCTGACTCGACTGAACTGACTTCTGAAAGCGGTGCGGCCAAACATGTGTTAAGTACAAATTCAGTTCAAGTTCAGCCCTAAACCAGGTCGAGGTGATTTTTTTGTTGGGGATAGTGGGAGAGATTACCGCCTGTCGTTACTTTCGGTCACGCTGCTCCCAGGGTAGAGGTAAGGCAGCGTCTGATGAGTTACCTCTATTCTGGACGAAACAGCCAGTCACCTTTTTTTGGACCACGAAAGAGGAAATAAGTTGCTTCCCAAGTGGTCCGGTCCGTCATTAAGTGGGAGCGGACTCAGGACTCCCAGCATCTTCAACGAAAAAGTCCAGCTGAAACAAATCAGCATAAAAAGTTACAATGAAGTTTTTCATGGTACACTTTGTTGGATGCCTTGTAGTCTCCGCTGGTCTCACAGTTGGTGTATTTCAACGCTTTGATCATTTTATACCCCGGGTCATTCCTGAAACAAGAGCTTTTCTCGATTGTTTTCATTCGTGGAATCGATTTTACCGCGAACCTGCTGACGGAATACTTGCGGAAGGACTCTTTCATATGTTATACAGTTTACGCCTTTGACATTCAGCGATCTTCTAAACCAGTATGACCTGTAACATATTTAAACCACATTGTATTCAGTGCAAGTGGATACCTCAGAAAGAGAAAATCGCTCACTGTTGACTACTCTGCGCACATATATCGATGTTGGCAAGAGAGTTGGGTTCCCAAGTTATCATCTAACGACTGTGCTCTTACTTTAAGTAAGGACGTCTCGGTAGGTACTTTACAATGGTTGCCTTGTTTGATGTGAGCCTGGAAGTCCGTCCTCAGGATAAACTTGCTTACAGGCAGGGAGACACAGAAGAAGGATTACAATTTGAATTTCAAGCCCGAGATATCGGGTAGAAACAACTCTTTCATCTGAACAGTGCAGGGGGTTGATACAACGCCTAGTTGTCAATGGAACTGTCAAAAATATTTAACAACAGTAGAAGGATATGAGCCGTATTAATCTAAATGGCTCCAAACATAAAACACCAACTGAAGGGGCTGACTCAATCGGGCCTCGGGAAACCAACTACCCCCTCTTAGCCACGTTTTCGTTGGTCTTAAACTGCGACACATGAAATTTCTTTATTCGTTTAGACCATGTCGCGATCTCAACGGAGAAGACCGTTGCGATGATGCTAAAAGGCATCCTACGTCGTCTACCTTACGTAAAGTTGAACGGACTGTCTTTACAGATCCGGCAGAAAGTGACCTACTTGGGAGTCACGATCGCGGAACGCATGTCCTTGGTCGCGCAGGTGCGCGAGCTCAGGTTACGGTTGACTAAATTGGTGTGTATGTTGAGGCGAGTGATGAGGTGTGAGTGGGGTCTAAGCAGGAGAGCTGCTAGATCCATTTATGTGGGGCTCTTTCTTGCATGTTCTACGTGTGGGTCCCTTATGTTGTGTGATTTGGCGCTGAAGGTGAGGGGCAGAAAGCTGCTCTACGCTTGTAAGCGAGTGGCTTTGTTAGCGTGTCTTCCAGTGTGTCGTACGGTCTCGACCGACGCCATGCAAGTCTTGTTGGGTGTTCCTCCTCTTTATCTGGAGGTAGTACGGCGTGCCACGGCCTACAGGGTGAGGAGGGGCGTACCTTTGCTGCAAACAGATTTAGTTAGTTTTAACGAGGTTGAAGGGCTAGGGCCGCTTGCGGTCAAAAAGGTGTAAGACGAGAGTGTAACATCTAAGTGGCAGCTTAGATGGGATGAATGTGGGAAAGGTCGGGTCACATATAAGTACGTCAGACATATGTCTGCCAGAGGAAGTTCCGTCGTGGACTTTGGGCTTAAGATGGGCTTCCTCCTGACTTGGCATGGTAGCTTGAATGAGTTCCTCTTCAAGCGCAACCTTGCGTCCAGTCAGGGTTGTGTTTTATGTGGGGATGACTCGGAGGACTGGCTACATGTTCTCTGTGTCTGTCCAGCGTACAGTGACATCTGTAATCTAGACGACATGGGCGTTCACGTATTGGACGGTATCTACGATGTTAGCCAGTACCTTGCTAGCAGTGGGACACTTAAATGCGCTAATGCGTTCGCGCGTGCTGCCTTCCGGCGAAGAAGGGAGCTTCTCGACGCTGCTTTGCTTGCAGCTGATGGACAAATGGCCTAGTGGCCGCGGTGGTTAGCCACCAGTCTTGTGTGTTTGGTGTTAGTGTTGTCTTGTGATGTCCTTTGTGCTGTATTGTACGCATAGCGGTAGTAAGCTGGTGAAAGGTTCCGTCGCGGTTCTCCGCCTCGGGCTGATTCCAGTTAACCCGTTGGGGAGTTCCGTCCCTACGTACTCGAGGAGGGTGATCAGACCCGAGTCTGCAAGGGACTCATCTGAAGTGGCTCTGCCACGAAGCCTCACCGGAGGTTATCTGGTACCATGGGAACCGGGATGGCCCTCTGAGAGCATATGCTCCAGGAGAATTCCTGGAGGATGTGCTCTTGGTCCGGTTATTTGCGGTTGGGAGTTTCATGGTGGTTGTGGTTATGCCTACATCGCGGGCAGAGCTCCTCGGAGCTCCAGCGTGGAGATGCGCTGTACAACACGGGTGCCGTACTCCTTAGTTGCGGCAGAGGTGTTAGATAGGCCTCGCATCCACTGGTATGAATACGGAGCCTGCACTCAGTATAAACCAGGACCGCTGTGCTTGTATGGCGGGGCTCTGATTGTGGTCCCAAAATCAATCCGTGTCCAAAGAGGACCGTGGGATTATGCCTTCTCGGCAGGTACTCACGTTAAAACCCCAGGACCTTTATTCGTTTAGACCAATCTTTGCCAGCGAGTTATAATCAGTACGGACAGCGGGATCATACTATCGACGACAGTGCCTTGGAACTTCGTGAAGTTGGGTGCAATTTCATGTCGATCGGGAATATTTTCATTTTGGATGCCATTTTAGATCTCCACAATACGGCGTTTATTGTCTTTTGTGACCACTCATCATTCGCAGCTATAGAAGATGATAGGGAGAGTGCCACTTAATCCAGGTTTCGCTGTTACGTGAAGTGATTATGTGATATCGTTCACAGTCGCCTGAGAGAATCGATCGGGGCTGAGCGTGTTACAGTCACTCTAAGCGGCGCTATCGGTATTACTAGAGTCGATTTTCAATATCATCGTTTTCATCAGATTCAGCCATAGACCATGTGAGTGAGGCGTGGGAAAGTCACCATTAAATTAGAAAGAAGACATTGAATCGCAATTTTTTTGATTAGAGGACGAATATAAAGAAGGGGAACGGTTGAAGCTAATGCCTATTACTCAGTACGGTTTTAGGGAGTAAGAAAATGACCCTCGGCCTTCCTATCTAGTGACCTCTATTCAGAGAAACTCGAATATTTTGGCATATAATGCTACAAGAGATAAGAGTGGAGTGGAAATGAAGTCCAAATCGGATCCTTTTTGCAAGAGGTAATTTGGTCATCACCGAGAGCAACGTTATCCCTAGGCAATCGAGATTCGTGGCTGGATTCGCAAAGGAATAAGTAGAGCCCCAAGATCAACATGAATACTGCTATTGTAATAGATGAGCGTAGAATGTAGCAAACTTCAACAGCATTTTTTTCATTGGCATAAATGAGCTCTGTGAGTTCATTAAGTAGAAGTGGAGTATCTACCAAAATATCAGGGCTCTGATGCGGTGTGTTAAATTGTCCTATTTTAAGGCGTTCGAGGTAAAAAATGAGCAAAGGTCTTTTGGCAAAGTCGCGCGAAAAATACAGGTGACACTTCCTCAATATAAGGTAGGTGAGAATGCGGCAGGCAGTGTAGAGACGGAATATGTGAACCACTTGGTACTCCCTAAGCATCCGAGAAGGAAAAAGCCTTTTGGTCCAAGAAAGCTAAGTCGGCGAAAGTTCCGGGTAGCTCTTGACAAAACGGGAAGAATCTGCAGCTCGTAAACTCGAACAATAGAAAAGAACATTTGTTCGGAAATAATCATCATTTGCAAGAAAGGGGATATGACTTAAGCCGATATCCTTCAGAAAGTTAAAGCCGATCGAGAATTGACAGACCTGGGTGGTATCAGGCGTACGCAGAGAGGTGATCTGATGTTAGAGGTAAATAAATCCACGGAGAAGAGTTAGAGCTAAATAAATCCAGGGACAAGGGTGGGGGGTGAACAAGCAAAAGTGAAAGCTCGAAAGCAAGAGATAGTAATCAAGTATAAAGGCCTAGACGACGTCGTGCGTCGTGCGCTAAGGGAACAAATCAACCTCAAACTAATAGAAGAGAGTGCGATGAAGAAGATGAAGAAAACATGTGAACGTACACAGACCGCTATTATGAACTTGCCGGCGGAATCAGGGCTTAAATTGATTACCGCAGGAAGGTAAGAATGGGCTGGGCTGTGCGCCAACTTAGAGAGCAAATCTCTCGAGAGATGCTTCAAATGCCTCAATCATAACATCATAAACGGAGGAGGCGACAGTCGAATGAGCATTACAAATGGAAAATTTGGATAGCTGAGTGGTTCACCGGAGTTTTTGAGAAAGAAACATTCCTGGTTGCTTTAGAAGGAGATTACGAGCTGAAGGAAACGACCCTGGAAAAAGTAAGCCAGCTATGTCAGAATGTAACTGAGGCATACGATTCTACAATACCGGAACGGAGGTTCCATTACCCTGCAGGGGGAACTAAGAAATCTTGCTGTTGAGATCATGGTGTCTGTGAGCGAGGAGGCTTTGCCAAAGGACAAGGGTGAAGCCAGAACATGGACAGATGGAGAGAGAACACTGTGATCTTCTGAAGTAGCTCAGTAGCCAAACGGGAAAGTAAGCGGAATTACCTTGAGGTAAATACACGGTTGGGGCGCTGCTTACAAGGTTGTAATGAACAAGATTCGTGGGCAAAAGCCACCTCAAGTGACGTACCCGCGATTCTTGTTGAAAATAATTGCCATTCTTTTCTCATAACATGAAGAATGTGGCTCCCAGCCCAACAGTCTGACAATATCTGGGGTGTCCGAGGAGGAGCGCGAGAGATCTAGATTGGGGATAATAAGGCTTCGGAATTAGATAGGATTTTGAATAAAGTTCTGAAGTCGGCCATTAAAATCAGGTGCACTTAGTTCATAAACACATTTGAATCATGCATGGTGGAAGGAGTATTTCCGGCCAGTGGAACAAGCAAAGGTTGGTTACCTGGGGCACTCACTTCATATTGCCCTATCTGTCTTTTAGATACTATGGAGAAGAGGTTGGAGAGTGTGGTATACAACAGGCTGTTGCTGTTCATTCAGTTGGTGGATGGTTTATCAGCAGTATGTGTTTCGGAGAGCGCGATCGACGGTCGATGAAATAGCAACGGTCGTGAACTTGACTCGGGAAGCATCGGCTGCAGGTATGTGCTGCGCGGTGGTAACGTTGGATGTTAGGAATACCTTTAACTGTTTGGCCTTCGCATGCCGAAGGAGGCAACGTTGGTTGGTTTTTTAGACGACCCAGCGTAACCATCAAAGCTTATTATGAAGCGCTGACAAAAATATACTGCCAAAATCCAGATTGGTAATGACGAGGTCATGGGTCTGGGTGGGGGTGCTGGACAACACGGTGAACAGGGAAAGGTGAGTTTGGCTTACCGGCTAATCGCGCTGAAGGTGTGCAGTGTATATAGGTCAGTATCCGCTGAGGCAGTCTGGATCATCTTTGGGATGATTCCTTTGGATCTTCTAGCGAATGAGGCACACGGTCTTTACTGGAGAAGGAGGGCGAATCCTGACACAGGAGAAAGCTCTAATTTTAATGCTCCTAAGCAGGTGTTAGCGGTAATTCAATTTTTTTTTTCTTTTTTTATTCTTTATTTTTTTTTCTTTGGGATAGATTGGTTTGCGTTCATGATTGGCAAAATCGAGCTCATGGCGAGCTTCCCTACCTCCTGCCAATATAGTTATCTGAGGGGTATTAATCCACTCTAAGGAATTCTATGATGACGACTTTGTTTAAGGACCTAAGGCTTGTCGTAACAGTGTCTCCACATTTCGGTTTATGCGAAAATATTGGCGAGTTTCTGACTATGAATTGGGGAGCTTCTGACTATGAATTGGGGACTCTGTTCCGAAATCTTCTAACAGATAGATGGGAGGAAGCTATCAAATTATAGAAGTTTGTTATAGAGACTAAAAATGGAATTTTCTATTCAATTTCAAGTGTCTTCTCTACAAACTGTTTTCAAAAACTAAAACTTTGAGGATCATTCAGCGAAAGCATGCGACGATGAATGGAAGGTACCTCGCTCCTTTAAAATAATTAATCTTTTTCGCCATCCACTCATACAGACAACTATGACCAGTTTTAATTCCAATTCTCAGCCATTATGCATGGATTAGCCTTGTCGCTGACACACAAAACGCCATGAATAGGAAGAACTATCATTCGAACATGAAAATGGTTTCGTCCTTGCTCTCGAAAAACCCGTCAGTCAGGCAAACAGGCTGAATTTGGCTGACTGCCGGATGAATTTTAATTTGAAAACTTTCCGAATGGCATTTCTAAAAATGAATAATAAATATAAAACTCTCAAATTCATTATATTAAATGATTCTGTGTAGAATGCAATAGTTTGGAGGGGTGAATGCAGTGGATGCTGGTCGACATTTTTGGGGGGTGTGTTAGTTTCAGGGGATCACTTTATCATTCGAATGGGACGTGGAGCGTGAAGGCTATTCTGGTGAAAATTCCGTAGCACAACTCATGCAGCAACTCAGAAATTGGGCAAAAGCAATGACCCTAGGACCGATGAGCTGTGAAAATGTCAAATTTCTCCCCAGTTCACACTGAATGTCACCCCGTATTTTCCTTGTATCTTTCACCACTGTTAAGGTCAGGACGAAATATCATCATCTTGTCTTGCTTCATTCCCAGCTTCTCGCCAACTCGACATTTACTGTCACCAATCAGTCAGCCGGTGAAGCCAATCGGTGTTTGTATCCATTGACTTGATTCCACTCAGAATCGCACCCTCAGGATATTGTTGCTTTTGTATTTCACTATTACAATTTCTAGACTCAGCAGGCTTAATGGCTCGTGAAATTGAAATTAAAATGTTATAGACATTGCCTCCAGGTGAGGTGGCTGAGTGAATGAGCGCCGGGCAAAGTGGAAGCACGGATGCCAAAAAACAAGACCAGACGCGGGGGAGCACAATAACATTATTTAATGGATATCGATCGTCGATTTCTTCCTTTCCGTTAGGACAATAAACAGACCGGCAATAATGGAGCACGCCCCAATGGGGAAGGGATATAAGAAAGGAGGCGTTTGATTGCGATTAGCAGGAGTTCACGTTTCGTGGATACGCTGGAAACGTGGGCATTAAATAAGCTCTTTCTAGCCATAATGAAATATTTTATGGAAAGAATCTTTTAGTTTGCAGTGCCTTTAGATATTTACGATTTGAAAAATAAACACATTCGACAGAATGTCCGTCATTCCAAAAGACATTACCACTCTCTCCTACATTTTCACTGGGAAAAATCCCTCGAAATCCCAGCCACGCGATTAGACCAACATTTAAAATTTGTTATCTTCAATTCTCGTGAAAAACGGAGTTTCTCAAGAAGAAAAACCATCTGAAATCTCCACGCGAAGCAACTGACTGTTACTTAATAGCAACAATAGCAATCGGAATAAATTAAAATCTCGATGTTTCCTTCCTCTGGCCGCAATGTCAATTTCAATTAATTTCACATCATTTGCTAAGGGAATCGTAGCGTTCAATTTCATTTTTAGGTTCCTTTCTATGTAGATGGAGTTCCTGGAGCTGGCTCGGGAGAAATTTCTTATGAAAGATATTAAATTTGATTGAAAGTAGGATTTAAAATCGTTTTAAATTGAAATGGGTTGTGCACTGGAGTTAGGCTTCTAGTCAATGTGTCAGTTTGTTTATAAATCTTATCCTCTCCGGGACTGGCTCTTCACTTGGGTGGGTTCGAGTTTTGCAACCATCTTCGTGCTTATTTCATTCCTTTTTCGTAATCGCAACCCACCAATGATGCGGTCAAGATTTTGTATTATGGGTATCACGATTATATTGTCAAAGGACGTCGCACTACGTCTAGAACTATTATGCCCCATTTCTAGTAATATATGGTTGCCATTCATCCCTCAGTACAGCGCAGCAACCGTACTTACGCGCCATCACTTGCGGTTATCCGAAATGCGCTTCAGATCCCCCCCACGACTTCCCGAGACGCTCACACTCGCTCCTTCACTGTTCTGCGCCAAGTGCCCTTGGGGCGACCCACTCGTCGGCCATCTGGGAAGAGTGGATTCCGCTGCATGGTGTAGTCTGCAATGTAATTTTCGTCCCTCCTTAAAGTGTGACCTATCCACTGCTACTTCCTTTTCTCCCATCAAAGTGCGTACGAGTAGCAGACCTGTGTGCCGACTAAGTTCTTCGTTTGAGATAGTGTCAGGTCAGCGCACCCCGATGACACGACGCAGACAACCATTGACGAAAGCTTGGAACTTTTGGGTAACAGTGGAGTTCACTTTTCATGTGCTAGTCCAACAATAGGACAGAGTAACCATTACTTGATCTTGGTATTGCAGTAACTCCATTTTCAGATCTGGAACAGGGCAGCGAAAGCGGATCTAGCTCTGTTAATGCCTCGGGTGACATTTATTTTGGTGTCACCGTCCGTAGAAACCCCAATCCCTACATACACAAATTGATCGACTCGTTAGCTGCTCCGCCCATTAATTCAGATAGGGAGAGTGCATTGGCCCGTCAGATTGAGAACTTTGGTTTTGTTGGTGTTTATCTTCAGTCCAAATCTACTTTCCTGCCCTTCCGAAATCAGAGCCATTTGGTCAAGATCCATGACCCGATGAGAGAGCAAATAGGTGCCATCAGCGTAGTCAAGGTGCTTGAGGAAAGATGTCATTGTCCATTGAACTCCTTCACGTTCTCCGAGTAAGGCAGCTTGAAGCAGCTTGAGCTACCGATAACAAGAAGCTATTATTTTCTCTGGAATGGCCCTCCTACGTAGAGCACTCCTGATACACTGTATGTTCATGCTATCCAAAGGTTTCTCCAACTCGATGAAGAGCAGGTGCTGCGAAGATCTGAGCTCCGCGCATTGTTCGAAAATGATCCAATCGTGCCAAACGGAAACCTGCCTGCTCTCTGGTGATCAAGCTTTGGAGATGTTCTTTCATGGGTTCTAGAGTTCTTTTTCTTCTTTTCCTTCAGCCTTTGTCCCGCTTACCATCGACTTTGACGTTCAGACCAATCTCGTTTGGGCGAATTATGCGACCATACCATCAAAGACGCCTCTCTTGCAGTTTTTCCCCATATCGAAGGCGCATATCCTCATTTCGGATGTGATCGAAACGCCACTAGTCCAAAGCAACATCTACGTCTCCATTACCGCAAGACGCCGTTCATTGTCTTTTATACTCGGCCAACACTGAGAACCATAGAGACCGACAGGACGGATAACACTGTGGTAAATTTTAGATTTAAGACCTTTATTGATACGTCGATCACAAAGAACACCAGTTGTGGAACGCCACTTCATTCAGGTTGCATTAATGCGTGTAGCAATTTCATAACGTAGTTCTCCATTGGCTGATAACATTTGCCGAGATCACTGCCGCTGACAGTGATTGTGCCTGATTCATGGGAATCGGTCGTCAAAAACTCAGTTTTATTCAGATTCAATCTGAGACTGTGTTGCATGGGGGGGATCATTCCATTTTTGGACACGGTGGATTCCAGAGTTATTTAAGCTATGATCTTGGCAACGGAAGATACTCCTCCAATTGTCACGCTCAAAACGGGTCCCCTCCTTTGGGATATTGACGATCTCTGGGAAAGAGCACGGATTACCAAGATTTCTGTGCGAGTGGGAGAAGTAGATCATCCGCAACTGCAGGTACAGTTATAAATAACTCTACGGGGAACCCGTCAAGCCCAGTGGCTTTACGACGCTTGAGTGCATTAATGGCCGAAATGATTTCTCTTCTGCTTGCAAGACTGTTCCTCTGCATGTTACGGTGATTAGCCTTTCATCCACAAGAGGAAGAATTTCATCGGATGTGATGCGGTTAAGAACGACGATGAAGTGTCCTTTACATCTCTTCAGTTGTTTATCATCGTGGATGAGTGGTCGACCGTTGGCGTCCTTCACAGGACCAGCGAAATATCTGCGACCCCATGAAAGGTCTTCCGTAATGCGGTATACATTCCTGATACCATTGCAGTAAATTATCTCTTGTTGCGGCATACACTATGCTGAACTTCCCGAGCGGGTTACGCCCGCCATCGATTCTCGTAGTCAGTGGAGCCTTCAACCCTTGTGTTCTTGATCTTCCCCTTCGGAACGTGGCCGTCGAGCGGTGTAGCACCCTAGAAAACAGCACTTTTGATAGTGGCCCAATGCTCATTGATATTTTCAGGCGAATTACTCAGTATATCTTCCGCTCGATCAGCAAGATAGCTCTCCTACTGCTGAGCGACAGGTCGATGTTGTACTTAGGGGGTCACAGCTCCCCACCCCATCGAGAAGTGGCAGACGCAACACGCAAGCGACCATCAGATGGTGATCCCTTTTAAGGACGATGTTCTCTTGTTACGCACATCCAGAAGACAACTGTTAAATCTGCTGTTGATCGCGAAGTGGTCGATCTGATTGCTCGTACGGCGACGGTGAGTTGAAACCCAACTAACCTTATGTCAGGCTCTGTACTCGCACAATGTGCGACCAATGATGAGGCCGTGGAAGTTGCAGAATTCCACTAACCTCCACCATTATCATTGCGGCCGCCAAGACCGTATTTCCCCATCACATCTCTGAGCAAGGTGTTGTCAGATTCGACCTTGGCATTCAGATTACCCATCACGATCACAATATTATCTTTAGGAAGCCTTCCCTGAACTGCGTTTAATTACTCATTGAAAGCATAATTCTCCACTACATGGCTCCCAGGTCAAGAGGGTGCCCGCTGCAGTAGAAGTCAGAAGCAACCTGACATAGAATTCGCGTCTGCTACCACTTGGCTTCCCAGAGTACAGAAACACATTGCTTCAAGAGGGAGAGGAGTACTCTTCAGAGTCCCAACACTTTAAGTCCCTTAGGCACAGAATGCCCACTTTATATCGTTGAAATTCCCCCAACTTAGCGGGAATTTCAACGATATAAACTGAGCATTCTGTGCACGAGCATTCTGAGAACCATCGCTGCCGTTGTCGTGGAGCGTGTGCATATTCCAACCAATTACCGCTTTCGACAGCCAAAGGTCGCTTCTGTCAAGTTAGTCCTCATCGCAAATGTTGTTGAGATTTCAGTAGCAATAAAGTTTAAAAATTTGCAGGTTGCTAGCCCAGGAATTTGCCTCCCTTTGAGACGTTTCATTGCCTACAGGGATCAGTCGTCTAGCCGGATCTTGAAGAGTTTTCCTTTGCCCTCCTTCTGCCCTGCTTCTAAAGACTCTCCATAACCGTATGTGGAGTTCCATGTTTTGAGTGATGAGAAGGCGCAGAAGCTTCCCGATCTTCGGGAAGCTAAACCGTCACCATGTGTGCCTCTGGTATGTCATCCGCAGCACATGTCGACATTTCCGTTCCTTTTGTTCCTGGCAGCTGGCGACTATAGTCCTAAGCTAGCACCGGTATCCCCGTTTGGGTAGCCTAACAGTATATGATCTGGCCGAAAGCGTATACCGGTGAACACAAGCTTCTTATTCCGTTCCCCACACATCTCCTTGACGATGGGGTCGTCAATTATTTGCTGCTTCTCACGAGTGAGTATTTGCTAAGGAAATACTTTCGCAGTATAGCCGGTTGAATGCTCTTTACCGCATCAGCATAACTAACGGCGCGCCCCCTGACTTCAGCCTACACCCCAGACCGCCCCGAAATTTCCCCTTTCTTAGGCTCTTGTTTGGGACTAATTTCCGCAGCTCCCTACTTTCTTGGCTCGGATAATGATTGCTTAGGTCTGCCCTGAGCGCTGTTAAGGATCTCTTCTGGCTTAAGGTCTTCTTTCAGATTGCGCAGATACCATTTAGCACCTGCATGACTGATACAGTGATCTCAGACGTACTTTTACTAATACAAGCTTTTTGAGCGGGAAACTTTCTTGGTCGCGGACTTCGCAGTAGGCTAATGTTGACCTTGACTCCACAGCTTGGCCTCCCAATTTTTCGCTTTTTGGGTATAATCACCTCGCTCCCAGTACCTCAGGGGTCGTTAGGGACTTTTAATGGGTCGCTTACGATACGGGGTGTAACGCCCCCGAGGTGCCCGAGTAAGTAGTTCTGTCCCCTAGCTGGCAGTATACCTGCGTCCTAGGTAGTAGCCTCGAGAAAGCTTCTCGGTGAAGAGTGAACCGCGAATGACCGGTACACGTCGGGACACACTGGGAGTCTCCGGAGCCGTCGACAACTCTCTGTCGGCGTCGACGGGGTGATGTGAGCGTAGCTCTGCCAAGGTGGTAGTTGCGACGTGTATCAGGAGCTAGCCCCTTCGGGACCTTGGTCGGGAAGTGTGCATTGAACCGGTGTTACTAGACCGCGTTGCATCGAGCGAGCGCTGATTCGTCCGTGAATTCCGGGATCAGCTAAGCGTAGGTCAGGCCTCAGGGAACTGGGGTAGGGGCAGTGTCCCCGAGGGTATACCCGTTCTTCACTATTGCGGCCCGCTCCCTTGCACACGATGCGCTGGTTACTTTTTCATGGAGAATATTCAGAAACTTATAGAAAAAAACGATGAAACAACAGACAAGGAGGAAGAGCTGAGTGCGTTTGGGTGGAATACAAAAATGCGTCGTTCATCGCAGCGATCAGTGAAAGAGGCAACGAGGGCTGACATACCCGATGAGACACCGGGGCGCCCAAATAAAGAGGAAGCCTCATCAAGTGGCGCGATTGACCGTGCGGAGATGGCAACTCTAATACCTTGCAGTGCCCCTGTTCTGGAAGTAAGCTCAGTGAAAAACGCTAGTCCTGAGCAGATGGATTTGGACACAAATCGAGTGGAAGTGCATTCGACCGTCCTCGCTAGAACCGAAGAGGAAAGGCTCATCAGAAAGTGCGCAGCAGTGGTGAAACGTATGCGGTCGGCAACGTTCCTTCAGCAAAGGCGTCAAAAACGGGCTGATGGAACTGGAGGAACTACTGGACCGCATTTCGTTTTATAGACGAACGTGGAGAGCAGCGGAAGACGATTGTAGAGCAGAAACAGTCGCACTCCCCGCTGAGAATGCTGCTTGCGTCAAACGGACCGCAGATAGCCCTCTGCAAAGTGAACTGGAGAAGAAGCGGAAAGAGGACGACGTGCCTGAAGGAGACTTTATCGAAGTAGTCTCCAAGGCCCAAAAAAAGAAGGCGAAAAAGGAGAAAAAGAAACAACGGACTCCGTCGCCAGAGGCACGTCTGTCCAAAAACAAGGAGGCTGCTAACCAAAAGCCAGTAGCGGAAAGAACGAGGAAACGAAGAAGGACTAGACCGTCGGCTCTGCTCATTAAGCCGACGGAAGGCAAGACATTTGCGGAAGTCCTTAGTGAAATCCGCTACAGGATGAAACCCAAGGAGAACGGAGCATAGGTGTCGTTGATACGGAAAACGAGGAGTGCTGGAGTTCTCGTCGAACTAGGCCCAAAGACGACCAGCAAGAGCACGTTCTGCGAAGCGGTCAAGGGGCTATTGGGGGAGAAGGCTCTTGTTTCCAGCCTAGAACCCATGTGCTCTCTAGAAAGACGGGATCTTGATTGTCTCACAGAAAAGGTCGAAGTAGAGGAGGCGCTAAAGCGTGAATATCCAGAGGTAATCAATGCCGGGTAGGAATTACCTCTGTAACTGCTCGAGGCCAAAAACTCGCCATGGTGGAAGTCCCCGAGCAATATGCCAGGAAACTCCTTAACAGCGGGAGAATCAAAATCGGATGGATAGTATGCAGGGTACGAATGTGGATAGTCCCCACCAAGTGCTACAGGTGTCTGGACTATGGACACACGTCAGCAGCTTGCAAGGGTCCGAACAGGAGGACAGCATGCCGAAGATGCGGCGAAGTCGGTCATCAAGCGAAGACTTGCAAAGAAAGCGAGAGTTGTGTTCTCTGCAGGGATCGTGGCGCGTCTGGTGAAAGCGCCGCACACACTGCGGGCCCGCGACGGTGTCCAATCTTCAGGGCGGAATTGGAGAGGGCTAGGGTACGAACGCCATGATCCGCATTCTGCAAATTAACATGCACCGGAGTGCAACCGCTCACCAGTTGCTAGCACAGTTCGCTGCGGAAGTAAATGCTGATCTAGTACTGATTAGCGAGCAATACCGAAACAAGGACCCGTCCTCATGGTATCTCGACTTATCGGGCACCGCTGCCATCTGGGTTCGGGACAACGTTCGACTTCGTGTTCTTGCCGAACCAACACGGCGTTCCCCCTGCGTGTGGAATGTCGCGAGGGTGAACATCGGAAAGTTCGCCGAAGCTCTTGGAGTAGGTAAGGCCGCGCTGGGGGGCACCCCCGGGGGGGGGGGGGGGGTGTCGCAGCTGACACCTTCGTAAATTCAGTGATGAACCTGATAACGACGGCGTGAGAGGCTTCCATGCCCCGGAGAGGCCCCAGGCGCGACAAGCCTTCTATGTACTGGTGGACGGCAGAAATTGCCGACCTACGGAAAGAGTGTCATAAGCTCCGCCGTTTGGTACAACGTTTGTACGCCAACGAGGAGGCATGTGCCATAAAGGCACAATATAGATCAGCAAAAAGGAGACTCCGCAGCGCTATAAATAAAAGCAAAGCTCGCGGCTGGCAAAATCTTGTTAATGAGGTGAATGAGGACCCGTGGGGACTTGACTATAAGCTTGTCACTAGGAAAATCGAGGCTCTGCGGAAGCCCTGCATACTGAGCACCGACCAGATGGACCGCATTGCGAAGATGTGCTTTGACCTAGGCTTCTCCCCTTTTCAGTATAGTCAGCTGGTTGGACATTTGCCTCCGCCTGAGGGGTCAGTTTGCGTGTGATACGGAGCCCCCACTTGTCTGTTTTTAATTTTTTAATGTTTTAGTTTATTACAAGTGTACTCATCCCAGGAGTGGCAGATTAAGAGATCCGACGTTCCATAGACGCCGTGACACAGTAAAGCTAGGCTTACTCACTGAGGCAACCAAGTGCAGTGAGGCTCTATTCGAATACAGTCAGTTACCCCCGATTGCAAACTATTCAAAGGACACGATTTGTATAACACCGTGGATTGGGGAGGAGTTTTTCGACCCCAATCTAGATCCGTTGCATGTTGTTCATAGTAGGGTCGCCTCGTTCGGGGTGTGGCCTTCCTCTTGGTAAACGAGAGGTTTGTCTTCTGGAGAGTCATGTATCAGCCCCGAAGAGATGTAGGTTGGTCCCCAGAAGGCTGTGTTCTACATTAGTCTCTATTCTTGACTAGGTATCAACCATAGTTCACAAAATGTTGTCGTTTAGTTTTCATGAGTCCGATCCTTCTCAAGTGTTTCCAGCAGTAACCAGCCAATGGAAATATCAAGAGAATAAAATTTATTGGATATAATTTCCTCTAGTTGAAAAACCATCTTTATCGGGTCTATAAATCGTAATGCATAAAACTCCCAAGTAGGACATCTTAGCAGCAAATACTCGAATATGTGTAAGCAGTAAATAGGATGCATAAATTCCTTCAGCATGCACGCTCCAAAATACGTGCATAAGGGAACATATCCTTTTGCGCCTTGCACTGTATCTGAGTATCCAATTGCATTATCGTCCCAGTCGTTTCCTAACTACTAAGAAACGACACTGGCGACATACGGCATGGACATCCTAGTTTCTGGTTGCACCCGCTTCAACTCCACTTGCAGCTCAGCAGATATCTTCAGAGAGTTATATGTGTTCCCTTGTAGAATCATTGCGGAATAATTTATTACACCACCACGAGGGAATACGGTATACTATCAGGAAGTTGTCGTTTTAACTGCTGATTTAAAACCCGTAGATGAAGCTGTTAACTTGTCGTTATATCTATAAATTAGCAAGATTGAGTGTGTAAGTGACTTTAACTTGCTGTTCCCGAGGTTGGGGATGTGTGACCAGAAATGAAATGGTGCCTATCTCTCTGCTGGAATTGTAGGTAATTTCGCTTTAAACCATTTCAACTTAACAGTCCCATCTGCTAAAGCCAGTGCGTTGTTCCTTGCTCCTTTAATGACTACAAGCCAGGAATTCCATGCTATATGGATGGATATTTGCATTCTTCTGGGTTCAGGATAAGTAGAAACTAAATTGATGGCTCTGGGTCGAGGTAAGAAGGGTCTTTGAGTTTATAGGCTCAGTGAAGTGCTGAGAATGAACCTTCGTCAAATAAGACTCCGTCTGGGACCCCATTTGGCTGCAGATTCCCAACGGGAAAGCAAACTCATCCATTTATAGATACATGATGTATCTGTAATCTGCTCGATGCGTATTGCTGCGATTATTGTAATCTCCGCCATCATCTTCAACAGCATTGCGAGAGCGATTCTTCGGAAACTTGACAATTTCTTTTAAGACCGATAAGATTTTTTTGGACCCGTTGAACGGAGCCACAATATTCGGATAACAGAGAGCCGAAAATAACAACGGAAAGGGTGGCTTTTATTATATATCCTTCCCAGTGTAACGAAACCAACGAAGCTGAAAATCCCTGAGATATTACAAGTATGTACGATGAATTCGAAATTTAACCCCCATTGCGAATTACATTGGCTCTCGAAAGGCTTCCACTCGTATTGCAATCCGCAAGGAAGGAACAGGGAACCGAATCAAGAAGCGCAGAAAAGACCAACAGCTACAACCTGGAAGTGGCGATAAAACCGTCTTGCTCATGCCGGTGTATAGATATTATCGGCGTGAGACAGAACAAATCGTCCTTAAATTTTTTATCAGACTTTTATTACATTTGCACCTACACACGTCGCGATGGTGACGAACAAGAAAACCATGGCAATTCCAGAACGTGATTCTCGTCTGTAGCACATAATCGAATTTAGGTGGGAAGAGAGAGGGTTGTAAGTCGGTGGTTGGCGGGAGACTTTGTCTGATAGAAAAGGATTAGCAAAGTTACGGTTTCAGTTGGGAGTTTACTGTGATAATATTATTTGAGGGAAGCATCATCCTCCCCACAACAATGAAATTGAAGCAGATTTCGGTTTTATCCGGTTTATTTTTTGTCTGTAGCTCCGCTATGACCAGGATTCTATGAAGTTTTATTTATTGATGTATTGTCATAGTTCAGTCAGAGTAAGGAGCATGGAGTCAAACGGGATAGTCTTTTCTGTGGCATAAACTCCCTTTTTGTGGTCGTTTAGTTATCTATATTGGAGCTATTGGAAGGACTTTTTCAGCTTGAGTTGTAGCATGCATCTCTTGCTGGTTTTAAGTGACAAGCCCTCATGGCTTGAGATGAAGTTTCCTTCTTCTTTAGTCTTTGGCACGTCTAAATCAAATTCGCCACTTTTCTCAGTCAGGAACTTGACAGGGATGAAGTCCAGCGTCCCTCAAATCAACGCTTCCCTTTTTGCCACCGGATAAATACAAAAATTTGTCGGTGCTGACATCCAAAAGTCGTCAACTCTGGAAAGGATTACTACGCTCAGATAGTCGTCCTATTTTTCCGTTGTTCATTCTTTTTGGGATGTGATCCCCTTCTAAGTATACCAGGAATGCCTTCTTCTCAAAAGCCCCACTAGCCAGTCACCTAACTTCATTTTAGTTACTTGTCTTCATTTTGTTTGCTCCCTGAGTGGAGTCAAGCAGTGGACCGCAGGATACACTGACGCGGAATGTAGTTCCCTGGGAGCCAACCTATCTCTCTCTGACCCAATTTATTCTTTTTTGAAGGTGGCATGTGTCTCTGCAGTAGCAAAGCCTCTCGTCTAACGAGACCGTAAGTTAGTCGTGATAGCCATACCCTGTACAAGGTGACCGTATTATTAACAAAATGCTCCGGTTCGACACTGGGGGATCGAAAAACATCTCCTCCAATTTCGGGTGTCATGCGAACCATGCCCATTGGTAACTGACTGTATTTGAACCAAACCTCACTGGTAGCTGGTCGCCTCAGTGAGTACATTTCACCTTACCTGGCTTTGGCGGTCCACCTAGCACCCATACTCGTGTATGAGAGAACCAAATAATTACACCAATGGCAAAATACTACAAAAAAAACTACAACAACCAGCGGATCACGTAGCGCAGAGAAGCTAACAGACGGAGGTTACATCTTCAAAACGCTGAAGATGGGGCATCAAGCAGTGAAGCCAAGATCAACACTGTCCTACTGCGAGGACCGCAACTAATAAAGGCCACTGCTCATAAAGTAGGGACAAGCAAAACCGCAACTGTCAGGAAGGAGACAGGCCTCAGTGGCGCAGGTTCTAAATGGTACCTGCATTATTTGAAGGAAGTCCAGAAGCCAGAACAGGCACTTAAGAAAGCTCAGGATAAATTTAGGTCATCATTGTCGGAGCCCAGAAAGCGAGGAGCGAGGGGAGTGCTCCAAAAAAATACAAACCTGAACCCTAGAGGGGAAAAATCCTGGGTTGGTCAGGGCTGAACGCAGGAGTCAGGAAGCCTTCCAATAACTATGCTGCCAAAAACGTTTCAGGAGCAAATTCTCACCGGTGAGAAACAGGAAACTATCGAACACCTAGCCATCAGGCATATGTACAAGGGACATAGTTCGAAACTTGCGTTCACCGGGATACACTTTCAACCAGGTCATATACTCGTAGACTGCCTGGCGGCGGACACTCCGGAATGGGTTAGGACTAGAGTCCCCAAATCGTCAGCTTGAAAAGGAGCAGAACTGTTTACATATGCTGAGATACGATACTAGGAGTACACATGGTGACAGCGTTTCTTCCCAAAGTCGCAGCGCTGGAGACGGAGGTTCTTAAGTCCCCTCCTAATTGCTCAGAATGATGATCTCCATACGCGACTATAGAGAGTCTTCAGAAGCAAGATGTGGGGCAAAGGTAAACTTTTCACGATCGGGGTAGACGACCGATCCCTGAAGACAATCAAACATCAAACTTGCCACACAAACTGTAGGTTTGGTAACATATATGTGCACGTACACAGGAAAAGGCCCAGGAAACATATTTCGGAGGAGACATAGGGTGGAAAACCTACCGAGGTCCACGAAGAAATCTCAGAGGACAGAGAGAGTGCAAGGACGGGGAAGTAAACCTATTGTCCAGTGAAGTGAAGAAGCTGGACGACCTAGACTTAGATCCTCTAGGTCTTAGGGTGGACAATAACTTGCAAGAAAGCGTCATGTCGGAGGAGTGGAGAAGAGCTCCAAACATTAACGGAGCCAAAACCCAGCACTAAGATAGCTCATGTAAAGCTCCATCATGCAAAAGTAGCATCTGCAGTGGTTGCAAGGGCAATCTCCAATTACAACATTCGAATAGTGACTCAAGAATCCTGAGTGTATCAGATTCAGGGTCTACATGGAGGACGCATGTAGGCAATTTTGGGACTACTCTTACGAAAAACTAAGAGCTTGCATCATCAAACGTACCTTGTGGCTATCCAAGTCCCAGTAGAAGCCGAGGGGAGAACTCAAGAGGCAGTTGTGGCATCGGAATATTCCCGGAAAATGACATCCGTATTCCAGCGGAGCTAGTCTTTAAACTGATGAAGTCCTGTGAGTTAAAGGCGCTACCGCCTCTCTTCGGCTGTGATACCAACGCCCATCACGAAGTCTGGGGAAGCAGTAGTACTAATCGAAGGGGGTGAGCATCTTCTTCAATAATTTATACAGATATACAGGGCAATATTTTCTGTCAGTCTGTAGAAAGAAGATCGGACATGCTTTCCAGAACTCATTTCTCGGGATCGCACCCCACAGCAGAAGCCAATAACATCCTGCCTGACACCCCAACAATGAAAAAAAGGGGAATAAAAGAGAACTGGAAATTAGCAAAAGGGATATGCTCGAAGTTGGGGTAAGGTGGACAATGAGAACTTTGAACCACTGAAATCACCAGGAATAGATGCACCTTCCCAGCAGAGAGACCAAGAAATCTTCTTACAGTCTTTTCAAATAATGGTAAGAGGCAGCGTAGCCTAGGGATATATAGCAAAGGCATGAAGACGGGCGAAGGCGATCCCTAACTCTCTCGTACTTAAAGAGGTGGAGAAGGTCACAGACAGCTGTATTAGAACTAACGTTCTAATGCACAATCCCTTACATGACCAAGGAGGAAGCTAAATTACTTGCTTTCACGCTTAGCGATCGTACACCCAGCTAGCTGCTTCGGGAAATGAAGCACCTGGGTGGGGACAAGGTTGAAGTGCAACAACACACGCCTTACATAGTACGACCCCCTTAGTAGCTGCCATTATCTGGTAGACACAGGCACAGAAGTCCCGGTTCTCCCCGTTCCGGTACCCAACAAACTATTTCCTCAATAGTTAAAATTAGCAGCAGCAAACGGCCATTGCAACGGCTACAGGAAAGTAGACATGAGTCTTGGCTTGTGTCAGACCTTTTCGTGGCGCTTCATTTTAGCTGAAATCAATGTCTCCATATTAGGCGCAGGTTTCCTGTATCACTACGAGCTGTTGGTAGACATGCAGCATAGGTCCTTGATAGATCCTACAATATTGCTGATCCACACATTCGCGCCCTGTTTCAAAAACATCCCAACATTACTATCGAATGTAGTCTCTCACTTAAGTATGATGTCTAGCGCGGCAATAACACTACTGATTCTCCAAGGTCGCTGTTGAGCGGAAAAAGTTTGAACAACTACTTAAGCAGGGTATTTGCAGACCTTACAATAGCAGTCGGTCATCTTCCGTCCATTTGGTTCCCAAGCCCAATGGCGGCTTGCGACCTTGCGGAGATTATAGCCACCTGAATGCCCAGACAATTCCTGACCGGTACCCGATTCCATTCATCCAAGACTTTGTACATTATTTGGCAAACTGTCGTGTTTTCTCGACCTTGGATCTCGCCAGGTTCTACCACCCCATCTACTCTGCACTACGAAACTTGGACTTCTGTTTCGTCTACTTGAATGACGTTTTGGTCGCATCTTCCATCGAGTCTAAACATTTGACACATATTGATTGCATTTTTCAACGCCTCTTTGATAATAATAATTTTCAACACTAACAAATGCAAGTTTCTTCAACAGCAGGTGAAACTTCTAGACCATTCCATCACCTTTGACGGCATTTAACCTGGCCCAAACAAGGTGCAAGCATCGCCAGCATTCCGCGGTCAAAGACGGTGAAGGACCTTAGAAGGCTCTTGGGTACGGTAAACTTATACCCTTGTTTCCTGCGCAAAACCGTTCAGCACAAGAAGGAAGCGAGAGGGTTGATTTCGTTTTGACGTTTGCCAATCGACTGCAGCCGAGTAGCCTCGCCAAGGGTTCTCTCGTCGAAACCCCTAGGTTTCGGTTGGGGGCCGAGGGCTGTGGCTTGCCACGAGGCCAATTTGAAAAAGTAGAACTACTTCACACGGCCTTGCCGACTGAATTGACATTGACAGATACTTTGTGCAGTGTAGATCATTTTCGTCGGTCTTCCTAGTCCTTCCTTACATTTATCAGATTAAAAGATATTTTCAGTACATCAACTTTCAAGTCATCCAAAATCGATGATTTAACTTCTCAATTTCGGATAATTGCTTCAGAATATGCCTCCAATCCAATGATAAGATAATACCAAGTGTAACCAGCCAAAAGAGGAATCAATACTCTAGTAATGGCGTACCCTCCTTGTACATATTTATCTATATCAGTTGTCTCGTTAGTGCTTCATGGACATTTAACAAAGATTAAGGAGATCCCATGATTAATACATACTTATCTGCATACATATATCACAGATATCTTAGAAATCTATTAACAATGCCACAGGCTCCCAATTTAGGTCAAAGCGATATCAAATTACTAACGCGAAAACGATTATCAATTGGGCTCTTAGATATATACCACGATTCCTTGAGCTTACTTAACGAGCGTGAAATCTCTCGAGCATAATTTTTCTCAGCGCTCTCATAGTTCAGCATTAATCATGCGGAAGTTTAGGAAATTATGAAGGACGACCTGATCCAATCGAATGCTTCGCCCCCCAAAAAACTTCAACTTAATTCCCCGGGATTTTCTATTTATATCTGCCCGGAACACAAATTACCACTCAATCCAAGTGTCTCATTTTTTATTCAAAACCAACCAACAACGTTACGCTATGCCGCCGGTATTAAGTGGAAAGTTGGCAACGAAATCATCGAACCAATAACAACTAAACTCCATTCAACAATGCATTCTGGATTCCTTTCAGGAGGGAAGCTATCGAGCATGTCGGCGGGGGTAGGACGCCGATCACAACATGGCTCTATTCTCACTATGTCGCTCGTTTCAGTTTAGTTCAGTACACTTTGCTCTGGATAGTCAATGGGTATCTTGATGACTAATCAATAGAGCAGAGGGGGTTGTGATGGTAATGGAGGATTCCACAATTTTTTATTCCTTCTCTCTTGAGTCCTCTTGCTCCGCTAAAAATGCCACAAATTGGCGATGACGACTCCGTAATGAAAAGCGACAAGACTATTGAAATTAAACTTTCGATCTGAGCACTGGATAAGGGATGAATTATTGATAGCGGAGAGAATAATAGTATTTCATGGCGGAGAGTAGAGTTACCGTGAGGGAGAGGCAGACAGGATACACCTTTCAGTTGATTAGCGATATTTAACGAGATATCTCGCTCAACTATGCAAGTAATGAAGCCTTAAAAGAAATACATCCTAGGCAGAGCTCAATCCTGTAATATCAGACAATTTCTAGGAAAACCAGCATTTAAAAATCTGAAAGGGTAAATGGAGGGATCACCATCAGTTAATTTCCAGGGAAGACCAGCTGTTCGGTAACACTTTCCCCCATCTTCATCCACTATCAGCTCAAGGTTTCCGTCATTCAACCAAACCTAATCAATGACGCAAAATCGAACTAATTACGAGAAAAGCTGAAGCTATCATTGGAAATGAATTAAGCGAAATTATGGAGAAGTTTTCGCAACGTCAGTAAAATGCTATTATCACCGAATGATTTCAAGACTAAGCAGGAAAAACGATTGGGAAAAGTTTAATTTTCATTAGCAGTTGGCCTGACCTTTCCATGCATTTTCCGTTACTAACTTTATGCAATCAATCGCTCGATATAATTGGGAAATAATCATTAATAAAATGGGTGGGGGGGGGGGGGGGGGGGGGGATGAGTGGAGTTAGGTTAATTTCGCTTCCGTTAAGAGATTTTGGTTTGAGATATAAGTCCTCCCTGATCCCAGGAAGGAATAAGCTAAAATGGAATGTGCATTGTAGGCAAAGTAAAATTACCTCGTGCAATGCCTCGTGTCGTGGAAAGACTGGATCCCTTCCAAACAACATCACTGAAGGTCCTCCATTGTAGCTGTGCCACACGCTTTGGATGAACCATGATCCTCCCATGGGAACGTTTAAATTTGGGATACGGTATGTAATGGGGTAGCCTGTGTGCGCATTGGATCTGGTCGTAGAAGTTGGTTATACAGACCTTGGCCGATAGTCAGGGAGACGAATGCATGTTGATCCGGTTTATAAGAGAATAGCCTCTGCCCTCTGTCTCATATATTATTAAATTCGCAATGCTTGATCAGGACTCTTCCTAAGAACCATTCGTATTCACAAGATCTTGTGATCTGCCCTTGTCAGGAAGATATAGTAGTGTTTCGATGGATTTGTCCATGAGGAAGAAATTCCAACTATATTCTCTGAAAGAAACTCAAATCAGGCTTTACACAGTGAATATAGTTGCCTTCATTTAGGCTACTTCTCCAAATATAAGTGGAGCCACACTATGTGAACTAGCTCCTCTTCCTTATACTTTCAGAGGGACTTTCCAGTTCCCAAATCAAATTTTTGGCCTGAGCCCCATGCGATTAGTCAACACCTTCTATCGGATACGTGCAATTGGGGTAGGAATACTTCTTTTCTGATCCTTGAATATTAGATCTGCCAAATTGGGATTGCTTTTTACAGTCTGCCACGTAGGGTTGATTTGCCCTTTATACCCAAATATTCACTTACAGATCGTCCGCTGTTTCAAAACGGAGTAGTCTAAATGTCTGAAAAACATCTTTTAAGGATAATGTAGAGGAAGCATCACCTGGTTTTGATAGAAGGCACTTCCTATGCAATGTGCTAGGCGCAAATATGTGTTAGGTGAGGATTAAAAAGTGACTAAAAGAGCTATGTGAAGATCATGCTGGGCTCAAGTCCAGATGACGGAGGAGAGTTTGAAGCAGGGTATTTAATGCATCGTCAGTTGTCAGTAGAAGAACCGATGATCAGGAAAAGCGAGAAAAAGCAAAGGTGGACGTCCCGTTTAGTTGAGATAACTCCATCATACTGCATCCTATCTGATTACACCCCTCCGTCAAAGAGGTATAACTCAAATAACCTGGTCCTTCAAATAGGGAGTTTAATACGATGGGCTTACAATCCGTCATCCACCAAAAAATCGAACATCATGTACAGAAACATGATGGACAGTCTCGGACAACATTGACACCACGGAAACGACTGCGGAAACATGTAAATGACTACGCTCTTGGATCCTGGAATGTTAGATCAATCAACAAATTTCCAGCTGCCAAATATCTACTTCGACAGGCCAGCAACTACAAGGGCAGGGTTCTAACAGTCGACGAAATGAATTGGAATCGCTGCGAGATAAACGACATGAGGTCTCACACAATCTTCAAAAGCGGGAAGTTATCAGTTAAACGTGAGTTTGAAAAGAAAAAGAAAATATTATGGACTTCAAATCCATACACGAACTATTGTGTGTGCTTCGTATCAAAGCACACTTTTTTAATATAATACTTGTCAGCATCGTCCCCAAAGTCAAAGAACAATTTAACGATAGCCTGGAGAGACTATACGACTCATTGCCTCTGAATGACATCAAGATATTGCTCGCGGATTTCAACATCAAAGCTGGGAACGAGGAGACACATCGCGAACCGACCATTTACAAAAGGATATGCGCGTTCTCATCGTCAAAAGTAATCATTCAGCATCATCAATATGAGATCATATCGAGGAGCAAAATGTGACTCTGACATTTTATGGTAAAAACTGTCTACGGATGCCGAATTCCAAAGACCCGCGGAATAAAGACTAGCCTACTTAGAAAATTTCAACCGGCAAAGGTAAAAAATCATTTAACAGCTGAAGAACGCAAAGCAGAACTAGAAGAATAATTGGGTCCAATTTTTCAGAATGTCACGATGAAGCCTGTAGATGACACCTGGTATGACTTTATAATGTAATTAGTAAATTTTATTATTCTTATTTTTTTGACGGCTGACGACAGACTGACTAGTCCTGTTCTTACGCCGGCCCCGTGGCTGTCATACTGCTACCAACAGGTAGGCGAGGTTCTCAGGCGGGTGAGTTTTGAGTCATAGTAAATTGTGCTGCACTACTTTGGTGTGGAGCTCGGGTAAATCTCCACTAAGCGGCTCCACACTGCAGCGCTTCCACACTATCCCACCCCTTGCTAATACTGAGTTTCAGTGACGAAAACCGACTCTTTGCCCACCAATTTTAGGGGCGCAGATCGAATCTCACGCGCCGAGCACCTTTCTTTCTCGAGACCTTAGCCCCGCGAACAAAAGGCTTTAGCCTGGACACGGAGACGTTCCCGGGTCTGTCGTCGACGTCAAGCCTAAAGAAGTGCTCCCCTCCGTTTAATACTTCATATGGGCCCTCATATGATGGTGGCAGGGGCTTTCAGTGAGCATCCAAGCGAACCATCACGTATGCACAGACATCCTGGTCATTGGGGGCGTTGGTCTTCGTCGAAGAATGACGGGATGGCGGGGGTGATTTTAGTTTGGCCACGGCATTCCGGAGCAAGTGCGAAAGCCCAGTGGTGGAAAGGGCTTACCTGGTATCTAACACAGGATCGCTAGTGAGTAGAACGAAAAGCAGGACTTGCGACCACGGAAAGTCACCGTGTGCCATTATGGCGGCCTTCAGTGTCCTATGCCAGCTTTCCAGCATCCCTTGGATTGTGGATGGTACGCAGTCGTTCGATGACGTTTGAAGCCTCAGAGCTTACCTAACTCCGAGAACAGGGTAGACTCGAACTGCATTGCCTGGTTATCCCGATCTATTCCCGACAAAGTTCCTTGGCGCATGATTGTGCGGAAACGTCCGCCAGAGGTATTGCCTCAGGCCACCGCGTGAACCTATTGATGATTGTGAGGCAATACTTGAAGCCATGCAAATCTCGTAAGAGCCCAATGATGTCGATGTAGATTGCATGAAAACGCTTGGTAGACCGAAGGAATGAGCCTACTTCTTTTTGTAAGTGACTTTACACTTTTGGCACACGATGCATTCATTGAATAAATGCCTGGGTGGCACGTATTGAATGTCGGAAGTGAACTGGCGGATGAAACTCAAATGCCGAGGGTGGCGAGGGGAGGCTTTGTCGGGCTTCTGCTTAAAAGCAAAAGTAAGTGGCACCGTGAACACTATGAAGGACCAGCCTTCAAGGGAATACCGGAAGTATTTAATTGTGAGGTACGCGGCGAGTAACTCATCATAGGTGCTGTAGTTCCTTTGAGCGGAATTCAGCTGTTTGGAGAAGAAACTCAACGACTGCCAAATTTACTTCTTTTTTTGTGAAGAGCAGCACCTACGTCTGAGGCATCGACGGGCTGCATCTTGATGAGGGAATACCATAGGTGCAAGCAGTTGTTGCTTGTTGGTCTCAAATGCCTGGACAGCCTCTGGGAACCACACAATCAGGCGGGAGTCTTTAGTTTCTGGCCCAGATATGAAGGCATTAAGGATCGACTGATGTTGTACCGCTTTGGCAAAGAAACGACGATAGGAGTTTAATATGCCCAAAAATCTTGACAGATACTTGACTCTTTTAGGGTGTGGGACGTATGTGATGGCCTGTACCTGTCTAGATCAGGGTGGATTCCCTCAGGGGAAATCGTGTGGCCTCAAAGTTTCACCTCCTGTTGAAGGAATTTGCATTTTTCAATGTTAAGTACTAGACCGGCCCCAAAGAAGATGTTGAAAAATGCACTGGAGGTGTTCCAAATGCTCGGACTCAGAGGAAGACGGAATCAGAACATCATCCAAATAAACGAAACAGAAGTAGAGGTTTCGCAGCATAGAGTTGATGAATGTCAGAAATGTTTACGCTGCGTTGCACAGTCCAAAAGTTATCCTATTGAACTCGAAGGGTCTGAAACGTGTGCATATTGCCGTCTTCGGAATGTCTTCGGGAGCTACAGCTAGTGGGATATTGGTCTTGAAACCTCTAAGCATTTAGAAGTCTGTAGTTGCCACAAGCTCGCCAGTCGCCCTTGGGTGTAGGGACCATGTGAAGTGGCTTAGACGAAGATCTGTCTGAAAGTCTGCAAATACTCTTAAGAAGTTTGCAAACTATTTCCGCGCCACTGCGAGCTTTTGCGGTGGTAATAGACGCGCCTTAGCGAAAAATGTTGAGCCAGTAGTGCTGGCGTGCGGTTGATTGTCACGCTTAACGAGTTCAGAAAGACTACGCTAGGTAGTGATGTTGCGATATTTTTGAGGAAGTGCGCGAATACGTGAGTCGACAACGTCTTCAGAAACGATAGACAGAGTGCTGGGTATGCAGGATGAGATTCCTCCTGATGACCTAAGGAAAGTTGAGAGACCAGTTATGTTGATCCAGTAGCAATCCGTTGGAGTCCTGAATTCAAATCCTGCTTGCTGCGGTACGTGCGGAGCGACGAAGGATTTTCTACCGCGAGTTTCAACGAAGAACTGAGACTTCAGCCCTTGTATCAACAACAGAAATGGAAGCTTTTTTCTGAGGTGGAGGAAGGAGGCGTCATGACAGACCACAATACGATGTCGACAAACCATCGTTCATGTTACGTATTGCATCTAAGTTTCCTCCAAGAGCCATACATACCTCTTGAGAATCGAGGAGTTGCTGAAGAACGAGTTGCCTAGGGCAGAAGTTATCTACCGAATCGAAAAAGTTGCGAATATTAACTATTCAAGTCCAATAGTATTTGAAGACAACTCCACCGTAATACTCACTGATATGTGCTTGGTTGCTTCTTCCCTAGGCACTTTGAGAATGCGGGTTATACTCTTAAGTGTACGGATTCCGGGGCCGATTTGCACCAGAGTCATCCAAGCCAGGCTTTGTAATAAAATGAAGTTGATTACCTTTCTCTTTTCTCTGGAGATAACTTAGTGGCTAAAGGTTTTAGCCAGAGCAAAAGTGTTTAATTAGATGCTGTCTTACCTCTGCTTTCCCAGCAACGTAAGTAAAATCGGTCAGGAAGTGTTGGTTGCTGCCTTGGACTCATTCCCAAGCAGGAAAAGGATGGAGACAGTTTGTACCTAGTTAGCTCGTCAGTCATCAAGTGGATGAGTTTTAAGGATGTGTTTGATTACTGATTTTGCGTGAGTTTCAACTTGAACATGAGTAATTCTTATTTGCAGCTACTGTAATTTCTTTAGAGAACGTCAAGGACGTTACCGACACATTCAGCAACCGCCAGTTAGCCAGAAATGAGTATAGCCGGCTTAGGACGAACAGGTTTCCAGCTATCGATAAACTCCTCTTTGCAGAGATGCTGCATTGTGGAATTGCAGAGCGTTGCTTTTCGCTGGTTATTATCAGTCCGCTTTGCTTTGAAGCACGTAAATAGTGTCCCGTGAAGGAAGCTTATCGATTCCACTGACGCATTTTCATTTACGCTTCGAAATTAATCTCACATGACGTTTGATCTGTTAGTTGTGTTTTACCAAGTACTGTTGATGACTCGTCTAAAAATAAGTCAGCTGAAGAAGAAATATTACAAAGTTAGAGTGAGCTGACTCCGCTCCATGATATAATACCCTATGGTGGTTCCATAAGGCGTGGGGAGAGTCGGGAGTGGTTTTAGTAGGTAGAAGTCCCACACGCTAACATGTTCAGACCAGTGTCTTTTCACGATTTTCAACTCCTAAAAAAAAACTGACAGACAGACAGGTAGACTGACAGTAAACCAATTTGAATGAGATTTTCTTTTATACAGAATCTTAAAACTTAAAATTGGGGAGGGGGGGATACTCGGGCGTTCACGTTCGTCTACGCGGTAGAGCGAGCCTCGGTCCTGTTGAGAAATGCTTAAAAAATACGCGCTGGCGCACTATATATTGGTACCCTCCCTGGAAAAATGGAGGAACTTGTGTGAGCCCTTGAGAAAAGGTACATTGATATTTGCGCTTTATATGAAACTCGAAAGTTACAAGGGAGGTGTCTTCGATGGTATGGACATGAAATTTGCGGTGACGATATCTCACTTGCCTTGCAGATTTGTCTGAACTTTGAAGTGGATGGGAAACGACCAAAACGCCGGGCGAAACAACGATGGCTTGATATTCTGGGTGGTGATTAGAGAGCCTCGCAACTCCATCCAGATGAGGCCCTTGATCGAGCCAAATTGCGCAACCAATCGAGATAACCCGATTCCGCTTCTGAAGAAGAAGAAGGCATTTCTGCAAATAAGTCCTTATTTCGGGAGCTGCTACGACCTTCTTCAGTGCATACCAGGAAGTGAAAGTAGTAAACCTTTAATGGCAGAATAGTAACAAGAAACCACCACTATATCGCCAGGACGGCTTTCTTTACTATAATAAAAGAAAGTGCAATCTGGGTCTTAGGGAGGAAATCCCGGTTTCGTGTTGAAAACATGCAGGTCATGCCGTACTCTAGCGTCATACAAGTTCCAAGAAGGAACTAGGTCGGGCCAGATACCCGTAGATGTGGTGATGTTCTCATCAACCAAAGTGGGTTGCCTCTGAAACACATGGCGCAGAACAATGGAAGAGATGTGCGAGTTTCTCGGTAAGTTGTGGAGGCAGCTGAAATGCGTTCCAGAGAATGTTAATACCATACTTATATAGATGATCTCTTGCTGTACGTGAACATTTCTTTATTATTAAAAAATTATATCGGAGATAATGGGGTTTTCCATACCCATGTTTGTGATATTCAATCCAATGGTGGGAAGTTGCGGTATGTCCTTTTATCTGTGCAAATTTATGAATTTTTCCCTACCTTGCTGTAAAATGAAGGTGGCAGAATTTGTTGGTATTGTTCAAACGTCCACAGAACATACAAATCGAGGAAGCAGCAACTCCTTAGGGGACACTTCAGTTGACGTGCAACTGCTTTCTCTCTGGCATTGTGCTCTTTACCCTTGAGATGTTCACTTCAACCTCATAATGACTAAGATTTAAATCATCCCTGACCTCACTATTTTAAAGTCACTTTATCTTAAAATGAGAAAATTGCCTTAAGATATTGTAGTTTCTCCGTTCTCTATCTTCAAAATAGAATTTCTAACTGTGTCTCAAAATCTCATCTAAAAGTTTTCTTGCAGAATCACAAATGAATTTTCCAAAGCAACACTGGGAAGCAAGGACCTTGCATACCTACCTAGGAGTAGTACCAGAGAGCCAGGGAAGCGACTACGGCAATGTTTTTGCAATCTTGTCTTCCGTTTGCATCGCTTAATGGCATTGTTTTTCAAATGATAGTTACAGATATAGATACAGACATCCGTACGAGTGTATCTGCGCCCGCTACATTCCTCCGCATAGTACGTGGAGGACGTAAATTTCTTTCCGAACGTTCTCTTATGCATTCAACTCTTGTTGGAGAAATGCTTTTGCCAGAACAATTTCTATTCTGATAAAGATTGCTTTACACAATTTTGAAACCGATACGGAATCCTGGGAATCCTTTAAGGGTTACCATTGCTATCGTTCCAGGCATTTCTAATACTTTGCATTGCCATATGAAGGCAAATAGTTGATATCCGTCTCTGATGTAGATCGTGTGGTCTGTGTACAAGGATATGTGTAGGGACGTGTGTAATGTATCTTAGCCGGCAGAGAAGGCTAAAAGACAGAAAACTTGTGCGGATAGTCAATAGAGCGAAATGTTCACGTTTGCGGAAATCGAATTTATTTTTGGAACTTATTTTGCATTCAAATGAGTCGAGTTCGGCAGGATATCGAGAGCGGAAACAAGCTTGACGAATGGAGTGATATATATCTGAAATGCAATCGAAACGATTTGATGTTTGCAGAGTGTGTAGCTTCAAATGGTGGAGGGGACTTAAGGGTGTAAAAGGAAACCAGTCAAACGTTGGCCAATTAAAGGCTGAAGCAAGGGGAGAAACGTTAATAGTAGCGCATGTTAGACTCCCTTATTTTTGCGGGCAATGTCCTCGCTACGAAGACACCATTTTATGGAGCCACTCGCTCCCGAAAAAAGGTTTTACTATCCCAGGCACGCATGTGATTCCCATTACATCACCCATTCGCCATAATAATGTCACACATTAGGTCTTCTTTACGATCCTGGAGAGATTCGTGTTTGTCTTGTGGAATTACCACCTGGTTAACCGAAATTCAGTGCTATCACCCCTGGTCCTACCTGTGTCGCAATGGGCCCAAAACGAAGTTGACCACTGACCGTCCAAAGAGAAATGTGTCGGTCACATAAAAATAATTCGAAAAGCCATAAATAAGGGAAAAGCCGTAATAATACGTTGTCGACCGTAAAGTGGAAGCTTATTATAGTTTTCACCTAACATAATAATCGCACATATTGTGCGCAGGGAATAGAGTTATTTCCAGGATTATTTATTGTATTGCACGAGGAGGACTTGTATAATTTCACGGGAAGACAGGCAAAAAAAAATTATTTGTTTTACGTGACATATTTTCAGGAGGAAATAAATTTCCATGATAAACGGTGTTCTTTGCAAAGAACATTGTAAATATTGGGAGTACGTGAAAATCAGGATGGAGTAGGTAGGACAGAGAGAAATTTATAAAATTTCATTATTATCCTTTGCTGCTTATTCAAACAAATCAACTTTCACTCAAGAGTTCAAAGGACATTGTAGCCCCAAACAGGTTTCATAAAAGTTTCACAATTGGGGCTAATTCGGAAATTCTTGGTACTATTGTTCTCCGAAAACTGCGTATTACAGGGAGGCTTCCTTGGCATTTCCGAGTTGGAGTGAGATGGGTATTTTCCTTCGAGTGAAACCAATTTTCATATGAACCGGCATGTGTGTCTGTTTCGAAAGATGTGGGATTTTAACTCGGGAAATTATTTCTCCCCACGTAACCACTGAATCATCTCCATAGGTACATGTATTAATATCAGGAAGCTACCGGTTCAGTATGCTTCCCTTCCTCCTTATTTTAGCATGCGCTTTGACCTGCAAACCTTTTCCAGGATATCATCATCATCAGCGGCCCAACAACCGGTATCCGGTCTAGGCCTGCCTCGATAAGGAACTCCAGATATCCCGGTTTTGCGCCGAGATCCACCAATTCGATATCCCTAAAAGCTGCCTGGCGTCCTGACCTACGCCATCGCTCCATCTTAGGCAGGGTCTGCCTCGTCTTCTTTTTCTACCATAGATATTGTCCTTATAGACTTTCCGGGCTGGATCATCCTCATCCATACGGATTAAGCGACGCGACCACCGTAACCTATTGAGCCGGATTTTATCCACAACCTCACGGTCACAGTATCGCTCATAGATTTCGTCATTGTGTAGGCTACGGAAGGTAGTTTGTACGTCTCGGGTGGTTCTTCCCATAATATCGATATCATCAGCATAGGCCAGTAGTTGGGTGGACTTAAAGAGGATCGTACCTCTCGCACTTACCTCAACATCACGGATCACTTTCTGGAGGGCCAGGTTAAAGGGGACGCATGATAGGACATCGCCTTGTCGTAGACCGTTGTTGATATTGAATGGTCTTGAGAGTGATCCTGCTCCTTTTATCTGGTCTCGCACATTGGTCAGGGTCAGCCTAGTCAGTCTTATTAATTTCGTCCGGGTACCGAATTCTCTCATGGCCGTTTACAGTTTTACCCTGGCTATGCTATCATAGGCGGCTTTAAAGTCGATGAATAGATGGTGCAACTGTTCTCTATATTCCAACAGTTTTTCCATCACTTGCCACAAAGAGGAGTGAAGCCTTTTTGGTATGGGCCAATGGTGTTCTGGGCGTATGGGGCTATCCGGCCTAGCAAGATCGCGGAGAATATCTTATAGATGGTACTCAGCAACGTGATACCTCTATAATTGCTGCACTGTGTCATATCTCCCTTTTTATGTATGGGACAGATAATGCCTCGTTGTCAATCGTCAGGCATTGATTAGCTGTCCCATACTTTGAGCACAAGTTGATGAACCACTTGGTGTAACTGGTCGCCTCCATATTTAACCAATTCGGCGTAATTCCATTGGCTCCTGGCGACTTATGGTTTTTTAGCCGACGAATTGCACGGACTGTTTCTCCTATACTTGGTGGTGGCAGTGCAGTATTTGTCCGTCGTTTTCAGTTCAGGTGACCTTCAACTCGCCGATGTTCTGGTTATTCAGTACCTCATCAAAGTACTCAATCCATCGCTTTAATAAGCCCATTCCATCGGAAATCAAATTTCCCTCTTTGTCTCGGCAGGATGAGCATTGAGGTGTATAAGGCTTCATCCTGCTGACCTGTTGGTAAAACTTCCGTCTTATGTGACTGGTGCGGTTGCCCCCTGTACTTTTCTAGTTCACAGACCTGTTGGTTCTCCCAGGCTTCGTTTTTCCGTCCGTGAAGTCGCTTCTCCGTTCGATGGAATTCGTGATAAATCTCTGCGCGTGCCCGCGTTCTTTGAGAATGCAACATTACTCGGTATGCGGCATTCTTCCGTTCCGTTGCTAGCTTACATTCACCGTCAAATCAGCCGTTCCGACTCCTTTTGCGGCTGGGGCCAAGTATGTTTGTGGCCGTATCAATGATAACGTTCTTCAGGTGGTTGTGAAGATCATTTGTGGATGCTTCATCTCCAGGTCGTCTGTTGACTGCGGTTATTGCGGCATCCATTTGCCTCTTATAAGTGTTGCGGAGGGTTGTGTTATAGATGGCTTCAGTGTTAACTCTCACCTGATTGTCAGAGCGGATTCTGGGTCGTTTTGTTATTCGAGCACGGAACACCATGCCAACGAG